>NW_024609881.1:117301191-117612001 GCF_016920785.2 Ixodes scapularis
TATATTGCTGCTGGCTTCGACGTCCTCATAATATAAATATTGGAGGCGCGATAGGGTCAAAATGCCGTGATAGCATCTTACGTTGCGAGACTTGTCTCCTACCTTTTGATAACAGATAATTTTCCTCATTCATCATTTGCAGCGAGCAAGTTTTCCTGAATCAAGTAATTGCGAAATCAGCCCAACTCCTTCAATGTGGTCCAGAGGCTTTTTCGGCGAAAAGCAGCCAAGATGAATAGCCAACGCACCGACCGGCGTGGGTGGCTCAAACTTGAAGCTAACCGAACACAACCAAACTCAAGAAAAGCAGCTATCGAACCTTCCCATTCACTTGACTGCAACACTGATGTTCCCTCCAGTATCAGTTACCAAGCAGTCGTCACTTTGAATGATATTCGAGACAGACAAGAAATCAAAAAAGTTTTTCCGTGATTCCTCCCCATCCAAGAAATCGAAAGCACGCGACCGTGTGCTGTGGAGTCAACGGGCTTTCAAACACGTAATAGAAGAAAACAATCTACTGAGGCTTCACCACACTAATGATCACTCAGGCAAACTTAAGAAATATTCGGACCTTCGTCAAATTACATTGTTCGCCACCTCGCCGACAAGTTCTCCGCGAAAGTCACCGGAGACGCGGAGGGGCGCGGAGCGACCTGGACCGGCTGGTCCCCGGTTTTCTCGCTTGGCGGCGTCCGTTTTGCTGGGGTCGCGAATAGGTCTTGTGACATTAAGTCATGTGGCATCATCTTCCACGCTAAAGCCTTATTCACACGATGCATCTTTTCAACGCGCCACAGTTCAGCGAAATCTGCCTGTTCACACGTAGAGCTTGACGCGCGAAACCTGTGACGTATTGACTCACGAGAATTTTGCCAGACCTTGTCATCTGCACCGGGAATATCAATCGTTCGGTATCAAAGTGATTCCAGGAGCCTTCACCTGCGCCTTCTTTGCCGGAATGGCTTTACCCCCGGTTTCTACAGACTTCCAAAAATACACAAACCTGACGTTCCCCTCCGACCCATCGTGGACTTCACCACCTCTCCGCTCAAAGCATTGTCAAACTACCTTCATTACACTATCTCTCCTCGTTGGGAAAACCCTGACATATGTGCGCAATGCCAGCGACTTCGTGGAGAAGATTTCGCATTTAAAGATAAACGCTGAGGAGATTCTGGTATCTTTTGACGTGATATCCCTGTTCACAAGCGTTCCGGTCCCCTTAGCAGTCATGGCTGCCAGAAACTCCCTGGAGAAAGACAGCGATTTGAGCAACAGGACCAAGCTCAACGTGGACGAACTTTGCCGCCTCCTCGAATTCTGCCTGAGTAACACTTATTTCAGCTTCAAAGGGGAGTACATTAAGCAGACCAGTGGAACCGCAATGGGGGCCTCCATCTCTGTCGCCACGGCAAACCTGTGCATGGAAGCCATAGAACAAAAGGCTCTCCTGTCCTTTGCTGAAAGCCCCAAGGTGTTTCTAAGATATGTGGACGACTGCTTCTGCGTCATGAAGAAGTCTCAAGTAGACAACTTTTTGACACACCTCAATTCAATCGAGCCTAACATCCAATTCACCGTAAAACGGGAAAAAAACTACACCTCACCGTTTCTCGATGTGCTTGTACAAAGGCAGAAAGACCATCTCCAGTTCTCAGTTTACCGGAAACCAACGCACACCGGAAGATACTTACATTTTGACTCCAACCACCCAACGAGCCATAAAGTGTCGGTGGTTAACACACTCCTATCAAGGGCAAAGAACCTTTGCTCAACTGATTCTGACCGACGAAAAGAAGAAGAAACCATCATTTGCGACCTCAAGAAGAACGGATATACGGGCAGCTTCATACACCATATTGCCCGTCGTCAAAACCGAACCGACCAACCACGCGCATCAGCGTCCCATACATCAAGGGAACAAGTGAAGCGCTGGCATGGGTGCTAGCAAAGGAGGGCATTCAGATGGCCCACAAGCCAGTTTCAACCCTTGGACGCTTTATGCCACGACCAAAAGATCGGCCCCCTAAAGAGAAAGCGCAAGGTGTGGTGTACGAGATTCCCTGCACGGAGTGCCCGTTTTCGTACATCGGGGAAACAAAGAACTATCATGAACGGATTCGTCAACACAAGGCTGATGTGCGCAACTTCGATCAAGAGCGCAGCGCGGTTGCTGAACACAGTGAAAAAAATGACCACCGCATTGACTTTTTAAACACATGTATCCTGGACATTGAAACTAATCCTCGCCGGAGGCTCTTCCTTGAATCTTGGCACATTCAGACCACGTCAACAAACATTGGTAGGTCTCTTGGCGCACTGCCATCTGTGTATGTGAACGGACACCACCAGTTGTCTTCAAAAAACGATCAAATAGGAAAAAGATGGGATCGTGCACATTCGCCTCCGTCATAGAGGAAAAAGAAGATTGCGGCTCCTTTCCTCCATAGTCGCCCCTGAAGAAGAAGCCGAACCGGTTTCGAAACGTTGGGCCCCTGATTTAAGGATTGGTTGGTCGTCGTATTTTAATAAAATGATATGAAGTATGCACAGTGTGAAGAGACAGTCTGTTTTATTAATGCCACTCGATAAACTTAGTCAGATTTGGCTCACTGGGTTTTCTAGTCCTGCCAAAAACAGGAAAGACTGCGAACGTCAAAAAACAGGCGGATGATCTCGAAGCATTTCGGACATTTTTGCATCGCTAAAAGAAAGTTATCCCCAGCCATCACGTTTATATGCGGTGCTTGCACTCATCGCGACTGTGGATGAATCTGCACCGCGCCACCAACCCGTACTGCTAAAGCGCCGTTCACACGCCTGCAACCGAGTAGGACCAAGACTCGACGCCCATACGCACCGATTCTCCGCTGGTCGCTCGCCATGTTTGTTTTTCTTTTTTCGGCTTTGGCTCGCATACGGAATCGGCCAAAAATCAGACCCCTCCAAAAGCTCGCTCCTCCTCGAAAGTCAGACGTCATAGCGAAGTCGAGCGGCCATTGGCGGCGTACGCGTTTCTCCTTCGGGTGATTGACAGGCGTCGGTGAGGTTTCAGCGAAAAATTGCTCCAGAAGCGAGGAACACACGCCACTTTTTTCGGAGGCGCGCCACTTTTTTGGACGCATTCACACGGGGGATCTGTTTCCTGAAACCTAGTTTTGCGACACAGGATTCGCCAACAAGATGCATAGCGTGAATAGACCTTAAATATAGCAGGCAAACTGAATTGGTGTTGAAATCATGTGATATTAATTTTTCCACTAAATCTAGCAGGGAAACTGACGAATTCGTGACATTATTTTTCCTCCTAAATTTAGCAAAGAAACTTAATTGGTGTTGAGGTCATGTGGCGTCTATTTTCCTGTTAAATCTAGCGTGGAAACTGAATTTTCGTATAGGCCACAAGACCATGTCACATGACGTCAATTTTTCCGCTGAATTTAGCAGGGACACTGAATTTGCGTTTAGGTCACCATGAAGCCATGTGACGTTGTTTTCCTTGCAAAATTTAGCAAGGAAATTTGCAGTCACTTTTTGAGGCTTCACTTCATCTAAAAACATGGCCTTTAAATGTTTCATGTTAAAAAAAAAAACTGCGCATTGACGTTTTCTTTATATTGTACCTTTGGAAACAAAAGCCGTCTACTGAGAAGTTGAGAACATAAATCCGGGACTTTCTAGAGACGCATTAGTGCGGAGCCTGAATCACAAAGAACTAAGGTCAATAAACTCGTTCAAACTACGCTTTGTTTGCTCGAGTTTCCAAGAGCAGCTGTTCGTTAAACTCTCGTGGCCGCAGAAGGCGGCCAGTCTGAAATAGTGTAGGTGCGAAAAACGATTTCTTGCAATATTAGGAAATCTGGTGTGTGTAGAGGGGCAGAACATGCACTTTTGTTTGGATTTTGTTTCAAGCTACTCGACTTGAAGAATCAGCAGGTGCATTGCCGGTTCCGAGCCAGACTGGCAAATAATTGCTGCCAACTGTGTGTTTTCTTGTTTGTTTTTTTGTACTGCTGCACAGGTGTTTGCTTGGATTTCCACTTAGAAATATTTTGTTCTGTATCCTCACTTTTTAACGTATGTGGGATGTAGACATAATGTTTTGCCAGTCAGCACATGTTTTCTTAAGACAATCTCTTCAGCTAAGCATTGTGGCCCCGCAGACAGGCCTGGCGTTTGTTTATGAACCGCCCGCCCTGTTTCAGAGCCCTTGTCAGCTTTTCAACTGTTGTATGCTCGACGTGACTTTTGATCTTTCGCCCGTTGTGGCTCGTGGAGATTGCGGGAAACTTTTCGTTGCTTCAGTGCCTGGTGCATACATTTCTTCGACTTGTCTCTCTTCTCTTTTCTGCGCCACACATTTTTAATTTGCTCCAGTTTGTACTCTTTGGGCTGGTTCACATACTTGCATTTGCTTACAACTGAGTTCTTGGGACCTCTGAAGACAACTGGCATGCTGGAGTCATCTATGAGGTGGCATTGAAATTGCATTTCACTAGAACAAAGGTTTTGCAGTCTTTGCAAGGTCAGATGTAGTACTGTCTATAAGAAACGGTCGTTCATAACATTGTGTCGTCGTACAAGATCGCAAGAGCTCTGTCGTAAGCAGTTGCCAGCGTGTGTGCCTTTACAGTTCAGTTGCTTGCGGAGTTGATGGGAACTCATGAATGCTTCCCGTCGTTGCAGAGTTGATGGGATCGTCAGCGCAGCAGACAGCCCCCAGCGCCGCCCCCTCCGGGGCATGAACCAGCTGCGCCTGAGCAACAAACTGTACGCCCTCAAGTGCCCCATGGCAAAACTTGCCCTGCTTCAGCAGCTCGGTATATGCGTGCCCGAGATCTTCAGCAGCAGGAACCTCGAACAACGCCTCGAACCCCTCCTCCTTCAACAGCTTCAGCGGCGTGTGGAATGGCAGCCGGTTCAGCAAAACAGACAATGGCCAAGGACGATCGGCGCCAGTCGGCGTCCCCGGAGTCAGCCCCGCGACTCCTAGACCAGCAGAGTTCGGTGACTTCTTCGGCATCTTCGGCTTCGAGCGATGTGAAAGTGCGCAGGACGTCGCCGCCGGATGGCGGCTGGGGCTGGGTCGTGGTGTTCGCGTCGTTCATGATTAATATGATAGCAGACGGCGTGGCGATGTCCTTCGGCCTGCTGTTCGTAGACCTCATCGAGTACTTCGACGAGGGAAAGGGCAAGACGGCCTGGGTCGGCTCGCTGTTCCTCAGCATGCCCCTCCTGACGGGCCCCATCGCGTCTTCGCTGACGGACCGATACGGCTGCCGGCGCGTCTGCATCGTGGGCGCGCTGATGGCGGCTGGGGGCTTCGTGGCGTCCTACTTCAGCACCTCGCTCGAGTTCCTCTTCCTGACGTTCAGCGTGTCGGGCTTCGGGCTTGCCCTGTGCTACGTGGCGTCCATCGTGATCGTGGCATACTACTTCGAGCGGCGCCGGTCGCTGGCCACTGGGCTCGCGGTGTGCGGCACGGGCATCGGCACGTTTGTCTTCGCGCCGCTGACCATCTACCTCCTGGAGACATTCGCCTGGAGGGGCACGCTGCTCATCCTCGCGGGCTTCTTCCTCAACATGGTCATCTTTGGGCTGCTGATGCGGGACTTCGACCCGTTCACGGAAGAGGTGGAGGTGGAAGCAGCAAAGGAGGTCGCAACTCCTTGCTGCGAGCCGCGGCTCTACAGCTCTCTGGTCCAGCTCCCGACGTACATCACGGACCAGCACGCGCCGCTGGACGTGCTTTCGGAAAACTCGAGCAAGGAGGGGGGTCACCTTAGTGCTCTTCTGGAGCAATACCCCAACATCTGGAACACGATCGTGCTTGACCCGTACGCAACGATCAAGAGTACGCCGCCAAACTTTGCCCAGCCGCCTCACGTCGCCGTCGCAAGGACGGACGGCGGCGGCGGGCTCGGCTGGAGCGAGCGCCGTCTGCAACAGAGGGCAGACTCTGCGTGCCTGCGGAACATGCGGCTTCAGCGGGGCAGCCTGACCTATCGGGGCGCCATGCTGAACATCCGGCGGTATCGGCTGCGGGCGTCCAGCTGCCCAGACATCTACCGAAACAGCATGTTGACCATCAGCGGAGAGGACAGGGTGAGTGGCATGCTTGCGGTCTGGTTCAGACGCACGTCGGTCATCTGGTTGTTGTGCAAACCGCCGGCTTCGTGCTTGTGTTGTCTGCTTGTTTGAGCTGGCAGTTGGTTTTCTGCGGGTCAAATGGTTGCCAGCGGCGTATTGTACTACCATTTGCTTTAGGCACGTGTTTTCTGTTCTGCTTGTTGTTTGGTTTTACATGCCATCCGACTTAGCACCTGGAGGTTAGAAGCTCATCAGACACTAGCATTTGGTTGCAGCATTGAATTACCAGGGCATCTGTGCTTTGTATGCTGCACACCAAGCCACTCCTTGGATTGGTTGCCACGCTAATGTAAAACACAGATATTTTGGTAATCCGCAGTCATATCTCAACGTAAGTTTCATTCACTCGGATGCTATCATGTGATTGAACCCGCAGGCAGCCACTGGCTTGTTTTGTGTTCCTCTAATGTATTAAGGTTCCCTGGAGCATTTTCCGAACAATTGCCACTTTAACCCCTTAAATGCCTTGGACGAGCTGAGCTCGTCGGCCACTTTCTGACTAAAAATGCCGTGGACAAGCTCAGCTCGTCCAGTGGTTTTTTTCGGTAGCCCTCAATTCCACGGACGAGCTAGGCTCGTCCAAGTGGTTTTGTGGCACTGATCATAGATGGCAGCACTCATTTTAGTTGGCAAATATTTTTTTCGCCTCCGCTGATTTTTGCGTAATGAACTTTTTAAATTTTATGTGTAATACTAGGGAAATAATTCAAAATAAAAAAAAAAAATATGGCACTTTTAGGTTACTTTTGGAAGAAAAAAATTGGCACTTGGGGGTTAATTACCGGAGCATTAACTGCCAATACTAGTTCAAAAAGCGTGACGTTGCAAGGTGGAAACGAGAAGCAGGTAATCCAATTATTCACTCAAGTTCGGTGTCTGTCTTACCAAAATGCTCTAAAACAAGGAAAATAGAAAACAGTTTCTCTTAGGTTCTCCAGGGGTTTGATTTTGGTCATCGCAAGAGTGGGATCTAATTGCCTTCCGGAAATCGAGCGAAGATGGCGTCTGCTGCAAAGTGCCATTCGCAGGCGGAAATAAAACGAGAAAAGGCGACGTACGTCATCTGCTAACAGACCAGAAAAATAAGTTGACTGTCTGCTACGAATCAAGCGCTACAACCAAGTGAGATCGTGCAGGTGCTGAAATTGTGATTGTCTGTTATTTCACTTTGGAAGCCATTGACAGCTCGCGCGTCTCTTGCCAATTGACCGGCAGACGGAGGAGAACTAAGGGCAAGCATGTCGAAGGCCGCGAGATCTCTCTTGCTATTTGTACGATGGTGAGACATTTTCCCCTAAATATTGCCCAATTGCAAACTCGCAGACGAGCCTAAAATGTTTCTTCGGTCGATTACACGGAAGCCGTGGTGCCCCGTCGAATCGGCAGCCGAGAACACTCTCGCCCGGTCCAATATAAAACCCCCGACAAGGTGTTAGAGACGCCAATTGCAAACTGCCTTGCGCAGATGTGCCAGCTGCTGCGGGACCTGCGGGAGGTGGTGCTGGACTCGATGGATGTGACGTTGTTCCGCAACGGGCGCTACACGCTGCTGTGCGTGTCCAACTTCCTCCTCAACTCGTGCGTGGACAACCCCTACGTGTACATCCCGGACAGCGCCATCACCCTGGGCGTGGACAAGGAGCGGGCTTCCTTCCTCATCTCCTTCATCGGCATCCTCAACACCCTCGGAGTGGTGAGACCGTCCTCTCTGCCAGCGGTGGTGCGACGGCGGTGGGGAGGGCGTATTGTAGCTGGCAGACAACATAGCTATGGGGAGTAGGAACGACGCAGGTCGCTTAATGTGGTTTTTATCTAATTATGTTAGAGGGATTGGTCAATCACTCGTCCTGTGCTCTTAGTCGGGCTCGTGAGCCGATTTGCCGGTCGCACATATGTCATTCAACGGTCATGTCCAAAAGCTGGTTCACACACTTGCGACTTCTCATGACCATGTGCCTTAAAACCTCTTACAACGAGAGAAAACACTGGCGCCATCTATTGGGATGCCAAGGAACACTTTCACTTGCCGTATATTTCCTATTTTTTTGCACATCATTTGTTTTGTTTTTTGGCTTGGAAAACTTTTAACAATATAAATGATGATTTCTGATGGGGTTGGCACTCAGTTGGTCAAACGACATTTTAGCGAATGCCAAATTTTCGCCGAAAGACACTTTAGCGAATAATCGGCCGCCACAAAGCGGACCAGGTCGATCAACGTTTTTATAATGAGCGGGCGCAGACTGCCGCCGCAAGGCGGCATGTATGCGCAGCAGGGGAGGTGGGTTAACACGCGCCCCTGTCATCCGCTAAAACATTGATTCACTCAAATGACCGCTGTTCACTGAAATGTCATTCGCTCATGTGATATGGACCCTTCTCATATATAGTATGTACGTTTGGTCTCGGAAATTGCCGCAAAACCTTCGCTTTAGTGAAATGCAGTTCCAGTGTCACCTCACAAGTGGCGCCAGCGTCTTCTCTCGTCATAAGAGATCAAGAGGTTTTAAGGCACACAATCGCAAGAAAATGTGAGTGCACGAATGGACCTTAACATTCCCACGTTGTAGGGGAAAGCTTAATGGTATGAGCCTTCGCAGCCTCGTGCTATTAAAATTGAAGCGGTCAATCAATGATCAGCATGTGGGTCTGCTTGTTGCAGGTGATTGTGGGCTACCTGGGAGACAAGACCTGGATGGAGCCTTCGCTGCTGTACAGCTTCCTGACGGTGGTGAGCGGTGCGGCGGTTGGGGTGCTTCCCCTGGTGAGCGGCTACGCGGCCATGGCCATGCTGAGTGCGGTGTACGGCTTCGCCATCTCGGCCAATTACACCCTGGTGCCGATCATCTTGGTCGAGCTCATCTCCCTGGACAACTTCACGGGTGCCTACGGCCTGCTGCTGCTCATCCAGGGGCTGGCGGGGCTCATGGGACCTCCCATCGCGGGTGAGCGCCAGTCAGCCTGCTCGTTGCTAGGTTGGAATTAATGCGAAGCGTGTGGAATGCAACTTGATGTGAGTGTGAGTCCAGGTGATACGAGAGTGAGAACTCGCATTACATGGATGCAAACACTTGTGACACGAGTGAATTAAAGGTGGAGGAGAGCGAGGAAGCTTGCATGACATGGGTCTGACAACTCGCATGACTTGGATATGAGAACCCACGTTACTTGGCGTGTGAAGTCACACGGGCTGTGAAAACTCGTTCTTTTGGTGAGAACTCGCACGACATGGGTCTGAGAACAGCATTACTTGTGTGTGAAGTCACTTGGCACGAGTGGACCAAAGCTGCGTAGCAAAGGAGTGAGCAGCCCCGCGTGCCATGGGTGTAAAATCTTGCATATTGGTGTGAGAACTACATTACATAGTAGTTCCGTGGATTAACGGACGTCTTTTTGTCTTTGTTTTCATCACGGGCTAGGGTGGCTGTGCGACACCACGGGTGCCTACGACGCCACCTTCTACTTCAGCGGCCTCTGCATCCTGGCGTCCGGCGTCCTGATGCTGCCAGTGGCGAGCAGTCTGCACTGCCGGAACCCCTCCACCCTGACCGACGACGAAAGCGCCTCCACTTCCTCGCCCGCCAACACCGCAGCCGCCAAACGAAGCAACCCGGGCACCAAAGTCGTCCTGCTGTCGCAGAACGGCGCCAACGCTGTGGCGGACGACGAGAGGCACGAGACAGTGGCGCTCGTCGCCAACGGATCCTGCGTGTGATCTGTTCCTACCAGCTTTGACTCTTTAAAATTTCGCTTTCCGAGGCGCACGTTGTGCGCACCGTGCACCGTGCGTGCTTCACCGCTTTTTCCTTCCTCTTAGGTAAATAGAGTTTGGGTGTTTAGTCGGAGGCTCGGCACGATCGTTAGTACTATGGAACGACGTCGAGCTCGTTGCTTAACGTGGACTCGAACCGCGGTGATGTGGGGCCGAACCCGTGGGACGGGGTTTGATTGCGTGAGGTCGGGTCTCGGCCACGTTTGTGGCGGAACGTAAACCTGGGTTTGCGGCTCGAGCCATGTTCTGCCGCAAGCACCGGAGCCTGTGTGCCGCCGGTTCTATTTTCGATTCGGTTCGCCGTGAGTGTAATCGCTTTCTGGAATGTTATTTCTTTTTGGGCGGCGGACTTTTGACACTCGCCCACCGTCCTTTGGGTGTCGTAACACCCGATGAACCCGATTTCCCTTCGAATTGTCACCCGTGCCACGCCGCCTTGCCCGTCGGCGGGCGTAAATAGCTCAAGCATGAGCACTTGGCTCTCTCCTTTTTCCACTCGTTGGAGTCGACGGGGTGTTTCGGGAGTTTCGTCCGCGACAAGACGCCGATTCTTCCAGTTCGGCAGCATCGTCTGCGCGCGCCCGGAAGTTCAGTTCGCCTCTTGGGCGGTGTTATGCAATACTGCGCCAACAGTGCAAAGCCGCAGTCCACGAGACCTTGTCTTTCCCGCTTACGGCACCGAGTCGGGGACGGGATTGAATCGTAACAGTGCTCGCCCGTGTCAGGGTCCACAGGTCAGAGGTGCGACCGCTTGGGAACGTGTGTTGTCTTAAGAATTCCGGCGCGTCTACTTTCCCGCAAAGCACTTGGGGGGCCAATCGCTGCGATATACGGAGGAAGCTCGGCCAATCACGAAGCTGAAAATGCGTGTCACCTTTTTGCTGTACTAATGTGGCAAAGGCAGTCGTAACACAGAATGTGATGTATTAGTGCGGAGAAACTGCGTACGCTTGTGGAGACTGGACGGCGCAAAGCGGACCTGCGCCACGCACGGTAAGAGCGCTCGCCGGATGTCTTACTTGTGGGTGCCATCTTCCACAGTTGCGGTGTAAATGCGAGTTCCTAGGAGCCTGTTGGAGGCGCAGTATGCAGAGCGTGCAGAAAAACGGAACAATCGGAATGCAGCAGCCCCAAGCAGGGCCCTGTCACCAGATCGCGGCAAAAGAGGACCAGACGCTCGGAACTAGCTCAACCCGTCGCGGCAAAAAGCCGGAGTCTGGGGAAGTTCGGAGTGCGCTCGTTTCACAGAGCAGAGCACCGCTTTATGTCTGAACACGTAATGGTTGGCCCCTGCCAGGAGTAACGCAGGCACCCGAGGAAGAGGTTCGGCTGGCACCGCTTCAGCGATCGATTGGCAGTCGTCTCACCGACTTCCGTTGCTGGCACCTAACTGGATACGATTAGGTGCCGGCTACAAAACATTCTGCATTTGAAACGGTCCGCATTGTGACGCTAGGCACGACGTTTCACACACTTGCGTCGTAATCGGTGTCGCGGCGTAACTTCTTTATAGGTGTGGACATATTTTCAGCCTCAACATTTGTTAGATTCCCTTCGTAGATTGCAGCATGGGTCTTCGGAGCACTTCACGGGAAAGTAGACAGTTAGAGTGTAGCTTGCTGACTGCACAGTGCAAGTTCGACGTTGAGGTTCGTGTTGGACTATGCCGTCCCGGCAACTACGTTGAATACGGCATCGAGCTCTGTGTTGGCCCTATTCGGAGATTGAACGAGACTCGCGCCGTGTTTGCAGAACCGTCGCGAGCTAACAAACTGCTTGACATCATCCTTTTTGTATTTGCATTGTCGATTGGTTTATTGAAATGGCCGCCATTGAGTGCTCGACAGACTTTAAATCTTTGGTGCAATTCAGTGATACGAACCCAGCTTTGAAAAATTACAATTCTATGGAAGTTGTATTGTGCTGCTTCGCGTGACCTTTTCTTTGCTGCCTGTTGATGAAAACCACGAGGTTTTTACCTCCGTGTGGATGACAAAGCAGTTGGTTTTTCAATCGGTACGAGTCATTTGTTTTCAAGAGTTTGTTCGTCAAAATAGCATTGCGTTTGTGATGCAGACTAAGATGTCACCATGGATAAGAACTCTGGCTTGTGTGTAGAATGTTGAAACTGCATGTAAGGTACGGGAAGGTGTGCGGTTTTGGTGCAATGCTGGTTTGAGCGAGATTTTCACTAGACCAATGCTTTGTGAAGAGCAGCAGGCATGTTGAAATCCATTTTCAAGTTTTGCCACCTTTTTTTGTTTTATTTTGCAGTATCACAATTAGCGTAAACCCCACCAAAATGTTTCAATATTGTCGACATCCAAATTATCCGGTGCCCTTCCAGTAGTGTTGAGCAGCGTGAATGTCCTCATAATTGATCGATATTCACGAGCAGGTTGCATTCTCCATTCGTCCCAAAGATTCGCCTTGTCTCCATGTGCGCACATTATATGTGGTCCGCTACTTGAGCATGAAAATGCAAGTCGCTGCTGTAGCCTGGGCTCTGTATGGGTCTCTCGAAAGTTGCAAGTCTTCGTCGGCACCCAAATCCCAGAAGCGGTATGCTCCGTCCTTGCTCGCAGCAGGCCAGTCCAATCAAAACTGATCAGCTCGCAAGTGCGGCAGTGATTCGGCAATTTGCAGCAGCGGGTATCAAAATTGCCAGTTTAAACACCAGAACGTTCTTAAAATAGAAGTAGGAAATTGGATGGCATGTTCTTTTAACTCCAAAACATTACAGAGAATTCGGATATGCAAGCATACCCAAAAGACAATGACAATACAAACGCAGGGTTCACTAATTCACACAGTGTGGATTAACATTGGATTCACTAATCCACACAGGGGGGGATTAGCATCGGATTTATTACTTCACACAGTGGGCTAGCATCTGATTCTCTGGTTCACAGAGTCTGGATTAGCGTCGGGTTCACTTGTCCACTTTGTGGAGTAGCGTCGGGATTCACTGATCCACACTGAACTACCGTCGGATCCACTAATCCACATAATGTGGATTAGCGTCGGATTCACTAGTGCGCACTGCCGAAAGCGTGAATAGATGAGAGAATAAGTGGTCTGGAGTGTCTCCAGTCAGATATCGGTGAACGCCTTCCAAACAAGGAGGAGATCTGAAGTCAAGAACTTTGCGTTTCCTAACGGACAATCGTGGAACGTATTGGGAGCCCGTGATGACGCTCCTTTGATGACTTGACGCGACGCTTTGTTTTGCTTGTGATAGCAAGTTCGCATTGACTAGCTGCAAGCCGTGTTCCAGCCTTAGGTAATAGCCAGCATCTGAACTCGTGGAACTAGGCAGTGGACAAGCATTACATTCATTTAGAGAGAAAAAAGATCCTTGTTTGGTCCCATTTTTGTAATTCTAGCTTCTAGTCTTTTTTCTGTTTTTTTTTTTCTTTTTTGTTCTGCAAACGTTTTGGCTAGTCTTAATTTTTCAGTGTATGGTTCGACTTTTTTTTTTTTTTTGTCGAAAAGTTTTTGTTAACCTTTTAGTTGCCATGATTTCTATATATGTGTGGTTGAGCCCATGTCACCTGATTCCCTAGGTTTTTTTCTCTGCCCATCCCTAGGTTCTTTGTGTATGTCCCGAATTTCCCTAGAATGTGTTGCCTTGGAAGTCCTTATATTTTGTTTGTCCCTAGGTCGTTTTGTTTGTTCATAATGTCCTTGTCAATTTCCTGGAGTTTTATATCTTTCCCTTGGCTCGTCCGAGTCCTTGTCCCCAAATCCCTATTTTGTCTCAACTTTCCTTAGATGTTTGCTTGCTGTCTGCAGTTTGTTTCCCTCATTATCCCTACGCTTGTTCATTGTTTTTCTTTTTGCCTACTCAAGTGTTTTGTCATGTTTTTGTAAGTTTTATTTCCGATCGTATTTCACTGCCCTCTTCCTTTTTGTTCTGTGTGGTAGTGTTGTTTATTTTCAATTGCATGTTTTGCTGCAAGTGTGTATTTTCTCCGACCGACTGTGATATAACCTAAGGAAGTCTCTTAGTTGAGTAGTCTGTTGCAGTTTTTTTTTTCTTTGTTTTTAGACTGTTCCTTTCGTTCGCCATGTCATCCAAGTTTACTGTGACAAGAATACTGACAAGAGCACCATGATAGTTGCATTTTTTGTTAGTGGTCACCTGTCCCTTTTTTAGCACGTGTAATGGCATGCATTCTTGTTTTTGAAGTCTGTCAGTTGACAGATTAGTTTTGATACTGGTGAAGTTTTATGATTTTACACATGCATGAAGAATGCACTCGATTGCACAGGCAATCTTTGGTTTTACCTCTGGTGTGTTTTTTGCAAGTTTCTTTTTTGTGTGTTATCACAGTTGTGTCTGGGTTATAAAGATTTGGTTTTTATTGTGAATATTCTCTCGACAAGTTTGTAGGAAGAGCAGTTGTAATGTGGGGGGGGGGGGGGGGGGGAGCAGCCCGAGAAAACAGACACAGCAAAAAAATCAAAAAGATATTTTTTTCTTCCTTGAATAAACAAACATTTGTTTTACATTACGCTTTGGTCACATAGTGGTTATGTTGTGTTTTTTGGTTAAATTTTCTTCATACCTAAAACAGTGCCAGTTTGATGTTTAGAAGTAGTGTCGGTGTTTTGTAGATGATCATAATTAATCCTGAAGTTTGTCGATACAAGCTACAACACACAGCCAGTTGCTGTGGCCATAAAAAGGTAAAAACATATCTTTATGATTGTAATGTCATTCCTGTAATTCATGTCTCCGTAACAATTCATTCAGACTCACATTTAACTTACACTGTTTTTGAGTAATGATCAGTGTCAATTCAATAATAACTAAATAAATCGTTAGCAATTAAGTTTTTAAACTCTTAAAACTAAAACTCTTAAAACTAATCAAGTTTTTGAACTCTTAAAACTTCCAGCCGGCACGAAATGTACGAGACCCCAGTTCTCTTAGTTTGTTGCTTCACAAGAATAACATTGCGGTGCGTGGTTTTAATTGTTGTGTCACAGTTTACTTTGTCAGTCTTGTGAGCTGTGGTTAAGAGATAGGCCAATATTGCAAGGACTATTATCGATTGTACAATTTACCACCATGAGCGGACAGTTACTCGGGAGGGAAATGAGCGCCTGGGCTTAAGACTGCCCAAACTTTTTCGAAAGTACCACGTGCGTTTCAGTACTGCGAGTCGCCGACAAAAACCTAACGAATAAGCAGCGAACGCCTGAGCTGTGATAAGCGTGCGGGGTTGTATGCCATTCGCGTTGGTACGCAGATGCGTATCAGACGAACTTGTAGAGAATGGGGTATGGTGTAGGCACTTTTTGGGCGCTCTTTCGACCGTTAGTTCGGTTAGAACACAATCTTTCAGACTAGAACTTTCACGACAGCACAAATAGCCCACAAACTTCAACGCATCGCGGCGTGCACCGTTGAAGATTGTTTGCCGTAGGTCTTTAACCTTCGACCGTGTACAATTCTTCGCCACGCGCTCGAATCTCTCTCACGCACATAGTCGACTGAGGGGTCTAGCCATATTTAGCAGTAGCATAATACTATACGCAAGTTTTGCCCTTTGAATCGAGAAATCTGCTTACGTCGGTTCTAGCATAACGTTGAGAAGAGGACAGGCCTGGCCTCGATCTTCGAATTATTTTCCTCCACTTCTCGAGGCGGGATTTTACACCTCGTGTACCGCAACGACCACACGCGTGATCGAAGAAACTAGGAAGATTTTCTCTCGTGGCCTAACCTTTCGAGTTCAACTTTACCGGAGTCCCCCTTTGGAGATGCTCTTTTTTTCTTTCTTTTCTAAGCTGTACAGAAACCCTCATGCCGCTAAGATATAGTGTAGAAACATGTAAAGCACTCTTGGACGCTCGTAGATGATGCGCAGACCACAAGCATGCAGTTTTCTCTGCAAGACTGTGTCCCTTTATGCTCTTTATTTTTGATTTCTAGGTGGTATGCCCAAAAAGGCGACGTGTAGCATCGAAGTTTGCCTTCCCTTGGCACTGTTGTAGGTTTCCGACAGAAAAGCAAAACACTTGGCACAAAAGACACGAAACGAGGGATCACATGTTTTCAGCGATTGAAAAACAGTTGTTCCATTTAAAATGCAGCCTGGAGGCCTGTTCCGAAATATCTTTGAAACGACCTAAAGATTACAGGGTTCATTATCGTCACGGCAACAAAAATTGTACCGTAGATTTTACGGCAGCAATGCTGTCTTACAACAAATATGCCACAGATTTGTACGATCGTAGAATTACCGTCGTACAGTTAAGCAAAAATAGACTTTTTCAGTTTGCACTTGAACTGGAAGCCCGCTCTGCCTCGTTTGTGAATGCCTTAGTGCCATCTTATCACGATGTCTTCTGACAAATTCGTCGGGGTGTTGCACACCACACAACCATAATGACTTGCGGAATTAATTTAGCGAATGCGCGGTGTACACTCCCTTTACCTTCTACTGCAATAGTATTGTGCGAGTTGTGTTTCGTGCACCACTATCGCCAAAGCACACTGCCGGTTGGTGGTGTCGCTTGCGGCGAGTTGCGTGCAGATCATGCTCAATCTTTCTTTTCTAGAGCTTTTTTCTAGAATCGAAGGTAGAACACATTTGTTCACAACGTTGTAAAGCCCCGGCTAATGGTGGACGCTCCGTTCGAATACTGTGGATGTCCGACTTTTGTTCTCTTCGTTCTAGACTTTTGCTTCACTTGGGCAACACGTGGTGTGTTGCTATATAATGCCAGAGTACAACTAAACAGGCTTTCACCATGTAATTATGCTCCGTTTCACTTTGAGCCGTATGCAGCTGTCCAGTCAAGAGCACGGAACGCGTCGCAAGACTGCAAACGGCCCTATGCGTAGGGTGCAGCCTTGTTGCCCCCTTCCAGTACGAGATTGCCTCACTGCGTCTGATATGGTTTCTTTTGCACGGGCAGCTCTCTTTTGCACAAGTTGTTATAACTAGAGTTCTTTATTCCGTAAGCATTCAAGGACGGTCAGAAAAGATTCTAAGGAAATATCGGTGGGGTGTGGTTCGTTTGGTGTGGATGTGCAGAGACCTGACACCGATTGCCATGTTCTACATTTTTAGTTTTGGCACTTCTTGCAATTTCCGGAACTTAAGAATTTCCTTGAAGTTATGACGCGATGGCCTTGTACAGTCGCTTCTGTTTGCTTCAGCAACCATAGTCACTGATGTCGGAAGCAGAAGTCAGTTGACTTCATTCGTTGGCCGGCAATTTGGCAATGAACCTGCGTTCCAAAAACTGGACGACGGAAAGATGATCCGTAAAGTACCTAGTGTATCGGTGACTATGGTAGTGGGAATTATTCTTATTATTTCGAAAGTGTTTTACATTGATATCTCGGCGATGTGGTTGAACGACACGAGGAAGCTACTGCCTCGAAGAAATCTTGGAAGACATTTGTCCTTTAGACGGCCCTTCCTTGGGTGGTCCGCGTAGTTTTGCCCGTGAATCTATTCGAAGACGCCTGTACAGTTAATAAAAAAAATAATTTATTTCACGCTACTTTCACTCATACTTGCGGGCAAGAATCTCCGCACAAATCGGGCCCGTACAGGATGCACCACCTGTGGCCCTTTTCTTTTTTCCTTTTCTTTCCATGCAGCACAAATTGAAGGATGCTGGCGTCGACTGTTTTCTGCTACGTCGTCGAAGCTGGTGTAGCTTCCAGTGCTGCTGCTGCACACTGCTGCAAGAGCGTGTGGCTGCTTCCTCTTGCATCTCATTCACACGAGTTCTCGTGTGAAGGAGATACCAAGTGAAGCCACGCTCTTGTGCAAGTAGCTTCGATAGCGTTCGCACGCTGCGAAAGCTACGCTAGCCTTGCCAAGGTAGCACAAAATAGTTGACGCCCAGTCGTATAGTAACTAAAGATTTAAAAAAAAACATTGCTGACTTTGCAGCGTCATCCTCGTATAAAGAAAAGTTCCACAGTTTTGCAGTTTGCTTTTCTCAAGAGTTGTAAGTTTAGTGTATATGTGTTATCAGCTAAACCATGTAGTTTTTGTGCCATGTGTGACTCTACATGTAGTGACGTGTAGGTAAGTATGAAATTGCATGCTTATGAATTTTTTGTTTATTCTAAGCAGAGCATTGAAGCTAAAAACAGATATAAAGCTTCCTGGGAAAACACTGCTGCGTAGTACAACCTGCAAAGTGACGGTGCTGCAAGCCAGGAGTCCAACTTGCGCTAATGTTTTTTTTTTTAACGTTTCGGCACGTTTTACATATTTATGTACTGAAAGCTACTTACAGATGAGAGCGACTAGGAAACAGCACTGTACATGTTGCATATGTGGCACTCTATCCGAGTGGGCCAAGAGCTACAACTTCCTGACGGAGCTTGCCTGTGTTTACTAAACAAAAAGAAAACATTCACTTTGTGACTATAGTTGACACTACAGTCAACTCTCATTAATTCAAACTCTCATTAATTCTCTTAATTCAAACTTTCGGATAATTCAAACTAACATGCAGGTCCCATCCTATGCGTCTCTATGGGAGGAAACCCCCAATAATTCAAACTTTGCTTTATTCAAACAAATTTTTGGCCCCCCCCCCCCCCCCCCCCCCCCTCTTGAGTTTGAATTAACGATATTTGACTGTACGTCTTTTGTAACCATGGTATGCAAGTCTCGGGCGGTGCAAAAACCCAGAAATTCTTCTTCAAAGGTTGCAGAACAAACTTCTTGGCCAAGCCTAGAGTCTCACCAGCCTAACTGTCACTTCACCACCACACCTGAAGAAGTAGAAGCATATAGACATTCTGCGCACCTACCGCACACTATATGTGCAGATTCACATTCCTCCAACGCTACCTGACAAAATGCCAAAAACAAAGTGCACCCAAAGAAATGCAAATGCTGAGCGTCACACACACCCACCGTTGCACAATGTGCGGCACCTAATGTCGGAGAAAATTGTCCTCACCATTTGCACACGTGCAGAGTATAAACCATGCAAACAAAAAATGTAGCACTAAGTATACATAGCTTGCAGGTGTCGCCATTGCTGGGTACTGGCAGTTAGTTCTACTTACTGGTTTCTTCTAACAACTTCTATGGCGTGAAACAACACGGCGAACTCTACGCTTGGGGCGCATAAGATATTGGCATGGTCACGAATGACGTCACATGCAAGCTATGTATACAACATTCTCACCTCTTTGTAATTCAATCAGCATTTGGGTCCAATTCAATGAATGTGTGCGAGAGAGTCGTAGTAAGGCAGCCGACTCCGTGGTTGTGTGAGTGTCTGTGAATGTGACTTAAATATTTCAAAGACTGCATGTGACAACCAAAGTTACTGAACAACTATTATGGCATGCTGATGGTTACATCCTTTTACACAGCTACCTAAGTTACAGAAACTTTTTTTTTATCTCTAAAGGCATTTACAGGCTCATAGGAGCTTTTGTCATACTGGAAAAACGAGCTCCGCCTTCAATGTCAATTAAATTAAAGTAATTTGTTAAAAAACGGTATGTGAGCACTCGCAAATTATTCTATCACAACCAGTAAACTCAACAAGATTGCCTTATTGCTCTATAGCAGGGGTGGCCAAACCGCGGCTCGCGAGCCGCATGCGGCTCTTTGCTGGTCCAAGTGCGGCTCGTGGATTCCTCGTAAGGGGACACCAACTTGCCCCCCCCCCCCCCCGTGGCTTTTAGAAGTTTCGTGGTCTCGTTTGCGGCTCTTAGGCCTGGTCAGCCTGGCCACCCCTGCTCTATAGTGTCACTCGTTTTTGGGCTGTAAATGCAAATTCTTATGAAAGATGGCACATAAACTCATGCAACATTGAAACTTAAGTCTGCCTCATACTTGGCAAAGGCACAAACAACATTCACTATTTGGAAGCATGAAATATTGCCTAAGGCAAACCATTACGTGCAATGAATGTGACAGCTCAACACCATAGCTCACAAAGTACCATGAAATGGCCAATATTTGGTACAAACAAGCTTTGCAAACTTGTCTCATTGCACCGATCATTCAACCACAGTCTCTTCTGAAAGAGAACACCAGAGACAGCCTTTCTGCTTCACAGAACTGAACATACAACTTTGTAAAGCAACAATCTAAATAGATGCTCAACATTTCCTATGTAACATCAGAATCTATTTGCAATCTCCAAGTGTTGTGCTAGTCTGCATCACCTGGTGTTTATGTTGCATTGCACATGCAACCTTTGGTAAATTCAGGTAACCTTTGGCAAATTTAGGTGTCAATGTCGAAACATCACTTGCAACAAATGGCATGCAATCAACATGTTCCAATCAACATGACGCAGTACATGAAAATACGCCGGTCAGATTGTAGTCGGATGCAAGTCTCCATAAAAACTTGCTACATGGTGTCCATGACAAAAACTTTCTGCATAAACAATGATCATGCAACTCGGCAGATTGATGTACTGAGTTGTAAATTGCCACAGAGGTGTCCTTAACTCATACAATTTTTCAGGCTAAGATTCCATGCACCAAGCTTTCCAAAATTCATAAGTGAAAAAATAATTCTTTGTTGTATGAGCCAGTTTGATAACTAATTTAGTTGCTTGAATACAGGTTTTTGTGTTTGGCTGCCAAAGCTTTGCCCCTTCCAACAAAAAGATATATAATATATATAATGCCACCCGTGTGTCTTTTAAACATGTTTCTTCACACCTTGCCATGCAAAAAGAATTTTTGCATTCAACATTTTATTGTACAAACCCTCGCTAACAAAATATTACCAAGATCAGACCACCATCTCCGCACAGCCTGCCTTGAAACAACAACCTTGACACATGAACTAGCAACTTTATACAGCTCTGCTGAATTATACTTATTATACTTATATGGAATTACAGGATCCAACAAATACAATGAAACCGTTTTTTTCTGCTTGTATACGTAGACTATGCATCATAGAAAGTTGAAACCCCATGTGCATAACACCAGCAGCGGCGATAGAATGCGAAAATATGAAAAGAGGAGATTAGCTGGATCAAAAGATAAAAAAAACCACAAAACAAATTTGACTTTATGAACAGACATCCACCTAGGACTTATGTTCAATAAATATAAAAAAATTGCACAGTGGGTGCCTGTGGCATTTGTTTCAGTTTTCCGTCTCACTGGCAAGTGTGTTTCACTGAACTACAAAAATGCTGCAAAGCTATTTCTTTATCTGACGAATATTAAGCCAAGGTGGACCATGCTCGTAAGTAAATGTTTTTTTTCAATTTTATCTCTCAATATTTTTAATGTCCCATTCTTGAACTTTCGCATTATATCATTGACGCAAGTATCACATTCACCCGGGAGTTTCAGCTTCCTGTGATGCATAATTCATGCTTGCAGGCTGAAAAAGGAGGTTCCCTTTTATCCGTCAGACCCTATACTGGTGAAGATACCCTGTCTTGCGGCGGCAAGTTAGGAGTGGCGGTACTTCAGCATCTCGCAGGCGGCCTCATACGACGCAAAGTAGCTCGAGGTGGTGGCCATGGCCTTGAGGACGCTGGGCAAGTAGCCCTTGAAGTAGCCCAGGAAGCCCTCTTGCACAAAGATGCAACGCACGCAGTGCAGAAAGCCGTTGTAGCGGCCGAAGTTCAGCCCTTCTGCTCTGAAGCCTTGCACCTGCACGTCGTTTCGTTTCGTGGGTCACGACCCTTCCTGTGGATGTCGGCATCACGTGACGCTCACTCCGCGGGGCGAAGTGGCGGATTTCTCTTTAGTGTGAATACCCCATTAACCGCACGTGTTGAGGACAGCTGCACATGAGAATCTCGCGCAGTGAACGCTGAGTGGCCGCAGCAGCGGTGACGTCGCGTCACCCCGGCCAAGTTGCACGCCACATTCGTTAGAGGGCTTCTGCGTGTATATTAAACGAGCGTCGCTCTCCCAGCAGACGGTGGTGACGACTCCTCCACGCAAAATGCCGACTGTGGCGTAAGATGCGCAGGAATACATTAATAGAGTTCAATAAGGTGTTGCAGCTATCACTGAGACTGCACTGTGCATCCACATAGGAGTGATCATTTTCCGTGTGTTGGTTTTGTTTTCTAAACACCCGTAAAATACCGAGTACACGCGGACGTCCCAATAAGCGTCCACCACCCACTTTTGAAACAATCAAGATGTAGGCAAAGGAAATATCAAGCGCCCAACCCAGCAAACGTCCGAGCCCGCTGAGCTAACCGCGCTGCTCTTTTGTGTCGGCTGCTTCTCCAAGAAGCTGGTGCAAGGTAGTGAAGCCCTACATGCGTCCATCAGTGCACAGCGGGAAAGCTTGATGCAACAACGCTGACGGAAAGCGAGCTTAACATGAGCGGTGTGGCAGCTTTACAAATCGAGGGTTCCGCTAGACCGCTGTACTCCTACTACATGCCGTTCCGTTGAATCAAACAAAGGTGCCCCAACTGCGGTGGAGACAGACTTTGACCTTAAAACTCCGCGGTTACCTTCCAGAATACGCGGCCTTCGCTGACCTCACAGTCCCCGAATGGGTTACTGCTTGAGTCATTTTTCCGACATTGTTTTCTTTGTCCGAACAAACTTTTTTCGTAAGCAAAACAAAGCATGCGTGCTCCGAAGTTGGAGCACCCATGCATGCACAAAGCTTCGGAGCACGCATGCACTCCGACTTCGGGGTCGCAGAAATCGGGGAGGAAATGCGTAAACAAAGAGAAGTGCCTTAACCTCCGTCGTTTTACTTAGTCACTCCTCCAACTGGAAGGTCTGCGGCCGCATCATTCGGGTAGAATGAATATTCGCGGACCGCGGAGTTCGCATTGTGGTATTTGTAGGGATAGGCGATCACTTTGAGTTTTTATGGGAAATCGATATTCGCCCAAAAAGTAGAGTGGGCGATGAGTCGGGATATTACGGTATGTTTGAAAAACTTTTAAGGACGATTGGAAATATAAAACAAATTGGTATGTGTTCATTATATAGACTGTTCCCTGCACCCAGTGGCACCATCTAGGTGTGGTGGCACTCGAGACGGTTAAGTCTTGAGTGCTCCGCGTAGTACATGTATCTGCGTGTATTTCTGTGGCAGATTTTTTTTAAAAATTGAGTCTATCCAATCGACATTTCCAGAAGGATGGTGACACCTAGGAGTGATAGCAATCGAGACTGATAAAAGTCTCAAGCACAGAGCAATTTTTTTTAATTCTTCAGTAAATACTGAGAAAGCCCTGCCCAAGGTATAGTTTACCAGTGATGCAAGGACTTTTAACGGAAGAACATAACAAAACTCGAATCAACTTAAGCACAGGCTCTGTCCGCATGTATAAATCTGCAATCCATTTTAAGAAAACTTATTAAAAAGTGGTATCAACCCCGTCGTTACTGTTTTGGACAACCCAGGCTTGCTCATGGCTTCGTTTGCGGCTCTGCCAACAAAGGGCAGCACTGACTTTTCTTTGTTTTATTTTTATTGTGCTTCTATTTTATTTGTTGAAGTCAACAAATTTAACGTCGAAGACAAAGAGTGAGCAATGAAGGATAGAGAATTCCCAAAATTTAAGAACAATTAATGGGTCAAGATAAAAAGAGAAAGTGAACTCAACAGGCTTCTGCGTTTTCGGTATGTACCGAGATGCCCCGAAAAGTGGCCCCTGAGCCGGTGTTACAAAATCGGGGAAAAGCAAAAAACCCCGAATCGGAGCTTTCGTCGAATTCTTGGGAAGAAATGCCCATCTTCAGCTTCGTTTTTTGTTCGCCTGGAACATGGCCCCGAAAAGAAATGTTGGAGAGACTGCTTTTTTATTAGAGAACCATACCCTTTACCATGTTCCTTTCATCTCTCAGTAAAGTATTAAGGTCCCACGCATGTTCCCTGGGACTTGGGGAATCCAGTGTCCCATTTTCTTCGACATAGTAAGCCCCAAAAATATATGAAACCCTAAATATATTCAATTTCCCCCAAAAAATATTTTTAAAAAATGTTACGGTAAATTTGAAGACTATGCCGCCATGTGGACGTGAAAACGAGGCACTCGCCTGAAGCCGTTTCTTGATCAAGTCGAGCGGGTAGACGAGCGTCTTGGAGACGATCCCGGACAACGCTCCGCACGCCACACTCTTGCGGATGCCTGCACAAGGAACGAGCGGCCTCGTTATTCTTCATTGTACGCGAGAAAAAAGAATGTTTTGGAAAAGGATTTTGCAGATTGCGTGTAGAGGTTTGCAAGCAGCCCCACTTCAACGGCTAGTCTGGCCGTCGTGGGCGAGAAACGCTTTGTTAGGGCACCGAACCGGCAACCGTGGGCATGCCTCAGCGGAGCTTGATCGTCATGCAAAGTACACACACCTAGAGAGCCTGTATTGCAGAGAGTGTTCAACCGCTCGACGGCGGTCACGTGATTTGTGGGCCGCATTTGCAATACGAGCTACGAGGAGGTGACGAAAGCGTTTGTCGTCTGCAAGTGTCACCGCCTTTCCGCCCGCTTTCCTCCTCGACATGCGAAAACGCAGCGCATGCGCACTTGTGACCGATCTCCGCGGGAGGCGTCCGCCTTTAAATTGCAAATGCTCCCCATGTTTAGAGTTGGACCCTCTCTACAATCTAGGCTCTCCGCACATAGCAGCATGACGGTGGCGCTACGGTGGCCATCCTCGCAAATGTCTATGCAGAGTGCAAGTTTGTCTGCTTCTTTTGCAGAGGGTTCTGGTGACGCCAAAGCGCCGAGCTCTGATTGGCTCCGATAGAAGGATAGTGGGTAGACCTATTATTACAACAGTGGCGGCCATCTCCAATTGGGAGACGTCAAGCGTAGAAGCATGGTTCAACGTCTCACGCTTTCCCGCTAAATTTAGCGGAAAATCCTGAATTTGTGTGTAATTATGATTTGTTCACCAATTCATCTTGCATTACACTTTTTTGGTTGACTTTTTCTTTTTTCTTTGTTTGCGAAAGCTCTTCTCTCTAAACATGTTCTGTATGAAACCAGTAGGACACTGTCCTACCGCTGAAGCAGGACACGCGTACCGGTGACGTTGGCGTCATCCTCAAGCAGGACCGTCCACAGGTGGGTGAAAAAGTGGTAGAAGCCGAACTGGAAGCCGGACAGCGGGCCGATCTGGAGCAGGGTGGGCAGCATGCCGCGGTAAAAGGACCGGGGCCCTTCCTGCCGCCACATGAGGCGCACCGCCTGGGAGATGGACGTGTACGTCTGCAGAAGGAGAGGCGCCCCGTAATCAGACGGTCAGGCGGGAACAAGACTTACCGACTGCAATGCGAGGCAAACACGTGCCATGACGCAGATATGTTTGAAATGAGTCAGCATTGCACTAGAGCTCTTATCGGCCGTGAGAAGTTTATCCCTTTAAAAATGGTGTCCGACGTCTTTGCTGTAAAGGGGAATTCTGGTCAGTGCAAGAGGGCCACTAACCCAGCCTCAAGCTAATCAAACCTAAACTTAACTATCCTTAATCAATCCCAACCAAAAGTAAACATAACCCAACCTGAACCTAACCTAGACCTAACTAACCCAAACATGGCCAGAACCTAGATAACTTAAGCTAAAGCATAACCACAACCTAACGTACCTGAAACCCAACCTAAGAATCGCCCGTAAATTATGCAAAATGAGCTAAATGCACCACTACAGCGAGAAGTTTGCACACTATCTCGTATCAGTATTCTGAAAGACACTATGCGATTTGACAATATGCAATTTCTTTTCCAATACCACGCTTGCGACGCCGCACAGCATCCCGCTTTTCAAGTGCCTGTGACAACAACAACTGCAGGGTGTCGCATTTTTTATTGTTTTTTTTGTGACACTGTACGAAACTTTTGTGTGAATAGCCTTTATTGTTGCCCGAGCGCACACATCAAAAACATACAATCGGGTCAAAATTTTTTTTTCCCACCAAACTTCTTCCAGCTTTAACCAGATTTTACCCAAAACTTTGCAACATTTCCCTAGCTTTCACAGGCTGACTATATTCCCTGCCAATTCCAAGTTCTCCAGGATTTGCTTTCGTGAGAGCCTTTGATTATGCAGACATCTCCGCTTTGACAAAGCCTGGAAACGTAGGACCTTGCACAAAAATTACGAAACGGAAGATGAGCGCATGGTCTTTGTTCACCTTGGGTTCCAGTTGTGCCACGAGTCTGGTCCGAATGACATCAAAGGGGTGCGCAACTGCGGTGCTCACGCACCCCGAGGTGAAGCCACATGCGAAATGGACAGTGTTGCTCCATCGTATCACCGCCTCCCGTCCCAGCGTGCTATCGGAGCGCTTCAACAGGTATTCGTACGACGAGAACTGAAAAGAGTAAGAGTCGCCGCATTGGCAGCACTCAACAGTTACTACAGAAGTATTCATTTCTGTGCTCGACAAAATTGAGAGGGAAAAGTCGTGTTAGCAACAGTGAACGGTCATATGAGCAGTCACCACCTGAAATATAGTTTTTTTTTGCACTTGACAATCCATCACTTTGGGAAGAACTGGTATCGGATACTTGTTTCAAAGATTCCTAGGCACGAGACTTAAGGAATTAAAGGGCACCATTAGCTCAGGTGAGAGAGAAGCTATTTCGTACAAACTTGGAGACAAAAGATAACCCCCAATCGGCACAAGAGCGATATTTCAGGACTCAGGAGCTCGATTTAGGTCACCGTAGCACAAAGGAATATTTGCGCTTGCTCATGCAATGCCCACGTACCCTGATGTTGAAAAACTCTCAAACTGGGAATTCTGAAAATGGTGGATTGCAGCCTTCAGTCATATATATATGTCTCCCAATTACCATGATCTGATTAGATTCATGATGACTGATACCTGGGGTCACCTTGTTCTATTAGCATATCATAAATAAATAACAGGGAGTGAAAACAGCTGTACATGTGATACCTGGTTTAATGCAATTTTTGGAATGAAACGATTGACTAGATTGAACCGAAAAATTGGTCGCACATGCTGCATTCCCTGTGCTAAGCTTCTGCTATTTGCCCACTGTCTAGAATCTTCAAACTTGTACGCCGATTAAAAGACTTTCTCATGCAACTTCAAGCTTCAATTGAAAGCTATCTCTGTTTCCCAGCCTTTATATAAAGTTGAGCAAAAACTCACAAGCTTCCAAAATGATTAACCATAAGCTATAATGTTGAATCAACAACTTGCGGGATGAAGTGGTAGTATAATAAGCTACGACAACTAGGTCAATGTAATTGCTGAGCTACCCACGAGCTCACTTCGTAGCAATGAAGGTTGTTCTCTGCAGAAATGAATGCGCATTTGCTGCAACTTCAAAGACGGCAAACAAAGTAACTCAATACTGAGAGAGATGAGCATAAGTGGATGAATGGATGGATGCTAGTGGCTAAACCCTTTGTACTGGGGAGTAGCTTGCACCACCTAGCCTAGAAACGTTAAATTCTGCTACAAATTCCAACCCTCGTGAAATCGCCTAACCCACCAATTCTGTGAGACATCACGCTTTTGATAGGGAGAAGGTTGTTCCAATGCCCTACCAAGGAGCCTTCAAACGATATTACAGCATTAGTAACAGCTGTTATAGCATATCAAAAGAGCATTGAGCAGCAGGAACACACGCAACATTTAATCACTCCTGCCAGTCACATGCACGGTGCACCTGACCCACAGAAAGTTCTTTAACAGGCAGTCACGTGGAAGCAAATTAATAAAACCAGCTCGAGCTCAAAAACAAAAGAAGCTTTCGAAGTGCCAAACTAGACAAACGACGTGTGAAGGTCAAAACAGGCACCCAAGTTTTGTTCACTTGCCAACCTTCACTATTGTTCGTCGATCGTGAAGTGCGCACGTGAGCTACATTTACATCGACGATTTTGTTTTTGCTTTCTTTCTCAATTAGCAAGATAAAAAAAAAAGTATCCTTTTTCCTTCGAATCACATGTTGTACAGCGCGCGGCACGCACATACAAACACACCCTGCGCCGAAGACGCAATTTTATTTTTATTAATATTTTTTTTTTATTTTGCGTTTCAAGGTTAGGTCGCGGAAGTGCGCGAGAACGCACCCGTCTCGACTTTCTCTTTCGACTCTTGTATCTTTTCTTTTCGCGCTCGGCAAAGGGCACTAACCTGAACACCTCCGTACACGACGGACAACATCTGAGCGGGCACGTGTCCTTTCCAAAACGCTGTGATTCCTTCTTCGCGCAAGATGCACAGCGTGCCGTGCAATATGCTCGTGTACTTGGCCGTTGGATGCGACGACTTGATCGGTTCCAACTGCAGCTGAGGAAACGCCCATGTAAAGAAACCTCAGAACTGCGGCAGCTTGCAATGGAAAGCGAGCACCCGGTCTGGAAGGTGAAAAGGTCTTTACCTGGAACCGAATCTTGACCACATCGAAGGGCTGGCAAATGAATCGTGTGACGAATCCGCTGATGGCACCAGCAATGGCATGATCGACGCTGGTCAGACTGTCTTTCGCGGTCCCGTTGCCGATCATCTAAAGCGATCATCGATGCGCGCTTGTCCCTCGGGAATGCTTGAGAAGAGTGTCCGAGAAGGTGGCTTGAAGTCTACCGGTCTGGACCGAACGACACGTTCGAAAGGGCGGACTGAGGACACGAGAAAACCGCCATGCTTGCTCCTAGCTTGGCCGTTGCCACTGGCAACCGTAGTGTCCAGAACGCGTTGTGACGTTAGGTGCGTGAAGTGTTCCTCCCGTGCGTTGCTGAGCAAAAGTGAGGAGGAAAAGTGAGCGCAGTGACGTCATAGAAGCTGAGAAGGAAATGTATCAGATTGTCGCGATCCTGTAGGCGAAACCTGAAAGCAGTAGTTTTGAGCCGCGAGCGAACGAACGGTGCGAACGCTTCGAACGCTTCTCCGGCCTTTCCGTTCGAGCGGAGAGGGCAGGGCGTATGAGGAAAAAAGAAGAGGAGGCGGCGGAGGCCAGGGAGGCGCTCTCAACCTCAACCAACGCTCTCAACCTCAACCCAGGCACCAGGCATCGCATTCGCCGTTTCAGTGGTTTCAGCACTCCCTCGAACCACGATTTCCGTGGAATGAGTGCCAAGTGCATGGGCGTACCAACCGGGGGGGCAAGGGGGGCACTTGCCCCCCCAGTTCTCAGAGTGGGGGGGCAAGGCATGCGTTTTGCCCCCCCTAAAACGGCCGCCACTGGGCAGAGCAGACACAGGCCGGCTAGCCCAAGGAATACCAAGGGCACTGCCCCCCGCGACCCGCGCGGGCATATTTTTAACGCGCAGGCGATACAAACCCTAGCAACGCAGGCTCACGCACGCCGGATTGGCTGGTTTGTGGAGCCTTGCCCCACGAACAAGGCTACACGGTAACCTAACGGAATCCATCCGCGAGACATGGGCCGGACGGGCCGTCCAGACCAGGACGTAGGCCCTTACACAAAATAGTTTTGCTTGCTTGCTTGGAGATAGGCGCTGCCGCCGTCAACATAGGCAGCGGATGCAATGCGAGTTTCCGAAGAGGTAGCGTAACTTAGTGGTGAGATGTCTGCCTCATACGTGTCAGACCCGGGTTCTATTTATGGTGTGGGCCGGCTTACTTCTTTTTCTTTTTCTCTCGAACATTTTGTTTTGTCGAGGCATTTGGCGATATTTACATTTCTTTTTTACCATTAACACTAAAAAAACGAATGTTGTTGACGAAACATCGCTAAACTAAATCGTATCGACTCTATTTACGGAAGTGCATGGGGGGCGGCGGGGCTTGGGTTGCCGACCGGACGCCGCAAAGCGGCGTGTACGGGGGGTGGGGGGCTAGGTGGGTTAATGGATTTGTAATTAGCAGCCGCACACCGTCACCGCGAAGCGGCGTGAACGCAGGCGCGGGGGTGGGTTAACGCGCTTCGAGTGATACACGAGCAGCCCATCCGGCGTGAGCGTCGTTGTTAGGGGTTCTATCGCCTGCACCGTAAAAGGAGCAGTGTGTGCACCTCCTGTAGTGGGCAAGAATTCCTACATTGGAGAGAAGCGGGGACAAGCCCTTTTTTCAAATGCGTCAAGTCTCCTTGAGCTTCGGAATACAAAGAAACGCCACTATTCGGAGCTAATCCCACAGTTACTCGACCTCTCTTGCGTCGTGTCTGTTCGCTCCCCGCGCCTCGTAGCAGTGTTGTTGCAGTGGGGGGGCTCGTTAAAACTTTGGGGTTTTTTGGACTATCTAAATCACTTTCTTCCTTCCCATCCCCCCCTTTTCTACTCCGCATGCTTCCCCTCTGCAAATATCAGCTGACCTTCCGACATCTTTTCTGTGTTGATAGGCAAAACAACCACTAAAATTAGAAAGTAATTTGTAACTTGAGTGGAAGTCACTCGGAAAAGTAGTTAAAGTAAACTACCAATTACTAGAATATAAATGTAATTAAAAGTTACTAAACTACCCAGAAAAGTAGTTAAACTACAGTAACTTGAGTAAAGTAGTTGAACTACGTACAAGTCTGGCCCGGCAGGCGCTCTGCGTAAGGGTTTTCACCTATCTGCCTAGCCCCGCACACCATCACATGGGCCAAGAAAGGTGTAGTTTTACTGCAGAGGAGAAATCAGCAGGGTCCAAGATGGTGACAATGGAGGATGGGGGACTGTTCCAGTGGCTGATGGCTTGAGAAAGGAATGACCAATTGAAAGCGTTAGTAGAGTCAGAAATGTGCTTGATGGTGCAGACGTTGTTGAGGCGAGAAGATGTTCGGTCGGGGGGTAATAACAAAGTGGTTTTGAGGTCGGGAATGTGGTAGTAGATTTTGTGAATAAAGCACAGCCGAGAGACTTTTCTGCGAAGCTGCAAAGAGGACATGGTTAGTTCAGTTTTTAGCGCTGAGACACTGAAAAAAAAAGTCATAAGTGGATGAAATGAAGCGAGCAGCTCTGTTCTGAACTGCCTCTACAGAGTATTGATGAGGTACAGTCGATGGGTATTCCAGATGGTTGAAGCATATTCTATTTTTGGTCTGACGTACGTGTCCAAGGTTAGCTTACGAACAAAGGGTGGAGCCCTTTTTAAGTTACGTCTGCTTAGTCCAAGAGTTCCAGATGAATCGGCAGTAATGACTTCAATGTGGTTATTTTAGGGAAGGTCAGATGTTAGTCTTACACCAAGGTATTTATACACAGTAGCGGTCTCAATCAGATCGGAGAACAAGAAGTAATTAAATGACAGTGTTTGTTTTTTTTCTTGGTGAAGTGGATTAGTTTGCGTTTATACTTGTTTAATGACATAATCCACTCTTTGCACCAATTGTTAATTTTCTCTAGATCTTCCTGAAGCTGGTTATTTTGCACACAAGTTACTTTGTTATGGATGACGCAGTCGTCGGCGAAAAAGCGGTTTTTTGAAGAAATCCCAATGGGGATGTCATTAATAAATATTAAAAAGAGTAAGGGCCCAAGTACGAACCCCAGGGGAACACCAGGAGATACATTTATTAAGGAAGATTCATGATCATCATGGACGTGACCTGTACACGGGAAAAAAGAAAGTCACGAATCTATGCAAACGGTTATTTGGTCGAGGCAAAAAGATGATAGCTTAGAAAGAAGGCGTTGATAAAAAACACGGCTGAACGCTTTGGAAAAAAAAAAAAAAAAACTGCGTCAGTTTTTTCATTTCAAGGTTCAAGGTTAGTGTGCAAGTCATGGATGAAGTCGCAGAGTTGTGTTTCGCAGGAAAGTACAGTCTCCGGCGATATGAAAGACCCACTGGGAGCGCGTGGCCGAGGCGGTGGCTGGTGGGGGCGCTGCGAGCGCTCCGGGCAGTTCCATTCTGCTTCGAGGGGAGGACGCTCATTCGGCACTCGGCACAAACTGATAAGCGCGTTTCGCTTTATCTGAGCCCGAGTGAGCGTCCTCCCCTCGAAGCAGAATGGAATTGCCCGGAGGGCTCGCAGCGCCCCCGCCAGCCACCGCCTCGGCCACGCGCTCCCAGTGGGTCTTTCATATTGCCGGAGAGTGTACCTTTTTGAAAACCGTGCTGCTGTTTAAAGAAAAGAAATGGGATGATAGGTGTCTCATGATATTGGAGTAGAGGATATGCTCAAGTAGTTTGCAAGAAATTGAAGTCAATGAATTAGGGCGATAATTAGATGCGGAAGAGCGGCTGCCCTGTTTAAAGACTGGGAATTACCCTTCCCACCTTTTGGTCAGATGGAAGGCACCTTTGAGATAAGGACTGAATAAAGATAAGTTTTAAATACTCACTCGAAATAACACTGGTGTTTCTTTTAAATTTTAGAGTTGATGTTATCGGTTCCAGCGGACGAAGTAAGTTTTAGTTTATCAATCAATGTTATAATACCGGCGGAGTTAACGTTAATAGGACGCATGCGCTCGTAAAGCTCTTCAGGGAGAATGGGGACGGAGTCCAAGCACTCGTTAGTAAACACTGATGAAAAATATTCGTTAAACACAGAACTATCATGGTCGACGTTGCACATCCGACCATTCCTAACTCTCCCCATCTTCCTAAACGTCCGTGTGTGTCCGAACACCAGAAACCGGAATTTTAAAGGTTAAAAACGGCACGTTGCGAATATGGAACGCGCACTTTCATGCAAAGCTGACGTCAAGTGACTCAAATCGAAAAACATGCATATTTACAATATTGTTATCTCTTCTGGTGAAGGCTCAGCAACCGTTGCATCCGTTTTCGCGCACGAAACGGCGACTACCAGAGAAAGTAAGAACGCAGTGATTGCCTTTATTTTAACAATGTAAACACACTTGCAGGCGTGCGCTGATGAAGCCTCAAAATCAAAGCTCTCGTAGTGTGATTCGTGACTGTGCCGGATACTACCCAACCTCGTTGTCACGCCACTTTCTGGAGTTCCTCCGACGCCCGTCGAAGGAGTGACATCTGTGTGGAAATCACTCCTTCGACGCCGGAAGTGACGTAACGGAAGTGACGTCACCCTTTTAATTATTAATAACTAATATAAATCATTACTACATACAGAATATAATGTGCCTTTGAAAATAAATACAAATAAAAATAAACCCGTTTGATTTTAATGTAGCTTTACAGTAAAAAGTCACGTGACTAAACATTTTTGTCAGAACATTTGTTTATTTACAACTTTTTAAACGCAGCCTGACAAAAGTTATGAGTTACAAAAATAGTATTAATGCATATAAATACCTTTTTATTGTCTTTGTGTCACGTGACGTTATTATTGTGGGCGTGGCTGCCGTGGCCCTAGCGCTTGCGTCGCGTGCGGTAGTGTGCTGGTGTGCTCCGCTTCGGCTGTCACAGCCCGGGCGCTCGTCCTGTGAAAAAAAAACGTCTCGCAGCTGATCTCGTGCCCGTAGCCTTCGTTACACTGCCAGCGAGCGGAACATAGCACGACGCTCAATGCTTTCTTGCACCAGCGTGGCCGGCGGTAGTGACGGCCGGCCGAGTGCGCCCGCGCGCTTAGATGGGTGTTCGCTGTTGCAAAGACCTTAAACGTGACCAGAATCATTGATTATCGCACCTAATGAGTAGTTTTCAACGAGCCAACAGCTGCGTTACGTTAAGGTTATCAGTTACAGGTGGGAAGTGTGCATAATCCAGCTGCAAGAAGGTTGAACGGATAGGAGCGACCCCCGGGACCCCCCGCGGAACCCCGGGAGGGAACGGGGTGGGAGGGGGGGGGGGGGGGGGGGGGGGGGAGGGGGGGTCGTTGCGGGTACGCCAGTTAGATTTGAAACTGGGTCCACTTGGAGTCACTACTACTGAGATATGCCGGTTCCAGTTGGGAACCAATGGGGACCTAACTGGGAATCAACTTGAAGCAAAGAATTGTAACTGGGATTTAACTCAATTTGTAATCATGCATATTAATTTTACATATTATGCATTTGTTCTTTATGTTTGTTTTTATATAGAACCAGATTTAGTTTTTTCTTCTGAGGCTGATTTTTGTGTAGGTGTTGACACTTGCACCTTCGATCAAACCGAGCAGTACTGAAAAGGTGTGCCCACCATATGACACACTCACGGTTAAAGCTGACCGGACCACTCGGTCACATATGTTGCCTGGCCCTGTCACTGCAGTAGAACGCGTAGAGTGTTATCAGAGTACAATGTGATACATGGTAATAAAACCCGAGACTCAGGAACACAGAAGGGGACGAATGTACAAATGTGATACTCGACTCGTTCAGTGAGCGCGTCGCCCTCACCGTCCTGCAACTCTATTAAATAGCAGCGTATACTCTCTGTTGTGTCTACAAGCTGATCCTGGCTGCTGGTAGACGAGGACGAAGAGGAAGGGGGATACGAATGGAGCACGAGATGGAGCAGCTGGTTTTTCTGTACTGTCTGACATAGGCGTTCGTATTAAAAACACAATTGGTGCAGTCGACAGGACTCTAGGACTCCTCCTAGAGTCTGAACTTTCCCTAGAATCTGCTCTTGCCATCGCCTCTCAAGTTGAGCAAGCGATAAAGGAGGCCAAGCTCTTGACGGAAGAGGGATCCAGTTCACAAGTGGCAAAAATAAAAGCCAAAAATTCGAGGGCAAGTCCCAGCAAGTTTTCCGGCACTTGTTACAGATGTGGGTCACCGCACCACATGGCGGACCATCCTAAGTGCTGGCAAAGAATGAAGCTTGCAGAAAATGCAACAAGAAGGGACACTTCGCCTCCGTTTGCAAGCAGGGAGTTTCACAAGCAAAATCCCATGTACGAAGAGTGGAACAAGCGCACGACCAAGTCCAGGTGCTAACTACCAGCTTCACCAAACAATCGGTTATGTGCAAGATACATCTGGCACATGTTCCCACCAAACGTTTAGTCGACACGGGTTCATCCGTTTCAATCCTGTCAAAAGACGTCTACCGAAGACACTTCCTCTATTACAAGTTGGTATGTTCGAGTACAACACTTCTGGACTACTCTGGAAAAGACATTCCCCTTTCTGGGGAAATTCGACAGACCGGTGCAGTTCGGTCAAAGCACATTTCCCGTCGTACGAACAGGCGCGGCTGTCATGGGCCTAAACGCCTTACGTGCATTGGACATCCAACTAAACTTTGCTCCTCCCACCGGGGGACAGGTGGCAACGGTCTCCACAAGAAACCTTCCAGAGATCGCGCAAGACTTCCCCCATCTGTTCTCCGAGGGATTAGGTCACGCGAAAGGATTTGTTCATAAGGTAAAGACAAAAGACTCCGTCGCTCCTTTCCAAGGAAAGCTACCAAGACTACCCTTCGCAGTGCGCGAGAAAGTTTCTGAGGAACTGGCGAAGCTGGAACACTCCGGGGTTATCGAGCGCATCGATGCTTTGGAGTGGGTGTCTCCCACCGTAGTGGCCCGCAAGAAGAATGGGGAGATCCGGCTCTGTGTAGGCCTATGCAAGCCGAACACTGCAATAGTTTTGGATTCCCACCCTCTACCGTGCCCCGACAAACTTTTTCATCAGCTTTCCGGTGCCCGCGTCTTCAGCAAGCTAGACCTCTCATCGGCATATCACCAGTTGGACCTGGCACAGGAAAGCAGAGACCTGACGGCATTTGTGACGCATGAATGTCTCTTCAGGTTCACCAGAGTATGTTTCAGGCTGGCATCCGCCGCCCCTGCCTTTAAAAAAATGATGGACTACATACTCTGAGGTGGCCAGGTACCATCGTCTACCTGGATGATGTACTTATTTTCGGGCGCACAAGAGAAGAGCATCATGCCCGCCTGAGGCAAGTTCTTTCACGCCTTCAAGATGCGGGCTTGAAACTAAACCAGCACAAATGTTTTTTTTTTGCAGTCCAGCAGCTTCAATTCCTAGGACACGAGCTGACACCACAGGGAATCAAGCAATGGGAAGATAGTATTGAGGCTATCATGCAGGCTTCACTCCCACAAACATAACATCACTACTATCATTACTCGGCCTGCTCACATATTACCTCAAGTTTGTACCAAACTTTGCGACCATCATGGAGCCTCTGCACGTGCTCCTGCGGAAGGATGTTCCTTTTTAATGGAAAAAGGCACAAAAAGAGGCATTCACTGCTGTGAAGGATCTGATACGAAACAGCAATCCACTGACTTTTTGACGTGGTGCTGCCCACCGTCGTCACAACGGATGCATCTAATTACGGATTAAGCGCGGTTCTGCAGCAAGTACATCCAGAAGGAATTCGAACGGTGTCGTTTGCATTGTGAAAACTTTCAAGCGCCGAACGCAACTACTCTGCAGGGGAGAAAGAGGCATTGGCGTGCCTTTGGGCCTGCGAGAAATGGAGCGTTTTCCTCTTCGGGCGCCATTTCACGCTCAAGACAAATCATCAGGCTCTCGTTACTTTGCTTTCTACACGAGGATCCGGTCGACAACCAATGAGGATAACCAGGTGGGTTATGAGACTCCTCAGGTACGACTACGAGGTACATTACCAGAAAGGAAACAAGAGTGTCGTAGCAGACGTACTGTCACGCCTGCCTACTCTGAATCCTTCGAATTGCAGCGAGTTTAGTGACGAGGAAGAATTCACTTGCCTGGTAAGCAATCTATGCACAATCAATCAAGAAGAAATCAAAGAGACCAGGCAAGACCCTAATTTGCCTCGAGTAATCCAGTGTATCTGCACCGGATGGGGTCACGAGGAACAACGTGATAAAGTACTATCTACATACTACAAGTTGCGAGAAGAGTTTTCCTCCGTGGATGACTTACTACGACGTGGTGAAGTGTTGGTTCCACCTACTTGGCTACGGCATCGACTCATTGATCTAGCTCATGAGTCACACCCTGGAATTGTGCGGACGAAGCAGCGTCTACACCAGCGCTTCTGTTGGCCCAGAGTGGACATCGAGGCCGGCACCTACATTAGAGACTGCAACACCTGTCAGACGAACGGCAAGACAGCTGTGACGGCAGCGGCACCCCTACAACCAGTTCCACTCCCATCGGGTGCATGGAAACAACTAGGAATAGACATTGTCGGACCTTTTTACAAACTTCCATCGCAATTCAGATTTGCAGTCGCCCTAGTCGACTACTTCAGTAAGTGGCCAGAGGTAGCTCTTTGTAACCAAGTTACGGCTGAAGCTGTATGTGAATTCCTCATTAGAATCCTCAGCCGGGAACGGTATCCGAAGGTGATTGTTTCTGATCATGGCCCATAGTTTGAATCCCGCATATTCCAGGAGTTCCTGAAGTCCATAGGGGTTTACCACTATCGGTCTGTGACACACCATCCACAAGCCAATGGTCGGGTTGAGCGCTTCAACCGAGTGCTTAAGCAGTACGTCCAAACTATCGTGCAGGAACAAACCAACGTTCGTACAGGCCTTGAAGAGTTTCTGAGTGTCTACCGAAGCACACCACATGCAGCGACGAAGCTCTGCCCCGTTGAGCTCATTCACGGACGTAAAATGCGTACCTGTATGGACATCGTCGGCTTCCCAAGTTCTGACAAGTCCGTTCACATCGAGATGCAGCAACTCCGCCAACGCATTGCTGATTACCAGAAGCACAGCAAGCAATAGACAGATGATAGGCGAAGAGCCAAACCATTTACAGCGGGTGTAGGAGATTATGTCTGAGATTATGACCGAAGGGAACACCATCATTTGACCCCTCTGAAAGAATTTATGAAGTGGAGGGGCCAAGCACCTTCGTCACGTCAGGAGGAGGATGCTGGAATTCATTGAGGTTGTCTCGAGCACGCCTTCCAGCAAGACACAAAGCACAGGTGGAGTGCACAAATCCAGGAGCTGCAGCAGATGCACAGCCGCCGCTTCCAGCTCCGTGAAAATACTCAAGGAATAAGAAACGTCCAGACAGGTTCTTCCCCTGTTGAACTCTGCTTCGAAAGGGGATTGTGTTGTGTGCACAAGCTGATCCTGGCTGCTGGTAGACGAGGACGAAGAGGAAGGGGGATACGAATGGAGCACGAGATGGAGCAGCTGGTTTTTCCGTACTGTCTGACATAGGCGTTTATATTAAAAACACAACACTCTCTCCTGCCCCAACACCCTAACGTGCTGCCCCACTTTACATTTCTGCCTTTAGTTATGCTAAACCGACTGTTCAGTTGCATATAGAAGTATATGCTGAAACTTTTTTTTGAACCAGAGGTTCAAAGATCAAACACGGGTTTCAAAACATTTGGGAATTTTCCGAACATTTTGAACTTCTTATGTTGAGAAATTCTATACTTTTCAAACTTTAACAATTTCCGGACTTTCAAACCTGATCAGCTCTAAAATTTGAAGATTCTTAGAATATATGTCTAATTTTTCTGAATTATGCCTCAATCATACCTACACTACCTGTTCTGAACGAATATTAACTGTTGCACCATTATGAATTTCCGCATTCATACTGTGCATATTCGTCCAGAATCAAAGCAATCAAGTAATCTCAGTATAATCGCTGTCACTAAGACTTCCAAGCTGCAATCCAAACGCCATGTCACAAAGCCAGTGATTTAATGGTGGCAGTGGTACTAATGACTCCGTAGCGGACAAGCCAACTGGGTGCAGGGGAGAAAGAAGAGGTGGCACGTGGGCAAGAAGGCTCGAAAGGAACACAGACGGGACAGCTGTGCAATGTATACTGATGTAAATATTTGCATCAGTATACATCGCAGCCTTCTTGAAAGCGTGAGGAAAGGACGAGATTTCCACCATTTTACCCCCATCACGCCTTGCGGCTTCCTAAAAATTTACACTTTTGCTTGCAGCTCTTGAGCAATGTTAGTTTGGCCTCCCCTGATGGAGGCCGACCACCTATTAGATGACCACCTGTTGCACAACCTTGTGTGGAAACATTCGTTGATTGACCAGTAACTGCATGTCTGAAATTCTTGGATTCTTTCTCAGCATTAACTGCTTTTCATAATTTTTAGATTGTTTTGGAGTGTCCTGATAAAATTTTACAAACACCTTGATGCTGACCATGATGATTGCATTTTTAAAGAGAGACTCACATACAGAGAGGCAGAGGATTATTGCTATAATTCAGATTGTGTCGATACTAAGAAGCTTCCAATAATAAAATCAGCAGGAAATTCTGCATGAACCTTATAAACATTAAGGAAACTATATTTCAAGGGAAATTTTCTGGAGTATTCCGAGAAATTCCTTAGAGTCACGTGCACTTCAGTTTCCTGAGGAATCATTGGTTAGGGCATTCCCCCACAAAACCTCATATGGTGTCATATGGTGACACTTGGCACAAAAATCTTGTATGAATAATTTTCTTGTAAACATTTTTACTATATTTTACATTCCCTTTTGTCTCCAGACAAAATCCTGATCATGAGACCCACGGCTAGACTATGTGACTTTGCTATACTCCCGTCTCTTCACTCTACATAATCCTCTTAGGTGCACACTTATATTTCTGCCCTAAATAATTTGTTTCACTTCTCTGCTTATTCTTCCATCTCTTTTACCTCTATCCCCCATAGATTGGTTGATCCTTTCTTTTTATCTTCCCTCCACAATCTTTAATTTATTTATCATAATTCACAGAAAGACCCACCATCTCCTTCTCATTAAAATTTGCTGAAGAAGCCTTAAATTTTGTATGATTATTCAGAAAAAATTATGTATGAAAGGGCAAAGCCTGCGTCAGTCGAGCTGGAGTCCTATGCGAGCTAGGGTAGTTTATGTGGCTGTGCAAGAAAATGATCGATTGAACAGGTGAGTATGGGATAGCTGGAGATGACTTCCTGAATGTAATTATTGTTTCAGAGGTTAGATGGTACTGAATTGTGGTGATTATTAATTATTAAATGAACTCTCCAAGTGTAGGAATTATTAAACAGGCAAGAAATAAAAAGAAAGCATTATTCTAGTACATCGTTGCTTATGCAACTTTACATTTTAACATTTGAAGTGTTCCTCACCACAAAGTTTTTTTATTATTAGTTTTATACTGATTTAATCATTCAAATCTATACCACCATGTGTTTTCTTTTACATACACATTGTATGCTGAGTACAGAGTTTCGGCTGAAGCTAAGACGTGTTTTGTACACCACTTATTTGTACTAAGCTTATAATTGGGAGGAAACATGTGCTTCATCACAATAGGAACATTGCTGAAGTAGAGGTTTCAAGGAACAAATACAATTAACTTGGAAGTCTGCTTGCTTCTGGAAGGACATTTTTCTATGACATCTGTGCAGTAAAAAGCCCACAAGCGTGCTTCTAATTAAAAACGCACGCTATCCAGAATAGCGCGACCCGCAAAAGCGGTTCTTCCTACGAGAATGTGCCTTGTGGAACAGTTTAAACTCAGAAAAGAGCTTGTACCCTGGAAGGAGGGTTTCCCCTTCTATTTGCTGTACGGCGGGAAAGCGGCAGACCAAGTAACTCGCAAGTGCGCTTCCCCTTGCACGTATTTTCCTTGTGGGAAAGCGCAGAACCAGCAAATGTACTTGTCAGTTGCAGTAAGATGGGAAAGCAGTAGACCTAACGTTCCATAAGCGTGCTTCTCCCTGAAACACCGAGTTTTGCAGGAAAGCAAAAAAAAAAAACCCGCAAGTGCGCTTCACCTTACGAAGTTGTGTACTGCGGAAAAGCGACCTAGAAATACTTCATTATCTACATTTACTGCAAGAAATCCATGCGCGAATCTCATCCTCCGAAGAGCACTTATGGCAATAGGCAACATTGATTGACTGAACATGACTTTATAACTAACCAAATTACAGATTTCTCACTGGCAAAATTAAGAAAAGAAAAAAATCATTGATTTGATTTAAACTGTTTTCTCAAAATAATTTTTTGAGAGAAATATAATTTCTCTGAAAATAATAAATACACTAGATTCAATATGCAAGATCAACCAGAAACATATACTTTAGTCTGTCTGCCTGATTCTATACCTCTCTCTGCTGGTATTTGAGTTTGTATGCTTGCTCACACACGCAGTTCTTTTGTTGATTCTAACCGTTCCCTTGTTTTGCTATACCTGAAGAACGAGCTGAAAAGTAGAGAGAGCGTTCAATTCTCCAATTTACTTTTGCCTCGAAGAAGTCTTATATTTGCTCGTTATCCGCATATCAATATTACTTGATAATTATTTTACATGGAATGAAAAGATAAATACACCTGAAAGCAATAAAATAGTTAAGGTTCCAGTGCTAAAATTAATGTTTTTTTAAAAAATATCTTATATCAAAATGTTTGATTTGAAACATCGGTATTCAAATCGTACTTGGGAAGTCATTCAATTACAGTAATTAAATTACTGTAATTTAATTACTTTTCTGGTAATTTGTAATTCATTACTTTCTGCTAAAAGGAGTTGCAATTGTACTTTATTTGCTTTCTAGCATCAGTAATTACAAACTTTGAGGCACAATTACAATTACTTTTGCAAGGATTTCCGGTGCCGACCGGAAATCCTTGCATCATCATCACTGATGACGACATCAGTGACGTCACCAACATCCGCATCGTCATCACCACTGATGACGTCATCAGTGACGTCGCTGATGTCACCAGCATCCACATCGTCATCATCACAGATGACGTCACCGACATCCGCATCGTCATCATCACTGGTGACGTCATCGGTATCCGCATCGTCATCGTCACTGATAATGTCATCAGCGACGTCACTGATGACATCATCGGCATTGTCATCGTCACGTGACCCCCCACCTCAGGTCACTCCACCCCCCCCCCCCCAGTACCCTTCCCTCCTCCTCCTCAAGAGCTGCACTCTAATTCGGCGTTACAGGGAGTTGTAAACGGCTTTCACTTCTTTTTTCCAACTGTACAAAGAGCATGTTCCTTTACACCTATGTGTGTTACTTGGAAACTTTATTCAAATATTTAGATATCACTAATTGTCATTTTTACTTGCCTGGCTAACAAAAGTGTGTCAACCCAATTTTACTTTAGCGATCTGGCATCCTCCAGTATATGAACTGATTTATATTATTTAAGATATAAGAATGTAAAACTTCATTGCCCAAACTGTCAGGTTCTATTATTAATTTAACAAAATGTATAAAAGGACAGTACAATATGTGACATTTACACAGCGATGCTTAAGCCTCCTCCGACACTGGGGCAAGAAATGAACAAATGCGTTGCATTCTAATTAACTGGTTTAAAGTTATGTGGCCCAAGTAGGGTCGGTTTCAGAAATAAGTAATTGTAAAGTAATAGCATTGGTTTTTAAAAGTAATTTGTAATTGCAATGAATTATTTCTCAGGTAGTAGTAATTGTAACTGTAGTTAAACTACTTTTGGAGCAAAGTAATTGTAATTAAATTACATTTTAGAAGTAATTTACCTGTATGATTAAAAATGTGGTCTAAATCATGATTTCAATTTAAATCAACTTGATTTTCATCTTCCATTCTGTCGATATGTGTCAGTGCATGACCATTGCCAATAATTTCATTTGCAGCATGCGACATTGAGCCCTCAATTCTTTATACGAGGGCAATGGGGGATGGCCAATGGATGAAGATGGGCTGAACAAATTTTTTCCAACATTTTGTTGATATACTATTAGATAACTTTGCACTCTGTAGATGAAATTCGGTACGGTCTGCTTTTCTGGAATCGATCGGATGGACACTGAATCTATAAGTCGATTGAATCAGGATGTCCCATGCAGGGACCAAACTTTAATTTTTTTATAGCTAACTTACTAATATTGTAATATTGCTGCTTTTATGCTTCAAAGTGTAGATAAGTGGGTAGCACAAATGCTCAGAAAGAGTGGCAATGTCATGTTCTTTATATACTTCATTATAGTGGAGACAAGAGCTTCTGGAAAAGTATTTGCGACTCTGTGTAGGTGTCAATCAGGCAAAGGCAAACGCTGCCTTGTACCGCAGAGATGCGAGGAATTGTTACACCACTTTTCTTTGCAAATAACGATTTGGCAGGCTTGACTAGTCCAGAGATATCTGCAAACGAGTGGTCAGTGCTACAGCGATTGTACATAGTGCTGGCAAAAAAGGGCTGTCATTTGTGGCCCTCGAATTAGGAGGGTCAGCAACAGGTTTATAATAATCATCTTTATTTTGGGTGCCATCAGTCTTTATCTTGGATGCCCCGTGGTGCACCAAAACAAACAACAAAACCAGCAAACAAAAAAAATCCTAAACACACTTAAAAGTTAGCAAACAAGTAAATGTAAGATTATCCAAATGGCGATGGTACATTGCAACAGATGCAGATATATAAAGGTGAGGTGGAGCGATGGCATTAATGACTGAATCCGAGAGACGTGAGGTATTGCACAGTGAGCACACATAAAAGCATACGAAATGTCTGGTTACACATGAAGGAACATGAAACAGTTCAGCTCTAGTTTGCCTGTAGTTGTTTACAAAGGCATCGGTGGACATCTTCACAGACTCCTACTTTAAATAGGGTGGACATGCCTGCAAGAAGTTTTCCCACATCGCACCGGTGCATGTGAAAAGCACCAGCTCTTTTTTGGTAACCTTCTCCACGCTGCGCCGGTGCATGCGGAGAAATGCCAGTGCTCTCGCAGTTAGCTTTCTTACGTTGCTCTGGTGCACGCAGAGAAGAACCGGGCATTATTTGTGGAGTGATCAGAAAGGAAAAAAAGGGGCCCATGTGCGCTAGCTATTGTTGGGGCAGGATTGATATAAAATGCAGTGTGTTGATGTAACTACTAAGGTATAAAACAAATTGGCACCCCACCAAATGTAAGTAAACGACATCAAAATCGATTTGTAGTGCAGAACAGTTTATTCACATTATAACACAAAATTCCGATTTCCCCGTACCACTTCAGACTCGGAAAGAATCATCGGACTGTGCAGCGCCTAGTTGTTGGTTTCTTCAGAGCCAATTTACACAAGTAGCAACTTGCTCAGTTTTCAAGGGGCCTTGTTTTTGGAGCCTTCTTGTTACCAGATGTGAGGCCCACAAACTTTTTGCTATAATTTCCCCAGCCTCTACTATGTGGTCAGATGAACAAAATTTTGCTGGAAAAGTCGGAGAATTCTGAAGAGACAACTTGGCAGACACCCCGAGATAATGCAGCACCATAACCTGTTCGGCACAGAAAATATGTTGCTATAAGGGTCTGGATCAAGAATGTCACAATTGGGAACCAAATAAGCACTCTTCTTTTATTTCACCACAATGGATGCTGAATCCATCGGCAAAAATGACAGGTTAACAATATGCAAACAAAATGAAGGAGTTGCCCACAGGCAAACACTGTAGCGAATCAGCCTGCATGGTGGCTCATATGCAGCAAAGTGAGACAATAAATCATATTCATTATTGTAAGCTTAAAAGGCAGTAACCTGCTCGAGACTTCAAGCCCGACAAAATCATAAGCCTCTGTGTAGGCCTGGTTTTGCTGCTTCACACAACGCTCTTCAATAAGTTCATCCTAACACGAAAAAGCCTGTTGGTCCGCGGGCACGAATGCCTATCCTGTGTTAGGAAGTTGCTTACACAACTTCAGTGGTGCAATATATCCCAAGCTTTTGTTGCACTATTAAACCCCAATTATCATCCCACACAACTTCCTAGCACAGAACATTTCTCTATCCGCCACCCGAGAACGCGCTCTCTAGCGTTCAGGCTCCGCCGAGAGACCTAAATTTAATTTAAAAAAAAGAAAGATTAAAAGCATCATACATCAACAGTGAAAGTTAACACTTGTAAAGCAAGGGGTCACATCATGTCCAAATAATTGAGAAGCTGTAATGCTACTAATTAAAAAGTTAATTGACAAATTTTAGCTAATTAGCCAACTGATTGGGATGGATACTTCACCATACAATTTCTGCCAAGCTCAATAAATGAATGAATTAACACAGTATCAGTAGGAAGGTCATCTCAATTAAAAAAAATTAAAACATGTTGCAGATAGCTAAGGAGCAGAAATTCCCAGACATGTGGAGTCAACATCACGAGGCCAAAAGCAATATGTGCCCTTGAGGGCACATATTGCTTTTGGAGAATTGAAGCTCAACCTCAATATGATCTAACAGTGCAGTCAAATTTTGATTTAAAAAATTCCTAGTAGGCACTACGAGGTCGAGAAATCGCACCCCGATACATGGCATCAAACTGAATCTGAAACGTTGTGCAAGAGTGCCGGTGAAGTCATTTGCATACCTGCGGCCCGGCACGTGGGTTGGCGTCATCGCAGCCGGCTCCGCTTGAGCGAGTGGAGCCAGCTGCGGTAGCTCCGACCCACGTTTCCGTGCCGTGACACAAAGATGATGTCACTGGCACTCTTGTCCGCCATTTCAGTTATAGGTTTAGTGTGATGCCATGTACCAGGGTGACACTTCTCGACCCCCGTAGCACCTACCACAGATTTTTCGATCAAAATTTGACTGCATACTGCTAGTTCAGTTTTAGTTCATTAGCTAACTAATTACCTAATTTCACCCTTTCCCTAGTGGACGCCATGACTACTAACACTGCCCCAAGGCTCAAATTACCCTATCTCACGTTCTCTCTCTCTGAAAATTTGGTGCAGCTAAAAGAAAAACACTGTACAAGGTTACTTGACAAAACAAGGTAGGCAATAACAGGGATAAACGCAAAGATAATACATAAAGCGGAAGGTACTGGAAGAAACCGTTGTTAATTAAAATAACCTCAGCTTATTCGGCATTTTAGCTGCAATACAACTTCGGCTGCAAACAAATGTCATGCCATGGTTGGGTTTTTTTTCTAGACAGGCTTCGTGAAAGAGAGATTGGCATCCTGCGCATTGAATTACCCCAGGAGCATCAGCAAGCAGAGGCTGCCTGCACAAACAATGCACGGTGAAAACAGAATCTTTTGGTCGCACACGAGAAACAAGGGAAAGAGTTACAGGGAAGTCTTCCATCATCCCATTACGAATGCACTTTAGTAGATGGCCCCTCATTAATTGCTGTCTAAAGTTTACAGTGGTAGGGTCTTTGCCAGATGCTATGCAGTACATGTTAGCAATAGCAAATAAGCCACAATCTACTGTGCAACCTTGGCCCTGTGCAGGTCTTACAAAAATAGTTACATTTGCAGATGGTAACTTAAGTATGCTGCACACCTGTTTTACAGCATCAGGGGGAACAGTTTGATCAAGAGAATCATAAACAAAGACAGAATCAGGGGGCGCATCAATAGTTGTTACTGTGATCCAATGATCCGGGTTTGCTGTGTGTAAGATTTGAATGAATGGACCCTTTATCTGCTTGAATAGTAGTCCCTGGCTCAGCAAAGCGTCTTGGAAACCTTCCCGATGCGGAAATTTTTGACGTGTTAACTGCATTGCAATATTCATGACACTGTCTGGCAGCGGACGGTTGTATAATACATCGTCCAAGTGTTCATCTGTTAGTGAATAAGCGCTATAAAGAGGAATCAACTCTGCACGAATCATGCTAAGACAAAGTTTTTTGTTGCAGATTTCTGACAATTTACGCTTTTTTGTGACTTTTACAGTTCGCGGTCTCCCTCGTTTACTTTTAATTAAACTAATACGCAGCTCTTCGGAAGGTTTCCTGTCACTTGCTGTGTCTGTTGGCTGTTGATCAGGCACATCCTTATGAGCTGCACGGGGTGCTACAGACTGTGACAAAAGCTGCACCTGGTTGCTAGAAAACGTTGTAAGATTGCTAAGGAATGTCTGAATATCTGTCAACTTTTCATTTAGCTCCTGTTCGCCACACTGGGCCAAGATGTTAGCTGTTGGTTTCACTATATCTGTTAAAAACTTGTAGGCATAATTATACCTGGCCTCAATGGTATCCAATTTTACAGGTGGGGGCTTCAGTATGGCTGATGTAACTGTGGTTTGGGTAGGCTGGCTTGTGCTAGACTGACTTGGGCTAGGTGGGTTTGAGCTAAGGGGGGTCGGGCTATGAGGACTTGGGCTAGGCGGGTTTGAGCTAAAGGGAGTTGGGCTACGTGGGCTCGGGCTAAGTGGGTTTGAGCTAAGCGGAGTTGGGCTACGTGGGCTCGGGCTAGGTGGGTTTGAGCTAAGCGGAGTTGGGCTATGCAAGCTTAGTGGGCTCGAACCAGCTGTGCATGGACCAGGCATGCTTAGAGGGTCGGTAGCTTCAGATGCTAGGAAGTGGCTCCTACGCCATCGATGCGGAATAACAGAGTGGTCAAATAGTTCTAGATTTGCAAAAGACCGTGCTGTCAAAATGTGGGCACATGGAAGTCCATATTGGGAATAACAGAGGCATGTGCAACTGTCTAGGCTTTTTGCTATCACATACTCTGTCCCTTCCAACTTAACAGTGTATGCGTCATTTTGAAAGCTAACAATATAGCGAATAGTCTTAAACTTCTCATATTCCCGTAATACTATATTCCTAGCTACCAGAGTGCACGTTTGAGCTAATGTTAGCTGGAACATGTCAAAGCTACTTGTATTTAAATTGAGCTTAAGCTCTCTAAGTTTTGCAAACCTTAGTGATATAATATCATGGTCAATATACTCTAGCAAAGCAGTCATCGCAGCAGCCAGGTGCATTCCTGGACGCAGGAAGCTTTTTAGTTTTTGATTATGGCTCTCAATTCGGTTGTTGGTATTATTCCCCATTGTTACCAAGTCTCGGCGGTACGCATGCGCCCACATTTCTTTGCAGGAATCCCAATTGTTCATGAAGTAGAGCAAAAAATCGTCAGGAGAGTGTTCCCTCAACAGCGCAACTTTTTTGTCGTAAACAGACAGGCGATTGGCATAGACAACTTCTTTAATTAGGCGACGCAATAATTCCCTCTGATGAACTGGGTATTTCATAATCTGCAAGTCCAAGTAATGGAGAACATGCCAAGTGCATAGGAGAATGGTGCTTTTTGGCAGAAGCTCTTTCAAAATCCTTAACTGATTTAGGTCCTTATCTACCATAACAACTTTGCATGCTGAAAGTACAAAAGGATTACAATCTATAAACTTCTGAAAAACAGGGCGAACAATTAGGGAGGTTTCCCTTTGCAAAAACGCATAGCAAATGCATCGACCCCTACCACGAGCGTCTTCACAAAGAATTGAATAGAGAATGTAACCTTCTACGTTAACCTTATATGTCCCATCGATGAACAGAATTTCGGGATACTTTTCCAAAGTTTCTCGCATAACGGACGTCTGGAACAACACAAATAACAGCTCATTGTTTTTATCTTTTTCATAATGTATGATCCAATTAGGGTTCTTGGAGGCAAGACTATGCAATTGCTCTAACAACAGGGCCCCATGAGCCTCACTAGTTTTAACTGCAGTCACAGAATTCACACTACGGTTTTTGTAATTGTTAATGTCTTGTGTTGTTAGAGTCTTGCCTGTTTTTTCATAGACATAATTTTTGAAATCCTTAGGTTTAATATTGCATTTTGCTACATCTGCAAATGTCTCCTTCTCAGATGTAGTCAGAAGCCTGTTTTGGGGGTATGTGCTGCATAATTCCAGACTATGGTTATGTTCAACAACAAGTTTTGAGATTACATAGCACATATCTGGCTTTGTCTTCAAAACTAACAAGAGGCGTGCCTGGCAACCTGAAAAATAATAAGACTGTTGTGGGCGCTTTCCGCTGCCCATGGCTGATAGAGGGCGTCCATGGACACAGATGAATTCAACTGAGGAGTATTTAAATTCCTCACACTGAGCTAATGGACATGTTCTAGACCTCCTTTTTGTAAACACATGCAACCCTTGTTTGCACCAATCCTCAAATGCAGCTAGAAAGGTAGAGTAGTTAGAAAACTTGGCCTGCGCAAAAATGACACCGCCACCTCCATACAAAGTACAGGATTTTGAAGGACTGGGGGCATTCTGCAGGTTACTAACGGCAGATCCAGGGCTTTTCTCTGGAACCTCGGAAGGGTACTTGACTCCCTGGGCAACGCACTTATCATCTGCAGCAACGCCTTCGCCTACATGATGCCCTCCGACAGCTATCTCTATGCTAGAGCCCTCCCCACAACCATCATGCTTGAGACATGCCATTTCTGAGAAAAACTCTGTCCCCGCGTCATGCCTTCTGCATGCAGTCACATAGTCAGCACCACCCCCATCATGACCACAGGGCGTAAACCCACAGCCAGGAGTACCCCCTGTATCATGCAGCACATGCTTGCCTTGTCCACCCTCCCCATCAAGCACAGAGCATGCAACCCCACAGCCAGAAGTCTGCCCTGCGGCATGCAGCACATGCTTGCCTGCCCCACTCTCCCCATCAGGCCCACAGCATGCAACCCCACAGCCAGTAGTCTGCCCTGTGGCATGCAGCACATTCCTGCCTTCTCCACCCTCCCTATCAGGCCCACAGCATGCAACCCCACAGCCAGTAGTCTGCCCTGTGGCATGCAGCACATTCCTGCCTTCTCCACCCACCCCATCACACCCACAGCATGCAACCTCACAGCCAGAAGTCCGCCCTGTGGCATGCAACGCATGCCTTCCTTCTCCACCCTCCCCACCATGCCCACAGCCAGAAGTCCCCCCTGTAACATGCACTGCATGCTCGCCTTCCCCTGAGACCCTTGCATCATGCTCTATGCCCGCATTCACTAATCCCATGCTGAAGCCCTGCTCTCCGTCATGCACTGCAGACACATTCTTTGCATGCGTGAGTGCCCTTCGACTCTGCAACAGGGCCTTCGAAGGACGTTTCCCTCCAACGACCCTGCTCTCTGTCACACATGCTGGGCTGCACTCACCTAAGTCAGAGAAAGGATTGTCACAAACAGGCAAAGGAGAAAGGGTTGAGAGGCACCCTACTGCAAAGTCTTCTCCATCCCAAGTAATAGTGGGGGACGCAATAGTGGCAGCACGGTTTGGTACCTTGCGCAGTCCCGGAGACTTTCGTCCCTTGCGCTTGGACTTCATCCTCTGCCACCGCTCTCCGCCCACTATACTTTGGACAGGGTAGACTACCCTGGGTTCAGCTGCTGCCGAGGCAGCCTGCTCACCGGCCCCTACAAAAGCTGTGCTCCTCGAGGAAGCCCTGGGGCGCCCCTCTGCACTAACTTCTGTACTCATAGCAACATCGGTGACTCCACCTCGGTCCAGCTTCGTAGGCTTCTCAGAAGGTTGCTGTCCTTCCGGCCTCGGCTGAACCTTTCCCCAAACAGGTACGCATGTACTAGAGGGAGCACAAGTGGCCGTGGATGCACTCTCCCAGGTCTGCCATACCCGGCTGCCCTTGCTGCGGACTTGAACGCCACCAACCAGCCTGAATCCAGCACCACAGCTTCCCATCCTGGGCTCATCAGAGTGCTTGCCTCGTTTGTGCCTCCGTTCAGCATTTACACATGTGGCAACTGGTTGGCTTGTGTCCGATCCGAGCTCGGGTGCCGTGCTGGCAGTTGGGACAGGAGGGCCTGCAGATTTTGACATCTCTGCCCAGGTGGCCCTCCGATCAGCAGCTGCCTCACAAGGCGCAAGGGTGGTCTCAACGGAAAGAGCAGGAGAAGCAAGGAGGGGTTGCACAGGAGAGCCAAGCAGCGGAAAGTCAACCTCACATGCCATGGTTAGTGGCGGGCTCTTCACGGAAGGAGCAGCAGAAGCAACAGGAAGGGGTTGCACAGATGCAAGAGGAGGAGGCTGCACAGAGCAAAGCGGTGGTGGCTCATCCTCGCATGCAGAAGGAGCAGCAGAAGAAAGAGGAGGCTGCACAGAGCAAAGCGAAGCAGCAGCAGAAGTGAGAGAAGGAAGCTCCACAGAGCAAAGCGGAGGTGGCTCATCGTCGCATGCCGAAGGAGCCGCAGGAGCTGAAGGAGAGCCAAGCGGTGGGAACTCGAGCTCACATGGCGCGGTCAATGGGGCACCCTCGATGGTCCAGCCGTCCCACGAGCGGGTCCCTGGCATTGCCTCCATGTGGTCCTGCTGGATCTTGGCCCTGGCCATCTTCTCCAGGATGCTCCGCACTTGCTGGCCCATGAACCCAGCGAGGACCTGCACACGGTACTTGACATTAGCACCAAAGCTGATTGGCAGCTGCAGTCACCTCACTTGTTCAAATTGTTAAAGATGTTGCCTTGAAGATTTCACAGAAAAGGTGCTGCACCTTTAGCTTTATATACAAGGCACCTATGCCAAAACGTCTAACTGGGACCGGTTGGCATCTCGACTGGTTACAATTGGAACTAACTGGTCCCAAGTGGGAATTGGCTGTTACCAATAGGAGTCCAACTGGGACTAGCTGAGGGGTCAACTGGCTTGACTATGCCCAGATGGGGAACGGGTATGGGTAAGTGGGACCAGTTAAGGAGTTAACTGGTTAGAGGGATTCCCAAGGGGGAGTTTCAATTGTTTTCCCATTCCCTGTTGGGGTTCACATGCTGCGTCGATTTCGACAAGATGGGGGTGTATTGATCTTTGCTAGTGAAGGAAAAAAAAACTTAAATTTATAGATTTACAGAAATAAATAAACCTTTAATTACTAGGTATACATTTATGTATTTAAAAAAATATTTCAAATTTCAATGTACATATTCTTTTATAAATTGCGATATAGTTAGTGGCATAAAAAATGTTTACTTAAATCAACATTTATGTACATGTATAAAAATGTATTAAACATTGAAGCAAAGACCTACCCTTTGTTTTTTAATCGCACCCAGCAGGTTGCAGTGACGCACACGCAGATTAGTTTTACGCACTGTCGACAGATGGCACATGTGACGCAGTGAAAAATCACTAATCATGATTTTTAACGATGATGAAGTTAAGAGGCTGAAGGTACAGAATATTACAGTTGAGAGAGCTAGTAAATACAAGTATCTAGGAGTATGGATATGTGATGGTGCAGAATATCTCAGTGAGCATGAAAAGTATATAATAGGTAAGGGCAACAGAAATGCAGCTGTAATGAAAAATAGAGCACCTTGAAATTACAACAGGTATGAGGTGGTGAGAGAGATTTGAAAAGGGGTCATGGTGCCTGGCTTGACTTTTGGAAACACAGTGATATGCATGAAATCCGAAGTGCATGCGGGACTAGAAACAAAACAGTGCAGAGTAGGTAGGCTGGCTTTGGGGGCACATTGCAAAATGCCAAACCAGGGAGTACAAGGAGACATGGGGTGGGCGTCATCTGAGAGCAGTGAAGCGGTGAGCAATATAGAATTTGAGGATCGGTTGAGGCAAATGGACGGGGAGCAATGGGCACGAAAGGTTTTCAGCTATTTATACATGAGGAGTGTAGACAGAAAGTGGAGACAGCACACTAGAAAATTAAGAGAAAAGATTTTAGGCTATAGTGGAGATACGGAAGAGCAAGTCTCAGTTAAAGGGGCCCTGCAATGACTTTTTTACTAATTTTTAATTTGCACCGAACCTGAGCGCGCTGAACGTAGTAACTTAGTGAAACTTTTCTTTTCTCAAAATTCCCTTTATTTTAAAAGTTATAGGCGAACTAAAATTACAAAGACAAGCAAAAAATAACCCCCCTCATGACGTCCTTGGTTGCTTGAGTGTGGCCCTGAACTAGAGGAGGAGTAGTGAGCTCATCGAGCGCTCACGGCTGCCGCACTCCGTGTCGACGGCGCGAGAGGGCGCCATCAAAGCGTGTTCTGGATAGGCTGCATGCAGCGGGCAGCCAGAGCGGCTCTCATTGCATTTGCTGGACGATTAAATACTAATTCGGCATGACACTTCATTGGCCACAAACGGCAACAAACACGGGGTAAATGTCAGTTCAGAATGAGAGCTACTTTGCGCTGCCATACCGCGAAATAGCCAAACCGCAAGACAAAGCTTCTCGCCGAAGGCCTTCGGAACGCTCGGAGCCGGTCGGATCCTCCTGCCCATACGACCGCAGCGCCGCCGCGTACATCCGGGACCTTTCCGTGTCGGCGCCTGATCCCACTACTCCTTTCTAGTATGCGCCGCCTTTTCCACCGCTTGGTGGCGGGTATGTCAACAGGTCATTTCTTGTTTCCGTACTTTATGAACTGCATTCGTTTCTTTTTCTATCTAAAATACTGAACAAGAACTACTTTTATAAATAATGGAAATGGTTCGCGCCACTTATATTTTCTATTTCGACTAAAAAGAAACTTTAGCAGCTTTGACCAGTAGTAAGCCCAGAACCAAAGACGTCACATTTCGCGCGCTTTCGGTACCGCAGGTCGCCCTCGTCGGTGGCGGAGGTTTCCGCGTCGTCCGGTTAAAATATGACGCACTGATATTTAGTTACTCTCTCCGTGCCCGCTGGCTTGCCCGAACCGCAAGAGACATGGAAACCGCAAAAAAGGTAGACGCTTAAGTATGATTGCAGGGCCCCTTTAAGAAGAAAGTTAAGGCCACAGAAAGAGATCGGTAGCTAGAGGGAATGCAGACAAAGACGGCTCTGGAAAGCTATAGATTAAACAAAACAGTTATTGCCAAAGAAAGCATTTATGACAATTCTAGGGGAAGCTCATTGTTGTTTGAGGTAAGGGCATTCAGCGAACCAGAACATACAGAGCGAAGTACCAGGAAATGGATACAGTGCGCACTGCTTGTGGAGAGGAGGACGAGACGGCTGAGCGCTTGATACTCGGCTGTAAAGGGCTTCATCCTACGCCGACCGAAGACAACATAGATTTAATAAGTCATTGGGTTTGAGAAACAGCGAAGGAACAGTGGATTTCAAGACAGTAGAGGTTACCAAGCAAAGATTAAGTGAATGGTGGCAGCAAGCGAGAGAAAACTAGGTATTTTCTTATTAACTGATGGCAAGGGTGTTTTATAGCCTCACTTTCTGTGCAGTGCGGAGTGAATATAGCTTTCAAATTTAAATATTCTAAGCTTAAATGGTAAAACAAAATGGCTAGGTGGCGCAAGCTACCGCCCGATCCAAAGGGCTCAGCCGGATTCATCCATCCATCCATCCAGTGGTCGGTAGAGAAGGGAAACCATCGCCGAGGTTGGTGTATTGATAAACGTGTCGTTATGAAAATGTCAAAACCATATCTGCGCTTCTTGCGACCCAACTAAATACGCCATGGTGGTCACGGTGAACTTCGAGGGCAGAAAGATGCAGTTCAGCGACCGGAGGGCACCCAGGGAAAAACCAGACGGAAGAGAAAACAGCCGCGGAGGGCACAATGGTAAAAATGGCGGAAAGTCTACCCGAACTGGCAGCTGTTGTGACACAAGCAATTGGAAATGTTTGATTGTAAGGTGGGAGCGCAACCGCATCCTATCGGGACTTCACCTGCGCAACGCGGAAACACGGGTGAGCACCTTTCTTCACGCGATGGAGAGAAGCTAGGGACGTCGTCACGGATGCTGACAGACGCCAGCGGCTAATCTTTCACCTCGCACGAATATTAGCTCTGGGCGATTCAATCGTCGCAATTAGCTAACGAGGCAACTGAAGCGGTCCTTAGAGCTACGCTGTGCTTCCTTGAACCCGGAAACGTGGACGTCACCGAACCTATTTATTTTCATTCTCTGTTTTTGACAATAAAGACTGGTCAACCTTCCAAGTTGTGCCGTGTTTCGTTGCTGGAGTTGGCACCGTTCTGTCAACCAGTTGAATTCAACCAGTAATTTAGCTCGCCACGTGCGCAGGTCAATTTTCAGTTCCCCTCTTTACGGCGAGCCTTGCAATCGTTGCCGCCCTATATTCGCGCTCTTTAGTGCAGCGACATAACGCACGTGTACATACCTTGTTGCCGATCCGGCTTGGGTGGACGCCGTCGCGGCCGATCCACTGGTGCCACTCGTCAGCCAGCCCGTCAAGGAACGTGAACCCTTCCCTGCGACACAACTCTCGCAGCAGCGAGTTCACCTCTCGGTAACGGTCATTCAAAGCCTCGATCTCTGCAGCGTGACTACGCTGCCATTCCAATGAGCAGAACCTATTCTCCCGTCTCGGAAGAACGGCAGAAAAGGCGATCTGCATCATTGGATTGCGTTCACAGATCTGGGCAGCTAGACGACGATATTTGTCGATGTACACGCTGGCACTAATATGGGAATTATTAGTGCCAACGTGCAGGATGACAACATCAAAATCGGGTAGCCTCTCAGACACCTGGGAAAACAAGTGCTCGATTCTAATACCACTAAACGCCGCAACCTCAACAGCCAACCGACTATTCAATGGGAAGTACTGGGGCAAGTACTTCACCATCGAATCGCCGGCTACCAAAACTCGAGGCATGTTGGGGGTGCGATCAAAGCTAAAATACAAAGAGTAGCACTAGATACGGAAAAAAGTATTGCTAAAAAGAACAAGACAATGCTAAACAAAACGCTTCAAAGAGTGCGAAAAATCAGCCAAAATAGCTTGCGTGACCGGAGCCGACAGCAGCGCGGGCAGGAAGGAATGGTACGTGCAGCACGGGGCAGGACCCGACCACAGAAGACTACAGCTGCTACAGCGGCAAACGCACATGGTCGGGCACATGTCATAACAAAGGCAACATCCGGGGCCGGGGATGATACGTTACTTCCGGCGTCGAAGGAACGATTTCCACACAGCCGTCTCTCCTCCGACGCGACTACGTCACTTCCGGCGTCGGAGGAACGATTTCCACACAGGTCCCACTCCTCCGACGCCCGTCGGAGGAAGCACTTCCGGAAGCATACACCAAAATTACAAGTAAACACACAAAAGCGACATCGATACAATTATCTTCTAGAATATCACCTTATTTAGTCATAACTCTTTCAATAGGCACTACAAGTTGTATTTATTTTAAGAAGAAGAAGCAAAATTTTTTTCGTGAGAAAAAACAAAATATCAATGTTAAGTCTGGTAACGTTGTAATTTTGCCGAATCACTGCCATATCTTTAGAAAAGTTGGACAAAAGTTGCGCCGAATTTTCGATTTTGGGGGGGGGGGGGGAGAGGGTCTGGTTTGCCCCCCCACTCAAAAACAAGTTGGTACGCCACTGGCCAAGTGTCTCCTTGAACTCCTTGCCATGCGGCATTCGAAGCACAGAGCTCGTGGTGATTCGCGTTCGAATCAGTTTGCAGACTGTCTTTTGTATGATGTACATAAGCAGTGTGACCCCGGCTTTAGTGGAAAAAAAAAAAAAAAAAATTATGGCGGTGTGATACGACCACCTCGCAATGATTTCGCCATTTTATTTTATAAACTTCGTGATAATTGTAGGTACTGAATCGAAAGGTGGGGCTATATCGAGTAAACGTCTAGTTTTTGGCACCGTGTAGCACAAACCACCGCATCCCGCCATGCACCCTCAAGAAAAATAACTCTGGTTCATTTATAAATTCCAGCCTTGTTCCAACCTGGTTTATTCGGTATTCCAACTCCAACCTGCTTTATTTACAGATTCCAGGCCTTGAATATTTAGGTTAGACGCGAAGTACTTGGCGACGCAGTGGCTTCAAGCAGTTTCTTCATGCTTTTGTAAACCAGGAATGGCCGTACAAACTTCTCTATTAGAATCCTAGAATTTTATTGTCTCGTGGTCATCCCTCGTAGAGCAAATAAAACTCCAGATCAAATTTAACATCGAAAAAAAAAAAACACAAAAAAAAACATACGCATGCCCCTAAAAAAACATGCTTTTTTTTGCAAGTTGTTTACGTTGTTTTTCGATCCTGATTCCTGAGCACAAGGTTTGATACTGCAAAAGTGCAGTCCTCGTGTCGTCCTTCTTTTCATATTTTGTTATTATTTATTTCGTAAATTATGCAAGTCATATTGTAAAAATTATAGCGGTGTGATAGGACCGTACAAAGACATACACATGCACACACACACAAGCTTCAGCATCTGCTTCTTCCCAACTGTGGTTCCTCTCCCGACCCCCCGAACACGTTTCCAATGCTGCTAAAAAAAAAAGAAGGTCATGGCCGGCTTGGCCCGCCTTGTAGACTTGAGTGTAAGGCCCGTACCCGGCCCGGGCTCTTCGTGAATGTAGCCGTGAAGCCCGAGCCCGACCCGTGGCCCGCGGATTGGCCCGTACCAGTGCAGATCTCTCTACCTGCCACGCTTTCTGACAGGGGCGCACATGCGGCCCGCGGACATGACACTGCGAGATGTGATCAAGACCAGTAAGATGAACCTGTCTGCCAAATATTGAAAACCCGCGCAGTTCCCAATGAACATTTTTTTGGCTCGCGTCGTTTTTGAGTTGTGCACCAGCGCGGCGAGCGACGGAGTTGTTGGAGAGCGTGTCGAATGGGACGGCAGGAGAAGCCTCCGCTTGCGCGCTTCGGGATCTCGAAGGCCATGTTTGAGCGAGCGTTTTTTTTTTCTTGTTTTTTTTTTTTTTTTTTTTTTAATGCGGAAGTTTTAACTGTTCCATGGAGCGAGCCGACGTCATCAGCCGCGCCAAACGGCAGATAAATTCGTGAAGCCGCGATCTGAGGCAAAGCCATTCAAAACGGCAAGTAAATGAAGCCGGAGGCCGCCGCCCGTTAGTTTCAATCAGCGCCACCCCATGGCGCTGCGTGCCCGCGCACTGCTTGTGGAGAGGAGGACGAGACGGCTGAACACTTGATACTCTACTGTAAAGGGCTTCACCCTATGCCTACCGAAGACAACATAGATTTAATAAAGTCATTGGGTTTTAGAGACAGCGAAGGGAGAGTGGATTTCAAGACTGTAGAGATTACCAAGCAAAGATTAAGTGAATGGTGGCAGAAATCGAGAAAAAACTAGGTATTTTCTTATCCACTGATGGCAAGGGGGTTTCATAGCCTCACTTTCTTTGCACTGCGGAGTGAATATAGATTTCACATTTAAATATTCTAAGCTTAAATGGTAAAACAAAATGGCTAGGTGGCGTAAGCTACCGCCCGATCCAAAGGGCTCAGCCGTATTCATCCATCCATCCATCCGTGATCGACCCAACGGCGGACGTGTTTCCTGGTTCTCCTCGAGCATCCGAAGCTAAGTGCCAGTTTTTCTCCTTTTCTCTCTCTTTTTTTGAGAGTTGATTGGAAGCGACTATGCGGTAGCAGTATTAGGTTTGAACAGCAGCAGTTAACGTTAGTTTCGCAAAGTAGGCTCTGTTTGAATTTTTGGCGGGAAGGGACGGTTTGTTCCCGGTCTAGACATGGGTCTAGATTTGGGTCGGCATGACAAGGGTGGGGACGAGTTGGTGCAGTGCGAGGGGTGTGGGAGGTGGTGTTACCTGGAGGAGACGGGTTTCGGGAGCCTGGAGGTGGCGGCGGAGGTGAGTTTCGAGTGTCGGCTTTGTGTGAAGCTTCAGCAGGTAACTGGGGAATGGGAGGGTAGAGTTCGGGAGATTGAGGCCCAGCTTAAGGCAGAAGGAGAGAAGCGGGTGGGTCTCGAGGCCCAGGTAGAGGAGCTGACTAGGCAGCTTAATCATGAGAGGGAGCAGCGGGTCGGCCTCGAGAAGCAGGCGGAAGAGCTGGGGGAAGTATGGAAGGCGGGTTTAGAGGAGCGTAAGAGGGAGTGTGACAGTAGGGTAGAGCGCCTGGAAGGGGTAATTCGAGCGAGTGAGAGTAGCGAGGGAAGAAAGGAGGAAGTGTCAGTTCTAGCGGGACGAACCACCAGTCTGCAGGCTGGGGTCCCTGGTGGTCGGGAGTCCGGCCTGTTGGCAGGCGGGCTCGACGACGCTGGAGAGCTGATTGAACCTCAGCTCAATGGCGCCTTCGAGCAGCAGGCGTCGGGCAGTCAGGTGACAGGAGATAAGTCGCAGGACAAAGGCGCGCAGGCACCAGGGGGATCTAGGGTACTGGTAGTGGGGAGCTCTAACGTAGCACGGGTTAGGAGGGGTGTACATAACAGGGTGAAGGGAGACCAGAGGGTAACCGTAGAGGTCCAGCCAGGGAAGTGTATGGTGGATGCTATGACCGCAGCACGTGAGGGGGTGTGGGATAACCGGGAGGGAAGGAACCTAGTAATAGTTCATGCGGGGCTTAATGATGTGCTGAAGGGTAGGAGCCAGAACCTCGGAAAGCAGCTAAACGTGGGAATACGTAAGCTGAGGGACGTGTCTGAGAATGTGCATGTGGTTGTGTGCACCATTCCAGAAGTTCGGGGGCACTCCGGGTTAACGGAGAGGAGGGTTGTCGAAGCCAACGGAGTAATTAAGGGTATGAGTCGACAGCTTCGGTACGACGTAATGGAAGTAAACAGAGAGGTGTACGAGGCTGGCTCCCGCCCTTTTGCAGATGGCATTCACTACAGTGAGGCCACGGGTTACAGGGTGGGGGATAGGATGGGCCGCACGGTGACTGCTTTTTTGGGGGGACCGAGGGCCCTGGGGGCACTGAAGTAATTGAAAACCCAACGAAGTCAGGAGAGGCACCCAGGGTTAAAAAGAGGAGAAAACGTAAGAACAGGTATAAAAAAACAGCACAATCAGACATTGGATATATTAACATGCAGGGTGGTAGAAATAGGTTAAAATGGGAAGAGGTAGAGGAGCAACTAAGAAAGGAGGATTTAATGGTGTATGGGTTTGTGGAAACACATCTCAGAGACATGGAGCAGCCACCTTGCAACCCTGACTATGTGTGGGAAGAATGCAACAGAATGGAGGGAACGAGGAAGGGAGGTGGAATTGGAGCATTTATTAAGAAGAATATGAACTTTCAAAGGATCAGAAAGGAGTGCGCCGAACATTTGTGGCTGAAAGGAAAAGTCGCTGGGGAATCAACAGTCCTTGGAGTGGTTTACTTATGGACAGGGACAGGTGCTAAAGAGGAAAACATAAAAATGATTGATTGCATATCAAGAGACATTAGTGAACTAGGGGAAGGCTCCGAAATAATTATTATGGGAGACATGAATGCCCATATTGAGGGTCTGGATGGGTATACGGACTCAACTGGAAGCATATTACTAGAACTGGTGGAAAAACATGACTTAGTTTTATGTAATACCAGTCAGAAGTGTGACGGGCACATAACTTGGGAAACTGGCAATCTGCATTCAACTATAGATTACATACTCATGTCACACAAAATGTATGGTAAGTTACAAGTAATGAAAATAGATGAAGAAGGTTCCAAAAGTCTTGGTAGTGATCACAAACGTATTAAGCTGAATTTTGCCAGAGAAGTAAATGCTGAAACTAGACAACATAATTCAAAGCAAACTTTCTGCAGCGACAAAGAGTTGGAAATAGTTGTTGAAAGAATAGAGGCAGCAGTTTCAGGGCAACGGCATACAGATTGGACCTATGAGAGCCTAACTAGGCTTTTTGCTCTAGAACTAGACAAAGTTAAGAGTAAACGAAAGGGGAAGCAAGGACATAGACCAAAAAGCTGGTGGGACAAAGAAGTGAAGCAAGCGATACAAAAACGTCAGGACGCCTCTAGAGAACACAGGTATTCCAAGCGTAGTGGGGAGTCCGAAACGGAAGTAAAAAGAAAATGGGACAATTTTATAACATGTCGCCGAGAGGCATCCAGTTTGATCAATGCGAAAATTCAGAGAAAGGGTGAGGAATGGATGAGTAATGTAAGTAAGAAAGATAGAAACGCTGCCAAGAAGTTTTGGGAGCACTTGAACTCACTCGGTGAAACAACGCAAGCTAGACAGAGGTTCATACTCTCGCATCAGGGAGATCAATTAGAGGGAGATGATGCGATACAATATATAGGAGCAGTGATGGAGGAGAAATTTCGGGAACGGTTACATGTGGAAGATAGGAGAACCGAAGGAAGTAGCAGTCCAGTTTGTGACATCGCGGATTTTGGACAAAGAGAATGGGAAAAGGCGGAACGAAGAGTCCCTAGTGGCACGTCGACAGGCACAGACGGTATCCCTATCAAGCTGGTGAAGAATTTGGGTCCTAAATCTAAGGCAAAACTAAGGGAGGTAGTGAGTACCATGATAACAAAAGGAAATATTCCAGATGAATGGAGGCTTAGTAGGATGAGTATGATATATAAGGGAAAGGGAGATAAGTCTGATATTAGGAATTATCGTCCTATAACCGTGACACCGGTTATTTACAGGTTGGTAATGCAGATTATAAAGAACAGACTGGAGGAATGGGTAGATTGCGAGGGCATACTGGGCGAATTACAGAACGGGTTTCGAAAACAAAGAAGGTTGGAGGACAATTTATTTTCTCTAACACAGTGTATAGAAATAGCGCAAAAAGAAAACAGACATCTCTGGCTGGCATTTCTGGATATCAAGGGTGCCTATGATAATGTGAACCAAAGAAACCTGTGGGACATAATGGAGAACTTAAACCTAGATGAAGGACTAACAGCACTATTTAGGAACATTTACAAAGATAACAAGGTGATTATAACATGGGAAGGAAAGGCGACAGGGAAAATAGAGATAAGACGAGGCCTTAGGCAGGGGTGCCCGTTATCGCCTTTGCTGTTTATGTTGTATCTGAGAGGATTGGAGGATAGACTAGAGAAGAGTGGGCTTGGGTTCAACCTTTCTTACAGTAAGCTAGGCCAAAAAAATCAGCAATCCTTACCGGGATTGATGTATGCGGATGATATTGTACTAATGGCTAACAACAGGACAGAGTTGCAGGAATTAATGAGCATCTGTGGTAGGGAAGGAGAGGAATTAGGTTTAGAATTCAGTAGCGAAAAATCGGCAGTCATGATTTTTAACGAGGATGAAGTTGAGAGGCTGAAGATACAGAATATTACAGTTGAGAGAGCTAGTAAATACAAGTATCTAGGAGTATGGATATGTGATGGTGCAGAATATCTCAGAGACCATGAAAAGTATATAATAGGTAAGGGCAACAGAAATGCAGCTGTAATGAAAAATAGAGCACTTTGGAATTACAACAGGTATGAGGTGGTGAGAGAGATTTGGAAAGGGGTCATGGTGCCTGGCTTGACTTTTGGAAACGCAGTGCTATGCATGAAACCCGAAGTGCATGCGAGACTAGAAATAAAACAGCGCGGAGTAGGTAGACTGGCTTTGGGGGCACATTGCAAAACGCCAAACCAGGGAGTACAAGGAGACATGGGATGGGCATCATTTGAGAGCAGGGAAGCGGTGAGCAAGGTAGAATTTGAGGATAGGTTGAGGCAAATGGACGGGGAGCAATGGGCACGAAAGGTTTTCAGCTATTTATACATGAGGAGTGTAGACACAAAGTGGAGACAGCGCACTAGGAAATTAAGAGGAAAGTTTTTGGGCTATAGCGAAGATACGGAAGAGCAAGTCTCAGTTAAGAAGAAAGTTAAGGCCACAGAAAGAGATTGGTGGCTAGAGGGAATGCAGACAAAGACGGCTATGGAAAGCTATAGATTAAACAAAAGAGTTATTGCCAAAGAAAGCATTTATGACAATTCTAGGGGAAGCTCATTGCTGTTTGAGGCAAGAACGGGTGTTCTGCGAACCAGAACATACAGAGTGAAGTACCAGGAAATTGATACAGTGTGCACTGCTTGTGGAGAGGAGGACGAGACGGCTGAACACTTGATACTCTACTGTAAAGGGCTTCACCCTATGCCTACCGAAGACAACATAGATTTAATAAAGTCATTGGGTTTTAGAGACAGCGAAGGGAGAGTGGATTTCAAGACTGTAGAGATTACCAAGCAAAGATTAAGTGAATGGTGGCAGAAATCGAGAGAAAACTAGGTATTTTCTTATCCACTGATGGCAAGGGGGTTTCATAGCCTCACTTTCTTTGCACTGCGGAGTGAATATAGATTTCACATTTAAATATTCTAAGCTTAAATGGTAAAACAAAATGGCTAGGTGGCGTAAGCTACCGCCCGATCCAAAGGGCTCAGCCGTATTCATCCATCCATCCATCCATCCAGCCAGCGCGCAGGAATCGGCTGGGTGGCCGTGCCGCCGCCCGAGCGCGCCAGCCGATTACTGCAGCTGATTCAGTGCCGCCGACATAGCGGCGGCACGGCCGATGTCAGCGAGGCGCGGCAACTTCGCGAGGACGCGCGCAAGAATGGCATTCATGCTTTCGCATTCACAAGTCAAAAGGAGTGCTTAGGTGTACCTCGAGCCTTTATTGATTATCGATTCAGCCATCTCTTCTTGCCTCAGTTCTGGGGACCTTGGTGTGTTTGCGGATAATGCAGTAATGCGTGTACTGGTTGACAGAAAACTATAATTCGATTTATTGTTTTATTTTTATTTTTTGTGGATGGTTGAGCGTGTTGGCGTCTAAATTACGATAACGAAAGAGGGACATGGAAGACAAACAAATGGAAAGTGACTATTAGCAATATAACTTCATAAAATGCACAAATTAACTTTATTTTTAATATTCACATTATCTAGCATATTCCCATTAGAGATTTGCTGCCCGTCGTCAAGTTAGAAGTTTATACAGCATTGGACCATCATCCCCCCCCCCCTCTTTTTTTTTTTTTTTTTTTTTTTATTAATGTATACCGCAAAAATAAGTTACGCGTTGCGAACGCTCATTCTCCTCCCAAATGTAGCGCTAACAGCCCGAACCAAAATTTCAGAACTAATCGTAATCTTATTAAAAAGTGATAGGTGATTTTCTGAAATTTTCAATGGGAAAATGGCGGCCGTTGGAGTTTTCAAGTAGATGGAGCTGAATGGAGGATTATGGAGCCAGTTAGCAAGGACACCCAGCCAAAACAGAAATTGTTTTATTTTTGCTCCTAACCGCTTCGTTCAACCTTTGAATGAAATATTCAGAATCCAGGATTCGGAAGCTGCTTTACTTTTGTGCAGTTACCGAGCTGCACATATGCTTCAGAAACGCTTTGCTAGGGTGATGCCACCCTTTGTAATACCACTCGCTGACAAATTAGCAGCCATTTTGGTCCTCGGCGATAATCCGAGGGCTTATAACCCTCCCGGAAACAAGCACCTTATCTCACAAGTTCGGAGCAGCGTTGTGGAACCCACGGATGGAGGATTAGCATTTCCCCCTCGGATAAGAGGACCGATGGACACAAAGGCCACTTTCCGGCGCACGGGGAAACAATGAGGAACAAAATGGCGGTGGACGAGGGTGTGGGAAAGGGAAACGGGCAGTTGGCATCACCCTATGCGAAGCGCACATGGAGGCACCCTAGTAGAGGCGCTTTTTGATGCGCGCCTTCTGCCCCCCAATACACATTGCACTCAGTGTAATGTGTATGCCAGGGGCGTCAATAAAATACTTAGATGGGCCAGTCGGTACATCATGGGAAATAAGCGCCCAAGGAACATGGACCAAGAGCAGATTGGGGGGTCCCCTCCTACCCCCAATCCAAATTTTATGGGAAGAACAACATACACGAGTTTCTTTTAGGAAGATATGTTTAGTTTTCTGGCGATATGGCCAATGTTAAAACGCTTCGCCCGTGACGTAAGATCACCCTGCACCCCCCCTCCCCTCCCCCAAGCTTGACCCATGAAACAGTCCCTGGCGTATGCCCGGCTATCAGTCGATCCTCGTACCCAGGGGCAGGAAGTGGATAGGAATACCTGAAAGTAGAAGGAAAAAAAATAACGTTTGAATCTTTACAAATCTACGGTGTGCGATCTGCGCAGCCCGGCACGTGCACGTTTGTCGCTTCCGGAAGTCAGCAAAACACGTACCATACGCACGAACACTGAAAATGGCACCGGCAACTGGTCTGTTTCTGGAGTTGTCTATCCTATCTATCCTATGAAACCAGTGACTTTAGTCTACCTATATACCACCTTCCGACATGCTAATGCCATATATAATACTCTTCCAAGGGGACCCATCCTAAAGGGTTCCAAGGGGACCCTTTAGGATGGGGCAATGTGGTAACATTTCATAGTAATTGTACGGCGCACTAAGTTGCAATCATTTTTGCCATTGGACTGTTGCATATACCGGTGTGCACCGAGCGACACTGTTAGCGCGAACACGGCATCAGCAAGTTTTCGCATTGTACTTCGAAAAGGTATTGGCGGGGCACCAAATTTAAAACAGCCTCTCAATAAAAAAAAAAAAAAAAAGACAGCGGTTATTTATACGTTAACAGTGTCGTGCAGACATGGACAACCCAATGGGGGCGAAGGTGCATCTAGTGAGAAAAACGGTGCAAATAACGAGAAGAGAGTCAAGGTACAGGCTAGCTGGTGGAAGTCAACCATTCGTCGTTTACCCTGAGGCTGGGGTTTTTTTTAGAAGAGCAGAAGTCTGTTTTTTTTTCCTGTCTGTTTTTTCTGTTACTTCTGCTGTTCTAAAAAAAAAACCAGTCTCGGGGTAAACGACGAAATGGTGCAAATAAACTCCCTTTGAGGGACTAACGATTTGGGTGGGAGTGTAAAAGTCTGTCGAAACACCTTCCTGTGAGTGTATGTTTAGAGGCGAATGTGGGTGAATAGACCTACCAACGGGGAATCTGATGAGGCACTGGCAATGGTAGGACGCGGTGCTAAGGCTGAAGATGCAGCGGCAGCCTCCGCGACAGCATCGAATCGATCGGTTGCAGTACCCACCGGCGTTTGAGCAGTTGGCAACCCTGAAACAACGTGCATTTCATACGTTCACTGTCATAGCCGCTCGGATAAATACATTGACACGCGTCTCTGTCGAAATGTCATTCCGCAGAGAGCTCGTGCCTTCCGTTTGCCATGTCATGCCGAATTCTAAAAAAGGTGCACACCTCGAGCTCCCCACCCCTGCCCGTTTCGATCTGGATGGGCATAGTACCGGCATGCGGTCGTGTATCACTACTGCGTGGTGCACGATAAAGACCCCAGGCTAGCGGTTGTACTGCACTGGCTAAATTTCTCGTCTACAGCTGGGAGACTCGTCGCCCGTTGAGGCAGTTCTAGGCGGAGATCAGTGTATCAATGCACGTCGGTTTTTTTTTTTTTTGTGTGTGTGTGTGTGTGTGTTTTTTATATTTTGGGTTTTGTCATTCGCTGAGATTCTTCTGTTGTTCGCCGTGATTGGCTCTCTTAGTGCTCTGCAGGAAAGTGAACTCGGAGGCTTATTTCTTTTTTAGAGTGCAGCGCAAAACTCCAAACAAGCCAAGGCAAAACGAAAAAAAAGCCATGTTGTGTAAAAAAAAGAAAAAGAAAAGCCGTTAATAGAGAAAGTAAAATTATTTCGATTTATGGTGTTTGTGGATAATGGACCATTTTAAGAAATCGCGTGTCAAGAAGTTCTGGTATGAAGATATGTGAGCACGTGCTCAAGCAAGCGCAGGCACTTCGGCGCCTCACTGGTACCCCATGCGTGCAAACATGTGCTGCGTACGCGTGAACGTAGCTTTTGCAAGCATTGTTTGTGCACGCACTTGCCCGCACGAGCAGAGACATGGCGGCGGCCACTTCATTGCAAAGCAGTTACCTAGATTGGGCTCCCATTTTTTTTTTTTTACCTAAGTTTTTTTGGAAACGCTTCTTTCCTCTTCTTTATGATAGGGAGTATTCACTAAACGCCATGTTTGAGTGCACTGTTCACTGCGCATGCTCAGAATGGGATCACACTTCTATGCTCTCAAGACCGACAAGGCGACAACCTGTGGAATGTACGTTGCAAAAGCACCGTAGAAGCTCGTCGTCAGTAGCGCGCGCTGAGCGCATTTGGAATCCCCGAACCTCGTTTTCCGTCAGCAATAGTGGCGACAGTTATTTCTAAATTAGTGGATTGTTTAGGTAAATGATCAGCTAGAACGATAGGGACAGAACACGGACAAGGAGAAACAGGGAGAAACGAGTGCAGAATCAACTGCACAATAGAAAGAATAAGCCTGCATACGTGTGTAATATGTGACGTCGGACAGATAGTGAAAACGTGTATCCTCCGTGTCACTAGTTACGTGCAGTGTGTAGTATTTAAATTTTTCCATTTTAGTAATTGCCACACTAACCAGATGGCGCCACTGACCGCTACACCAATTCCCGTGGCCAGGCGGCGCTAGTATACACCCATCGGGCCATGCCCCCGGGTTCGAGTTTTATTTACAACACAGTGCAGGCGAAGGCAACGCCTAACGAGGAGAGTAGGGAGCCTTCATGTGCGCTTTGCGAAGCGCACATGAAGGCACTCTAGAGGAGAGGAAGGGTGAGCAGAGGAGAGCAATGGAGGGCTAAGGGAGAAACGGAGAGCACTAGGAACGTTAGAGAGGAGAGAAGGTTTCTCTCCTTGTCCCCAGCCTTCCCTAGTGCTTGCCCTTTCTCCCCTAGCCTGGCGTTGTCTCCTCCTGTACTGCACGCAACTAGTGACACGGAGTGTAGAAAGCAAGGAACAAGGATGAGAGTTGCTCACCCTTTGCTGTCGTTTGCCCCGTCCACCGTTGCAACAAAATACCCAACAAGAAAAAAACAACACGCCATTGTGATTAGGGTGGCCATTTTTCCTGGAAAAAGACAATGAAAAAAATATTAGTTTACGCAAACGGCACAGCTCGTAGTTTCTGACAGCAGATAAACCAAAATCAGACGTTGTGTTTGACAGCATGGGTCTCGGTACGGCTCTTGAAAACAGTAAAATTTTACACAGAGAACAACATGCCGCGAGTGCAAGCGTCTTTACTCCAACATTTTTTGCATTGTTATATAAAAAAAAGTCCTATAAAAGTAACTTCTTTATACATATATTTACTTGGAAATACTACCAGCTCCACTCGAAGAGCTATTGTACGGATAATTTCAAAAAAGAAAAAAAAAAAAAAAAAGGAACAGCTGTACATCAAGGGAAGAATCATCCAAAGTATAACTCAATATCATAGCTGTACAAAGTTATAAAAATTAGTTCAAGTCACAATGTATTTTGTTGAATTACCCCATTCTTGAATTGACCGAGACAAGAAAAAATGGATAAAGCAACGTTTTAAAGTTTAATTGTTTCAACCCGGACAGTAGTAATTTTAAATTATTAGAGCCATCTGCGTGAATTGGGCCGTTCCATTAGATTACAAAAAGAGTTTTCAATCCAGCAATTAATTCTTGTCTGGAATGTTGGAACGTGTTATGAATGCCAAAAATAAAGCTTTGTTATTCGACATATAAGAAAACCATAACTACGAAGAACCCCTAGACCATGGGGTGAAATAATTGGAGTTCTTCGGAAATAATCGGGGTTCTTCGTAATTACGTTTAATTTATGCCAGCTGTTCTTCGTGATTATGTTAAATTTACACCAGCTCGTTTGCGTACTTTTTGTGTACACAAGAAAATCACTTACCAGCTCTGGAAGCGTCCTATGGCGAGCGACTGCACGAAGCAGCTTGTGAGGTTTTCGGGGGTTCTCCGCGAATTAGGTCAAAAGCGATTGTTCAAAGAAGCAATCACAGAAAAGAGAAGGTCAAGAAGAAAACAACAGAGAAGAAGGAAAGCATCCTCGTCCGCTTCAGATAAAAATACCTCGCGAAGAGCATTCGCTCGTTCCGTTTGTGGTATTTTTCTTTCATGCCATCGAATATACGATCTTATGCACTATGCAGCAACTCGGAGCGGCTGGGCTTGTTTGATTTATCGTACCTATTTTCATTCTATATGACATCGCGCCTTATATATTGGGGCTACAGGTGCGAAATTAGCAAAAAACATATATCATGGATAAATATAATTGCTTTTTGTGAGTTGGGTTTCGTTTTTATGTCACACTTTTAAAAGCGAGCAGGAAAAACAACAACAACAACAAAACTTTGCTCTACTAATAAAGAAATTATTACTTTTTATTATTTTTTGTTTTATCGAAGAGATCGCACGCATTTGATTTAATTCATATCTAAATCACTTTTAAAATGTATGTCCTTTTTTATCTCTACATAATTGGTTGCTTCGGTGCGGGAAAAGTAACTCCTATATTTTTTATGCGGTAAAATGACATTGAAAAAAAAAAAAGAAAAATAAACACTGAATAATTATTATGAATCGCGCTGCATAGCGCAGAAGCTTGCCGATGCCGAGGTAGCGAGCCACACTGCTTTCTCGTCAATTTTTTTTATTTATTTTTTAGTTATGTTATACATTAGACTGTGAGTAGAGACAGAGGCAGCTAGCCTTTGCGTAATTCTTCCAATCAGAGTTCGGCGCTCTGACCTTGTTTTTCCCCCCACCCTAAACAAAAAAAAACATCCTTTGTTGATTTTTTTTTTTGTCAAAGCTAGGTCAAATATGAGTGTGTTGAAAACTATACTGGCGGTTTTCATCCCGTGTTTTTGAACTGAGCGAGCTGACGTCATCAGTTTGAAGCGCGAAAACGGCATATAGTTTCCTTCGGTTCCATTGGCTGGCGCGCGTCGACGGGGCTCCCAATACGAGCGTTTCGCCGCAGTAAGGTTGCAACGCCTATTGGCTGAGAGAAAAAAGCAAAAACAAGCAAAACAACACAAACCGGAAGTGACGAAAGTTTTTGTTTTGTTTGTTTTTGCTTGTTTCAATTTTATTTTTTGTTTTTACTTTTTGTTTTTCCAAGTGTTTGTTGGGTGCTTTTTGGAGTGGTCGCGTCGGTTCCAGCGGTCTTTTTTGTATTACACGTTGTCGTGTTATGTGCCGCCGTATTGCCGAGTGGAGTTGGTCGTGATATTCAATGCTTGGGAACGAGCGTCGGCAGTGAAGTTCACAGCGCATTCATGCAAGCTAGCAGGCCCCGTCTCGCCACATGGAGGCCCGTGGGACGCTTGTTCGGAACGTAAAAGGTGAGTGGAATTTACCTACTCTGGTGGCGTTCGATCGTCCATGCGACACCGCAGTGGTGGAATTTGATAGCGCTTGGCTACCTCACGTAGCGTCGGGGACAAAGAAGATAGTAGAGATAATCAACGGGAGTGACATGTGGCTCCCGGGTGCCGCCTGCGCCGCATTTGCATTCAGTAATCGCACTTAAAGAAGGACCAATCGCGTTGGGAATGTCAGCTTTTGACGAGCTCGTGCAGTCGCAAAAGCGTTCTGTCGAAAGACGGGATTTACAAACAGATCAGGCTTCGCGAATGGCCCTCCCGGCGCGTCGAATTTGGCGGGTAATGTTACTGTTCATCCTAGTAGGCCTGCGATGGTGTTTTCTGCACAAATGCTGTATTCTGCCTCGTGGTACATTCACACCTGCAGCAGGACTGCTAAGCGATTCTGCTACAGGTTAATCGCGAAGTGTTGTGCTCTTCCGTAATGTGCATGTTAAAGTGACAACAAATAAGTGCCTCTCTGTTCTACTTCTCCTTTGGTATTCAACTGGTTGTATTTTCTACTACATTTTGTTCAGAAAGCCACTGCGAGACAGGCATTATACTATACTATCCAAAATAATGCTTGAGCATGAGACGAGGTAACAGAAATACTTCTATATGTGCCTGCTTTTTGTGTTTTTGCAAGACAAGGTTTTATGTGCCTGCTTTTTATGTTTTTGCAATTCACCGGCTAGACCACTCTTCTCATGGTTATTGTTTTGTTGGGTGCAAAATTTTCCACCCCAGCTGTCTGATGCTTGCGGCTGATGGCTTCTACCTACGTGCATCAAACAGCGGGCCTGCACCTTCACCGAGACACCAGTAAGACAGTTCTGGGTAACTGCAGCGACTGGGTCACCGATGCCGTTCCCCTTCCTGCACTGCACTCCGCGTGGGTCAAAGGGCCAGCGCATGCCTTTTATGGGTTGTCGCCAGCCATAGTGAGTATGGCTTGGAGTCACGTCATGCGAGTGAAATGCTTGTCACCTGAGTGACGTCAGTGGGGGGGGTTGCCGCCGTTGGTGGGGCTATGATGGTGGTCTGCGATCACAGACCACCATTGCACTGTTCCTTGGTGAACTAGCCGCTCTTGAGGAAGAACAGGGTGCTTTGGGAAGAGCTATGGTGTCCGCTTTTTCACTAGCTCCAGCTGTCGCCACAGACATTTTGTCGAAAGGAGCAACATCTATGAATGAGTAAACGGCGCTTAATGGCCGCAGGGGCCTCGCTTCTGATCGAGGGGGTCAAGATAGTTCTGTTTCAACAGAGGTACCTCTTGGGGTATTGTACAACACAGGAAATAAAGGGCCCGAAAGTTTTCTACCTCGACGAGGTGTGGGTTATGGCAGGACCAATTTTCTCAAAGGTGCGAGTAGACACAAATGCGGCTTTGTTCCGTGGACACCTTCATGTTTGGTGGCACGAGGCAGTCATTGCTTAACCCTGCTTAAAGATCAACGACTGGACTGGTCAAGGGTGGCATGCCTGAGAGTGGGACAGTAGACGGCTGTTATATACCAACTTTAGACTTCATTCACCCTTAACTGACAGGGCACTGGAGGCTACATGCTCGGTGAACCAGCCGATTGTCAGTCTTGCATCACTTATCATGCCCCTTTCTCATACTGATGTGCAGGTCGGACATGAGGCAATAAAAGCTTGGCCCACCAACCACATGGCTCCTACCGCCCTGTCAGCGTAGAGGTGAATGGAGCATAGGGGCGGCAGAGTTGGTGGGGTCTGCTGAGTGCTTCTGGCGTAGCAGTTTGGCAGTGATGAGTTACTAGAGCACAAAATGCAATACCACACTTTACTCTGAATGCTGCGAGCCATCGGAGCCAATCCAGTGCAGAAGGTGTGTCACGTGGCCTGTCCGTTGGGCGCAACGGCACGTCGAGCACAGCGTCATCTGGCTGCGACAAAGAGTTGGATTGGCTCCGGTGGCTCGTAAAGTCGGCTGCGGTACAACACAAGGTGAAACGGAGTAGAATGTGATGGCGTGTCGCATCACAGAAGGTGAGCTAATTAAACAGATAAAGGTTTGATTTTTAGAGTGCCTATTTTAGGTTTTTGTTGCCCTCTTTCGGTGTCCTTAAATGGGCCCTTCGGAGCTTTCTGCGATCGTCTGTTTATGTTGTTATATTGCGTAGTAGGTGCAAGTTAATATGTATCCAAAGTTTTAGATTACAAAACCGTTTATTAAGCAGATGGCAGAAGAAATATATCGGGACTATTTTCTCTTGGAAGACAATACCCCATTCCCTGCCCATCGCTAAAACTTGACCAATGGAAATGCTGCATCTCGGGGTGAATGCGAACATTATTATTGCAACACTTTTGAAGCTTGTTTTAAATTAGAGTTTGAGAAAAACGTAAACTGATTGTGGTGCTGGAAACATAGTCCGCAATTATCGCTCCAAAACCAGCGAACTATGTTTTCTCCCCGCAAGCTTCTTGCTAGGGGGTGATGCGTCGGCTCGTCTGCTTCCCGGGGCGTCTGCAGGCGTGCGTTTGCGGGACACGTGTTCCTTCTTCCCATGGATCCCGACTCCGAAGCCAGCTTTGCGATCCTTCCACGTCAACGAGTCAAACTTTTCCTTGTCATCTGTGCAATGCGACTGCGTATTGCAGCAGCAGCACGACGGTGCGGTGCGACGAACAACGACTGCCGAGCACTAAGTCCGGGCTCCTTGACGACGACGGTCCGCACGTGTTCGAGAGATTCCTTTGCGGATCGGCGGTCGGCCGCGTTGGTGACGCGCAGAGACGCCAGAATCCTTCGCTTGCTATTGGCTGACGCATAAAGAGATGCCCCTCCCGTTTTCCGGGGTCATCTCAGAAAGGGGGGCGTGCCGGGGACTTTGATAGCAACTTTAATAGGGAAATCCGCCACGCATGACCGTAATTTTATGATTTTTAGGATCCTTAGGGCCTGTAGATTGAGTTACCGCCATAAATAGACCATCGCAGAACGCTTTGGAGGGCCCCTTTAAGAGCCCAAAGACCTGCCCATCCTGACATTTCTAGTCCCTATATTTCCGGACTTGAGTGACTGCACGACCGAGGACCAAATCAAACTGTTCCAGATCCTGAATATAGGTCTACACCCTTTTCAGTAAAAAGTTTGAGGGGAATAAAGCTATTGGTGCAGGTCTGTGACTCTGGCGGGCACTCTCGCTCATACAGCTGAATCACATTCAAAATGAGGAAGTTTCACCCTTTTCTCAACGACGGGCTGTTTTTTTGCACAGTTGTTTGACTGGCTGCTAACACAGAAGCACAGTTTTTCAGCTTGGCAAACACCATAGCAGAGACTCAATGCTGGACATGGAATTTCATTCCAACTCTAGTAGCACTACAAGCAGCAAAGGTAGCCCTAGGATTACACTTGCAAAAGTTCTTCAACAGAATGTGTCGAGGACGTTGGTGCTTGATGGGCATCCAAGCGTTCGGGGGCACGAGTCACTATACCGTCACTTGACGAGGAGTCAAACAAGCTCTTGTTGATCGCACCACGATTCTGATCAAAGCTAGTTGCCCAGCCTCACCACAGTCCTGCACTTTTTAAAAATTATGTCTGGATTCTTGAGGGTAATAGTTTGCATTTGTAACAAGTGTCACAGAGATTTCTGGACAAGCGGCGATAATCAAGAATGAAACGTGCCCTACAGCTAGCTAGCTTCGAGAGTGTTGCACATCGCAGTGTCAAATGAAACGGCAATATCAGTCAACAAGACCGAGTACCGCTTTACGACAAGACTGAGCCCGCCACCAAGTTCACACCCATCCAAAATAGCGTGAAACTGGCAAACAATATTCTAACCCTAAAATTAACTTGGGCTGTTCGTACAGAAGGAGCACGCTTCAGAGAAAGCGTCGTGTGGGCATCCTTTTGTTCCGCAAGGCGTGCCTAGCCTTCAAATTTCTTGCGTTTGCTCTGATCCAGCTTTTATGCAAACAGTTTTTTTCCAGTGTATCGTTCAACAAAAAGTTACAGCTGTTTTGTACTGAGCTTGTGACAGGAACTAATGCCATCTGTAAATATCTCTTACAGCCGAGCTGTTTGAAGTCATTACAGATATAAACTGCTTGTTGCAGCAACTCACAATCGCATTCCTGCCCGTCATGTCGAACAGCGGAGCGCTAATTTCAGTTTGAGGTCTGCACTCTTACTACAATGCAAATGGTGACAGCATCAGGCTGCACTCTGTAAGTTAGATTGAGACCGGTTCTTCATGCGGCACTTCACGAGTGCGGTGCACTCTGGGAGATGACTTGCATAATGCCAGTGCGTTTGAAACGAGCTTGCTATGAGGCCCGCTGCTCATGGGATAAGTTACTCATATAGCCTTTGGGCAGCTGATGAGTTATTCCCCCCTCCGCAGCGACACGCATTGCTGGGTTTGGGTACGACTTGAAACCGACGAGCAGCTCTGACAACTCTAAGGTGTTTGAAGCGGCAGGAGCAGTTCAGGGACACAATATTTCCACGTGACCTCCCTTGCAGTAGTGGTGATGGTGCGTTCAGTAGCGGCTCCCTCAGCTCCGAACGGAGTAACTCGAGTTGGAGTTCTCGGTGCACCTACTGAACGTCAAAACAAGCGCAGCTCTTCAGCAGCTGAGCACGATTGCTTCATTTGACGGCTGTATTGAAGAAGCCTCAATAATTTCGTTAATGGAAAAGTGAGTGTCTGTTGTGGGAGCCACTGGTTTCCCTCCCCCAAGGGGACGTAAGCTGCGGACGTGCAGACGTTCCTTCTGGAGTCGTCTGGCTTTAAGCCTGCTCGTTCCGAATCGTGTCGGGGAGAGTATGCCACCCTGCTGGCCTATTCTCGCACTCCTCCGCACGTCTCCCATTTTCGGGGGACCTGCGAGATCGTGTGGGACGGTCGTCTGGCGATTAGTCCTGAAGTGTGCTACGGGCGGCGGGTCAAGTGCGAAGAGATCCTATCAGTGCTGTGCAATTTAGAACACCTTTAAAAAATCCCAAAGAAAGCTGTTTTTTTTTTTTTTTTGTGGATGTCATGTCTGTTGAATTTTTCACTAGTCACTGTTGTTAAAGTTCCAGAACTCTGTGTGCCAAGAAATTGAGAGAGAGGAGGGGATGAGGGTGCAGGAATGTTCAAACGCAGAGCTCCGATTGGAACGATTAGTGGGTAAACCTAAAGCTAACTGCCTTTGTCTGTACTGCACATGCAAAACGTCTGTGTCCAGCGTTTTGCATTTGCATTCGAATGCGTTTGACGAGTGCAGTGGGGATAAAGGCAGCCTTTGTTTCTGCTGCACTCGTTGAACACGTTCGACTGCAGAACGCGGGCGTCCAGTGTTTGGCTCTCGCATTCAAACGTCCTCGACGAGTGCAGTGGGGACAAAGGCAGCTAGCTTTAGGTGTACCCACCAATCCTAACCAGAGCTCGAGTGTCCTGACGTCCCTGCGTGCTCTCTTCCACTTTTCTCCGTCATTTTCTTGGCACATGCATCATGGGCAGATTTTAAGGATGGGGGGGCCAGGGCCCCCAAGGTTAACTTTTTTCAGTGGAAAATCTACATATGCCAGCTTTTGTTAGGAAGAAATGATTAGTGGCTTCCATCCATACTCGAGAACCGAACTAAACGCAATAGACTACTTCCATAAATTCCTGCATGCAACACGGCACGCGTTGCACTCTGGGAACTAGTTAGCCAGGGAGGAGAGTGGCATGGTTTCGATCGACACGTCGACAAGAGATTATACACGGAGTGTGGACTATAAACGGCCGTTATTTCATGTTTTCTGGTCCCGAGAACGCCATTTGTGGTCTTTAAACTAACCTAAATGGCCAGACCTCGAAGCTTTAGCACAAGCCTGAGATGTATAGATGCTTGTTGTATTTTTGTACTTGAGCCTTTTTGTTAGCGTTTCGAGGTATGTGGACGAGCCACTGCTGGAAATCTTGACGCTGTGAAGCTGGGGGATCTTGCTTGTGTACGAATCAACAAGCTGTAGCAACCAATAAGTATGCATACATCGAGCTCGCGCCTTTACATTAGTGTTGTTGATCAAGAAGTTTTTTGTTTTGTTTTTGTTTTTCGTGCATCCATAGACGAAATATACCTTTTTGCAATTACTTTTTTCTTTAATACGCCTGAGTATGCGCAGTAAAACTCGGACGCGCCATTGAAAAGCTCCATTCGAACACACTTCTTATCTCTTATCTGTACTGCCCCGCAGCACTGCACTAAGTGAAGTCCCCGCCCGCTCCCCTTCCACTAATATTCAACATTGCGTATGCTCATAAAGTTATCGTGCATAGGTACATTCGCACATACAAAAAAGGAAAGCAGAAGTCGAGCACTTGTGTGAACAATGTCGCAACGTTCGCCGGAAGTGCACTGGACGGGCATGAATTCTGCGGTGCGCCGAACGTACGAAATTATTCAAAGCGCATTTGACGGTTGCTAATGGCCATAATATTTGTTATGTGTTTGCTTTCTTCCTGACTGAGTATGCCGAGATAATTTCAGACACACTGTTCAGGCACAGATCTTGGGCGTTAGTAAAAGCTTGTCCAAGAAGGCACAGTGAGGAGTAGGGGACGCTTGTTAGGGCCTCTGTCGTAGCTAGCCGATCTTAGCGTTTGCGAAAATTTAATTTTCTATCAGTTTAAAATTTGAGTGTGAGATATGTGATGACATTAGGAAGACATCATAGTAACTTTTGTGCAGTAGTGAGGTTGAATTTATTGTGTTTCCTTAAAAGTTAATGCGCCAACGATGGGCTCAACTTTGATACTCCTGTGAGGATGTGGCTTGCTTTTCGCCCAATGAAGTAACAAGGAGCAGACGTTTGTCACACAAAATACGTGTAAGGCTCAAGGTGACAAAATTTCAGTTCTAGTGCGCTGGTACTAACTAGACGGGATTACGGAAATTGAGCTCAAAGATGCACTCGCCGGGTGAGGTGACTAAGCCACGTCTTACTACGTTTGCATATGCACGCATTATATCCGGTGTTTTTAGAACCAAAGAAAGTGCCCGGTCATTGTTTTGTATCGCTCGAGAATGAGTGTATTGTTCATTCGTAAAAAAATTCAGATAATCGAAAATGCGAGCAGCGTATTCGGTCGCGGCGTGATAGCATGAGATGAAGCTGCTCAGTCGAAACCAAAACTAAGTGACCAACTAGTTCCCAGAGGGCACTGCGTGGTATTTCGCCGCGATGGGGCGCGTCAGTTTTGGAAGAAGTCTGTTGCAACGCCGCCATTTCTCCCACAGCAGCCACTAAGGAAACTCCACGGCTACACTTAGTGGTTCCGTCGAGTCGCAGAAGAGCCAGTGGCGCTAAAGTTCCTGTATAGGCTCCCTACGGGAGCCGGAGTTGCGTGTTCATCCCCGTAGCGCCGTCTTTCCTTCACGGCATATGGAGCCTGCTCCTGATGTGACTGAATTCGGCGAATGGCAGCACAGTGCGCTCAACGTATGCCAGGATGCGTGCAATGTGTACTTTCGTGCACGGCATTTGAGTCTGCTCCTCACATGATCGCATCTCGGTGAGTAGCGGTGCTGCGGTACGTGGAAAACAGTCATGCAACTATGACTCCTGTAAAGAGCCTATACAGGAACTCTACGTGGCGCCATCTCGCAGGGCCATTTTGCAGTAGCTAAATAAAACAACTTGCATGTCTTAATTCGTCGCAAAAGGGTGGCGCTGTTATCGTATTTAGTTTCGTCTCGGTGAACGCCAGCGGTCCTGGTTCCAAGAGTGAGTTTTTCAACTGAGCGTTTTAGTAACGTTGGTGTTTAGTGACATAACAAATATTAGGTTAACAAAACAGATCTGGGCAACATTTTGCCCATGATATCATCTCCCTTCCCCCCCAGGCTGACCCATAAATTTGCCCCTGCTCTGCATTGCCCTGCATGTTCGGGTCAGATATTGGTTCCTGTTGACCTGATGGACTCCTTTGTTCTCTGCATTCATCATAGGTTACAGTCGTGAATCATGGACCAAGACTGCACTTTTAGGCCCACTCCTTTTTGGTGGATCGGGTGTTGCCATCTTCACCTTTCGTGGCTTCCTGTCGTAATTAAATAAATTGTCGTATTTTTTTCTGATGGTGGTGCATACCTCTTGCCACACTTGACAAAAATAGTGTGGTGAATCCATGCCACGGACTACTGCGAAACATGAAAGAACGTAATTATTGAGAAGATTAAGCTCCGAAAAGTTTGATGGAAAGACGATAGATATACACCGTTTAATATTTCTGGCCACTTTAAGCATGCTATCCCCGAAGTATTTCAGCCTATCATTGCATCGGTTTTTGACCATTCACACTTGCAAGGAAAGGCTATCAGCAAGGGTTTCCAAGTCTGTGTTCTGTTTGCATTTAATTACTGAAACAAGGTTTATAGACATTACCAAGTGTATTTCGGCACAACTAAATGTTCAAACTTTAGGCTATTTTGTTGCCATGATTTTAGTTTCTGCTAAGATGAATATGTGTTCCTTACATTAATTAAAACAAGAAAACGAAAAAAAGTGATTACATTTGTCCTCGGAGTTTTTACAGAAGACTCATCGCTATCACCATCACTGTTTTGATTTTTCCAAGATGGCCGTTTTGTTTCGTGAACGTTCCGTGACTTCGGCGATTTACGCGACTTACGAACAGCACTGCCTAATTGGTACGTTAATTTTGGTGGCTATTTATCGTGTTATATCGTGGGTATCTTGTGTTTGTACAGGAAGTAGTATTTCAGGTTCAGATTGTTCTTCGTACAGCGTTAGGTCGAGCTCGGTGGGTCGTCTCCTCTGAACTGCTTGCCTTTTGTCTACGTTTCTTTCCTTCCCAAACCCATCACACATTCTGTTTAATTTTCCTGTTTTCCATACCTGCTATTTTGCTAGCAAATATCCAGGAACGTAGGTACCATGCAGCTCTACCTGCACTGTTCTTTTTATGTTGCGCAATTGCAAGAACCGCTTTTGTTTTGCCGAAGCAAGACGGTAATGGTGCTGATACGAAACTGAATAGTACCCTTTGTTAAATATTTATTTGTTTGCTTGTCTGCACGGCAGTGCCGCCTGTACATACCTGGACAATACCTTGGAAGATAATGCAAATACGGAGACAAAGCTGTACAGTGGTTATACTCTGCATCTGCACTCTGAATAACGTGATGTCTCGGTAACCACGCACGCTTTGTTAGAGAAATTTGTTTCGCTACCTGCTAGGCATCACTGAGGTGCTTTAGCTGTGTGCCTTTATTTTATGCTAATAGAATGTACTGCACCTACAACAAGCAGTTGTAGAGGAGCGCCGTTTAGTGAATCCATTCGATTGTTGTAAGCAAATCTGAAAGACGCTAAAGGCTACCGCACGATTCAGTGAGGCTTGTTGACCTATACTTTGAGCACCCACTCTTCTTTGTTAGGCCCTAAACCAGGCAGAACGTAAAATTATTATTGTGAAAACAGCAGGGTTGTGACTTGCACGAAAACTTGTCTATCATACTCTGAACATGCTGGCCGCCCAAGCGACCGACTTGCTGACTGACCGGCTCGGCTTTGTCATTGGCGAAGGCGGAACAAGCAAATGCTAGAGCATGCAGCCAAGTTCAGTGGATTGCGTATTTCTAAAAACAAATTTTCTAAAAGGTTGTTTGTCACCATTTTCTCTTAAAGGGCAACTCCGGCCAAAACTCAAAATGAAATAAATTACTGGTATCGCTGTAGTGACACAAAATACGACCCCAGCCAAAATATTACGTTCGTGGGACGCCGCATTCTCAACTAATGCTGATGATAAATATGCGACCCACCGGGAGCCGCTGCGCCTTAGCGGGCGGCCGATCGCTAAAGCAACATTGGGCCGTGACGTCAGTATCATTCTTTTTTTTCTCCGGTCCAGGCGTTGCACGGAGTGCGCTTCTCTGAGCTGCTACCACCGCTACTTTGGCTTGTGATTGGCGTGTTTAGCCGTTGCTTTTATCTGTAGCCCATGTAGCTTCGGTGATGCCTTTTGTTTATTTGCTTGCGAGGACTCCAAGACTCGTTTTAGCGAGCAACTCGGTGCGCCCAAGACTGCCCAGCTGTTCCTCGAAAGATGCCGAGTGAAACTTGCAGCGCTGTGGGATGCTCAAACAACCCGCTGCGCAGCACGGAGGTGCTTTTTCACAAGTTTCCAACGGACCGGAAATTGGAGAAGGTGTGGGTGAACGCTGTTCGGCAAGTGGACTTTGGACTCCGGCTTTTACGCGCCTGAGGAAAAAAAAGAAAATACAGACGCGTACAGCCCAGCACACGTGTGTTCAGGCTTTGAGGCTTCGTGTCTTGAACTGACCCGCCACGCGAAAGCGAGAGGGCCTCCAGTACTGTATGTCACTGGCAGCGCAGCGTAGACCAACGCCGCTCCATCCACGGAGCCCCGATGACAATTTAGGCCTAGCGACGAGTACGTAAGACCACACACGGCAAAAGCCGCCGAGTACGGTACCGAACGAGTTCCCTCGTTTTGCAGTCGCTAGCTTTTGGGTATACAAGCAATGGGTACGGCATAGCGCACGCACGGCGGCGGCCGCCGAGTACGGCACCGTACAAGTTGACGGGTTTTCCAGTCGCTAGCTTTTGGGTATACGCACTAACTCTTGCTACATATGCTGGATAACTGCCACGTACTCAGAATTAAAACAAAATCAGCTTACTTCCTATCTTTAGACGGCTAGCGCAACAGAGGTAGGTGCCGCTCGGCCTGTGTACTCGTTGAACGAGAACGATCCTGACGTCACGTTCACATAGCGGCTGATGTCCAGTGTTGCCGGGGCCTCTAGCGGCTAGTTTCGGTTTTGTTGGCCGCGCCCCAAACAAAACTTTCAGGCGTCGATATCTTTAAAACTATGCACAATAACGAGAAAAAAAATTACACCTTGCAATTCAGGGACGCTGACTGCACTAAAAACAGTCATAATCCCAAACTCGAAAGCATGGAGTGGAGTTGCCCTTTAACTGAGCGTCTTCTTGAAAGGATTCAAGAAAAGGGGGGTTTCAAAACCGGTGCTTGGGAAAACAGATGCCTCCGCTCAGATCAGGATGGGAAAACAGATGCCTCCGCCACATATCTAGCGAGACTGGCGTCAACCTTGCCCGAAGTCGAGTGTTGTCCATTTTGAACAATGCCAAGCCGCCGCAGCCAAACCTGGACCAGCATGAACGCAAGGCGTTGCAGGAGTTGAGAGCTGATGAGTCGATCGTCATTGTACGTGCTGATAAGGGTGGGGGAACGGTGATTCTCGACAAGACCGACTACGACCAGAAAATGTATAACGTTCTTAGTAATCCCGCACACTTTATCAAACTAGCTCGCGACCCAACTGGGAAAACCGAACGTTCGTTAGTTGATCATCTCCGGGAACTTCGAAAGAAGGGTAGGATAAATGATTCTCTGTACCGCCGCCTTTTTTCCTCCGACGGATGCACACCTAAAATGTACGGCCTACCTAAAGTGCACAAACCAGAATGTCCTCTCCGCCCGATTGTATCCTTTATCGGTAGCCCCACGTACGACCTGTCAAAATATTTGGTAGAGCTACTGGCGCCGGTGACAGGGAAAAATGGGCTTTGTGTGCAGAATTCCCAAGAATTCGTTCAGTTAGTCCGCGCCCAGACCCTCCTTCCAAATGAAGGCATGTTTTCTTTTGATGTAGTTTCCCTTTTCACTAATGTTCCTAACGATGTTGCCATTGATGTCGCACGCGAGCGTCTACTTGATGATCAAAACCTAAGAGCACGCACGTCACTTCACGTTGATGATATAATTTTACTTTTGCGTTTTTGCTTAAACCAATGTTTTTTCGCCTTCCGTGGGGAGACGTATCATCAGGTGAACGGGTGTCCGATGGGGAGCCCGGTATCCGTCAGTGTTGCCAATCTCGTTATGGAGCATATTGAGGAGAAAGTGCTGAAAAAAGTTCTGTTCCCGGTCAAATTTTACCGCCGATATGTGGATGACACTTTCGTCATTTTAGATAAAAGTCATGCTAATGATTTCCACCGGGAGCTAAACAGTGTTCACCCCGCGATACAGTTTTCTTGCGAGGCAGAACAGCAGGGCAAACTGCCCTTCCTAGATGTATCTGTAATAAGGACAGGCGAGCCGAACCACAGGATTGAAACGGGGGTGTACCGCAAACCATGTGAAACAGATAATTTTTTGGATTTTTTGTCCCATCACCCAGTGCAACACAAGAAATCAGTAGTGCGATCGTTTGTACAGAGATCAAATACAGTGTCATCTAATGAGCTCCATGGCGCAAATGAGATGACTCATTTACAGGGAGCTTTGGTGAAACGTCACTACCCGAGGCGTTTTGTTGACGAGGTCAAAAACAAAATGAAACAAAATGTGGAACCGTGCGAAAGGGAAAGAGATAAGAATGTAGTGTGCATCCCCTATGTCAAAGGAGTCTCCGAACCTCTTAGTCGCGCTTTGAGGCCCCTTGGCATCCGAACTGTTTTCAAGCCATACAGAACTATTGGAAATTCCGTTTCGAAACCAAAGGACCCAACCCCGGCGAACGTCCAAAGAGGCGTTATCTACAAGATCCCCTGCAGTGACTGCCCAGCGTCCTACATTGGTGAAACCGGACGGAGGAGAGATACCAGACTCAAAGAACACAAGCGTGACGTCACGTACGCATCCCATGCGACGCGACTGAAGACTGAACTGGTGGACCATACGTGGACAATGGGGCATTCTTTCGACTTTCCGGCCGCGACGACCTTGGCGAGAGAGGACAGATGGGGGCCCCGAAAGCTTCTAGAATCGTGGTTTCTTCGCAGGGACACATCCGTGTGCAACAAAAACCGCGGCCCTCTCCACGAAGCTTACACGGACATTCGTGATAAATAGCGTCGAGTTTAGGTTGAACCCTGCATTTGCTGTGTAACTACTGATGATGCCTCCCGCATGGGAGGCGAAACGTCTAATGAAGTTGTTTTTTCTGTTATGTCAAGTCGGTGCTTTTATTTTAATTATGACGTCTCCCGGCTTTTGGAGTATTTTTGCAAGCCTCCGCTCAGGCGGTACACGCCAATGTTCTCAGATCTATCGGTTGACAAGCTCCACGGAAGAGCAGCGTTAAAAAAAATGAGACGTTTACATTTCTCTGTAATGCGAAAGGAGAACACAGCACTTGACGAGGAGGGGAGGGTTTACATCTCCTTTCCCTCCAATTTAGCAGAAAATGTTAGCTATATTCCTGCCCAATTTAGCGGGTTAAATTTCCCCGCTAAATTTGGCGGGGAAATTGACGTCAGGTGACCCAACACAAATTTAGTGGGGAAAATGACGTCGGATGACTAACACCCATGAACAAATTCAGTTTCTCCGCTAGACTTAGCGGGAAAATTGACGTCACGTGACCTCGACACCAATTCTATTTCCCGCTAAATTTAGCGAGGTAGTTACATAGACGGCGACACCGCTAAATGCAGAAACAGGTGCCTAAGAGCCTATAAGAACCACAATAAAATCACTTTTCACTGCAGGTAATGCGCATCGAACATTCCACCGGATCTGTCCATAGAGCGGGCTGATAGTGTGGCAGGCGCCACTGAGCAGACGCACCGCAAAAAGGCGTCTGGCGTTTTCAGAAGCTTGTCAACTGACCTAGATGTGAAAATGTTTGTACATGTATTGCTACCATTGCCCAGCGGGATTGGATATTGTTGGAGATCTGTGTTTGCTGAAAAATGTTTTTACAATGTTCACACTTTGGTCAATGCAAGCACATCTTTTTTTTCACCAATATTGACTAATAGCATTGCAGCAATCAATCCAGTTGACACCAAAATGTTATAAGCAATAAAGGAATTAAAACCAGGCTGTTCTGTGAGTGCAGATTTTATATCTTGTTTCATTGTTAAGGGCGGCCGATCCGAGAAATCATGATCTTCCATTGTGCTGGAAGAGGTCTCGTACAAGTAAAGGACGCTGGTGACATGTATGGGGTAGACATTCATTGCCTCGTTTCCTTACTGTATGCTCGTTTGAAAGTGTCTAGATAGTTATACACAGACATGGGTCTTTTTACTCCAGTTAAAAAGTGGCACTATTCAATGCAATTTTTTTTCGAAGGTTGCTCAGGAAAAACTATTTTATGTAAGTTTGAATACACAGCACCATTTTTTGACTGAAGTAAGTTCATATAATTTGATTTATAACATGCTCTTGATAAGATCAACCACAAAATGGTTTCGTAAAAACCTTTATTGCATGGTGTAGCATTGCCACTTTTAAAAGTCGCTCACGAGGTGAGGACAGTGGGAGAAACCTCAGTTTCCTGCCTCCAGCACGAGCTTCCTACCTTCGGCAATGCATAGAGGCCGGACATTTGTAAGACACTCCCAGCCATTCGCATTCCGTTAACGACGATATCTAACGTATCGCCCGAATCGTGTCTGGGTGTTCAGTAGACCATCACATGTTTTTGTACCAACTTGGAGTGTGCCTCGAGGACCAAATGTAGGACGAGAATGGCAGGGAGGAGCTTCCTACATTTGGCAATGCTTTGGCATCTTGCAAGCCTCAACAATCTACGCAGAGTGAAAGCATGAGAAAAGGCGACAAGTGCTTGCTGGAGGTTGGGCATTAAGAGATGCCCTGCATTTCTCATCTTGTCAGCGACTATTAGCACCGAGATGTTATGGTGATATTCTTTTTTGTTTGCGACATCACGGGCAGTTTGATACTTCAGCCCCATATTCCAGGTAAGAAAAAGAAAAGCCTTTCATTCAAGGCTTGTCAAAATATTAGGTGCCAGAAAATATCTGCCATCTACTTTCAGTCTTTATGAAGAATCCTATGTTCACGGCCGCATTGAAAAGCACTGCAAAGGAGCCCACATACTCACCTGATCTCACCACACCAGTCTCCCCCTGCACAATAAGTTCTGTGTGCTATGGTCACCTAATGTCAATAGATGCACATTCCAATGCAGCAACTGAAGCTAGCTACAGCCACACTGTCTTCCAAATGCAGTCTGCTACTAATGCAACAGTAGCTTGGGCTACAAGATAGGCTTCCAAACAGGCTGCAGGTCACCCCTCGCCAATGCGAGGGGGTGACCATGTGGTCAGCTGCTGCAGTTACCGAAAAGTTTTCATACCTACAGTAAATCAAGCAATAATCAAAAGTTGAAAACTATCTGCTATAAGAGAGTGGCATATAACGAAGCCTTAACAAATAGTTTGAGCATTGAGGAAATATATTTTTCAGCACATTGGTGGTGCAAATTCTCTATTTTGATGAAGTTGAGTGCAGCACAATAGGGCAAGCACTTTGGTACAGTGATTGCATCAGAGTGATGGTGAACCCCTGTCGCATACGAGCCAGCAGAGCAGACCGCTGCCAGTGGTTTCATGCCATCCCTTCAATTTATTTCTAAAATTCTAGATCTTTTCACCCACCGTTGCATAGGCGCTGCCATCTTGGAATCACATGACACAGCGTCATAAAGTGGCTTCAAATTGTCTCTCCCCTCCGCTCCTAGGCAAAGGCATATTGTTTTTTGTTTTCTTTGCCGCATTTTATTGCAATTTTTTGTTCTGCTTTGTGAAGTGTCTCACTTATTTTTATTACCTAACTACATGCCATCACTATGTGCACAACTTACGCACCTTATTTTATAACAGGTTACGACTATTTGCTCTATCGGCATACCAGTGGTCCGAAGCAAGAGCAGGGAAAAAAAGCAGATGATATGCTATGTTTTTTTTCTTCTTGCTTTGCGGCCATGCGATAGTTGTTCAAAGGCTTGCCGACTTTAGGCATACTTTAATTCAATGCCAGCTGTTGGTGTTGTGTGCACAAAAAGAAAGCTTAAAAGAAGAAAAGAATTATATGGCAAGTTATAAAGTTTACTACTTTTTATTTCTGAAAGGACAACATATAATTCTCATTTTGATCAAACCAGTCTCATGTAGCTCTAAGTGGTGGATACATGCTCTACGATCGCATCAGGCAGCAAACTATACTGTGCCTCAGTGAAACTTGGCAAGAGGCGAAAACTTTTTCTCGGTTAAGTCCTGCAAGCAAAGTACCGGCCACCACACCACCACCAGCTGGTAGGGCACACTAGTTTTTAGCTCCACACTGTGATAAAGGAGAGTGAAATTAGATGTGTTCTATCTAAACCACTGTGCAGGCCTACCGTAAACCTTGGTCAAGTTTGAGTTGCTCTACCAAGAGCTATATGCTATCTGTTCGACTTTCACACATTCTGGCAGACAGATTGGACAAATTTGATTCAATATGCCTCCCAGCCTTTTAATTAAAGGGAAACTGAAGCGGTTCTCTATTTGAGAAAAAACATTTCAATGGCCTTCATTCTACCTCCAGGATGAGGAATATCAAGATTATTTTTCAATTTGGTGCACGGAGGCTTCAGAAATTAATTTTTAAAGTACCGCCGAAGCCCCTCCTTCCCGGGGCGTGACGTCACACTAGGAGCCTTCGGAATATCTGCTCTCGCGTATCTTCAGCGCCTGTCAAAGCTATGCACGCGCACTCTTGCTATTTTCAGAAAGGTTAGAAAGAGACGTCACGACTGGTGTCAGTGCGGGGAAATATACCTGGCAAGCTTGCGTTGCACGCGCTGAACACACGAGCGACACGCGCTTGGCGGCCCGAAGATCCTAGTATGACGTCACGACTGGTCGAATGTTTTTTCGCTTTTTCTTGCTTTTAGTTGCATCTTCAGGGAAAACAAAAGTGATATTCAGATTCACGGGATAAAAATACGCCAGAATTCACCTCTAACTCGTTTTTTTCAAGAAGTGTTTCAGCTTCCCTTTAAGTGCAGCCTATGCAAGAAACTCGTTTTCAATAAATGCTGCCACAACATGGCAGTCGAGCAGCCCGCTAAAGCTGCAACCTTGTTCAAACAATTGTAACAGTGGTCTTTGTATGCTGACTAAGCGCACTTTGTTGTCAGGACGAACAGAACGGGTTGCCAGGAGGCCCGGGACTGGCCTCAAAACGTAGGCCCACACAGTGCTCTAATGTGTACCACCATGGGACCAAACACAAGCGAGGCTCGGCAGCTCTGCTGGCATTCAGTCTGTGGCAATGGACTTACGCTTGTCCAGGGCCGGTGCTCAGTCTATACAGTACATATCCAGAAAGAGGAGATTGTTATTGAACTTGGCAGCTTACAGAATCGGTTTGTTTCTGTTCCTTTATTTTACCCTCGGAGCCAGGGGCATTACACAGTGCAATTGCAAATGCAACCATAGGAAACAAACATGTTAAACAATGGTGTGAACAAGTTACACAATAGTGGTTAAAATTCAAGACCAAAATATATGAAACTTAAAGGACACATCGTAGGAAATCGCATACTGCCGCAGATACGCCAGATCCCATGTGGTCCGTCAAACAACCAGAGTCCAGCCTGGTTCTTTCACGGGAGCGGGAATTCCGCTCCCTTTTATTTGTTCCGAAAACACAACGCTCAAAAACACTCAGTCTAAACTGCAAAGACATGCGACATTACACCGATATTCGCACGTAAAGCCAAAGCTAAACACAAAGAGGGCCCCCAGGCCTCGTCTCCCACGATTACCCGAAATCCGGTCACACACACTTGCCTGTTCTCGGCACCGCCCAGTCCCCAGAGGCCCTTCTACCCCGGTCCCCCGTCAATATATCGATGGGCGAGGAGGTTTCTCCTCGCCCATCCTGGGGCGCCTGTGATGCGCTCTAAAGGCACTCTAAAAATCAAACTTTTATCTGTTTAGTTTGCTCACCTTCTGTGATGCGACACGCCATCACATTCTACTCCGTTTCACCTTGTGTTGTACCGCAGCCGACTATACGAGCCACCGGAGCCAATCCAGCTCTTTGTCGCAGCCAGATGACGCTGTGCTCGACGTGCCGTTGCGCCCAACGGACAGGCCACGTGACACACCTTCGGCACTGGATTGGCTCCGATGGCTCGCAGCATTCAGAGTAAAGTGCGGTATTGCATTTTGTGCTCTAGTAACTCACCACTGCCAAACTGCTACGCCAGAAGCACTCAGCAGACCCCACCAACTCTGCCGCCCCTACGCTCCATTCACCTCTACGCTGACAGGGCGGTAGGAGCCATGTGGTTGGTGGGCCAAGCTTTTATTGCCTCATGTCCGACCTGCACATCAGTATGAGAAAGGGGCATGATAAGTGATGCAAGACTGACAATCGGCTGGTTCACCGAGCATGTAGCCTCCAGTGCCCTGTCAGTTAAGGGTGAATGAAGTCTAAAGTTGGTATATAACAGCCGTCTACTGTCCCACTCTCAGGCATGCCACCCTTGACCAGTCCAGTCGTTGATCTTTAAGCAGGGTTAAGCAATGACTGCCTCGTGCCACCAAACATGAAGGTGTCCATGGAACAAAGCCGCATTTGTGTCTACTCGCACCTTTGAGAAAATTGGTCCTGCCATAACCCACACCTCGTCGAGGTAGAAAACTTTCGGGCCCTTTATTTCCTGTGTTGTACAATACCCCAAGAGGTACCTCTGTTGAAACAGAACTATCTTGACCCCCTCGATCAGAAGCGAGGCCCCTGCGGCCATTAAGCGCCGTTTACTCATTCATAGATGTTGCTCCTTTCGACAAAATGTCTGTGGCGACAGCTGGAGCTAGTGAAAAAGCGGACACCATAGCTCTTCCCAAAGCACCCTGTTCTTCCTCCAGAGCGGCTAGTTCACCAAGGAACAGTGCAATGGTGGTCTGTGATCGCAGACCACCATCATAGCCCCACCAACGGCGGCAACCCCCCCCCACTGACGTCACTCAGGTGACAAGCATTTCACTCGCATGACGTGACTCCAAGCCATACTCACTATGGCTGGCGACAACCCATAAAAGGCATGCGCTGGCCCTTTGACCCACGCGGAGTGCAGTGCAGGAAGTGGAACGGCATCGGTGACCCAGTCGCTGCAGTTACCCAGAACTGTCTTACTGGTGTCTCGGTGAAGGTGCAGGCCCGCTGTTTGATGCACGTAGGTAGAAGCCATCAGCCGCAAGCATCAGACAGCTGGGGTGGAAAATTTTGCACCCAACAAAACAATAACCATGAGAAGAGTGGTCTAGCCGGTGAATTGCAAAAACATAAAAAGCAGGCACATAAAACCTTGTCTTGCAAAAACACAAAAAGCAGGCACATATAGAAGTATTTCTGTTACCTCGTCTCATGCTCAAGCATTATTTTGGATAGTATAGTATAATGCCTGTCTCGCAGTGGCTTTCTGAACAAAATGTAGTAGAAAATACAACCAGTTGAATACCAAAGGAGAAGTAGAACAGAGAGGCACTTATTTGTTGTCACTTTAACATGCACATTACGGAAGAGCACAACACTTCGCGATTAACCTGTAGCAGAATCGCTTAGCAGTCCTGCTGCAGGTGTGAATGTACCACGAGGCAGAATACAGCATTTGTGCAGAAAACACCATCGCAGGCCTACTAGGATGAACAGTAACATTACCCGCCAAATTCGACGCGCCGGGAGGGCCATTCGCGAAGCCTGATCTGTTTGTAAATCCCGTCTTTCGACAGAACGCTTTTGCGACTGCACGAGCTCGTCAAAAGCTGACATTCCCAACGCGATTGGTCCTTCTTTAAGTGCGATTACTGAATGCAAATGCGGCGCAGGCGGCACCCGGGAGCCACATGTCACTCCCGTTGATTATCTCTACTATCTTCTTTGTCCCCGACGCTACGTGAGGTAGCCAAGCGCTATCAAATTCCACCACTGCGGTGTCGCATGGACGATCGAACGCCACCAGAGTAGGTAAATTCCACTCACCTTTTACGTTCCGAACAAGCGTCCCACGGGCCTCCATGTGGCGAGACGGGGCCTGCTAGCTTGCATGAATGCGCTGTGAACTTCACTGCCGACGCTCGTTCCCAAGCATTGAATATCACGACCAACTCCACTCGGCAATACGGCGGCACATAACACGACAACGTGTAATACAAAAAAGACCGCTGGAACCGACGCGACCACTCCAAAAAGCACCCAACAAACACTTGGAAAAACAAAAAGTAAAAACAAAAAATAAAATTGAAACAAGCAAAAACAAACAAAACAAAAACTTTCGTCACTTCCGGTTTGTGTTGTTTTGCTTGTTTTTGCTTTTTTCTCTCAGCCAATAGGCAGGGGGGTAAAGGTGGGTGAGGAGGAGTGGCAAATCCCGTGCGCCGACATCCTGGGTCCCGAGTGAACGATCGCGAAAGAGAGCGACAGAACACGAGAGAAAGAAGGCAACGTTGCCATGGTAAACGCGAAGAGTGTAAACTCTCAGCAATATAAACAGTGATAATTTAACGTTGTAAACTAAATTCTGAGCTATTCTAACGCTTATAAAAAGCAATAAAGTCATTACGCTGCATTAACTTCCCTTCTGTCGAAATCTCGGAAATCTGGTGTTTGCGCAGTTTCGTATTCCTCAACCGCGCCCAGCCGCGCCCCACCAGCGAAGCCGGGTATATGGTTTAGTTTAGCGTTAACGCGAGGCCGTACATCTGCGCGCTATGCAAAAAGAAACCTTCGAAAGGAACGCGAGTATTTTTCCACCGGTAAGTTCGTGGATTGTTGAAGTTCACGAAACTGCTCTGATGATGTAACCGTGTTTGGGACCCAGAGGGTCTGCCTGCATGATCCGCCGCTTGCGGCAGCCAGAATGTATGGGAAAATGGCGGACCTTTTCCTCTAGATTTAGTATATGATCTCTATGCCAATAGGCGTCGCAACCTTACTGCGGCGAAACGCTCGTCTCCCAATGGCCGCTGCGCTCGTCAGTTTCCACGACCGCTCACCCCATGGCGCTGCGTGTCCATCAGCGCGGAGCGTCCAAGGTCATCAGGGGCAATCAGGGGCGCAGACGCGCCGACATCGCGCCGACCGGCGACGAAAAGTACGCAGCAGACGAAAAAGGGGGCGGACGAGCGGCTTGCATGCTTTCGCATTCACAACTCATAGGGAATGCTTAGGTGTACCTCGATATTTTTTTGTTTACCAGACAGATACCATGATTTATTAAATGTACCCTCCAATCGTTCTCGAACTTCTTTCGATTTTGGGGAGAAACTGAAATCGCTGAAAGCGTAGTACAGCTATGGTGCCTGGAGCGCGTCTTCGACCGGTGTGTTTAGCGTCCTATCCCGCCCATACATTAAAAGTGGTCCTGAAGTGACAAGGAATGATGTCACAGAAGCCGAAGCTGCTGTCGCACGTCGCGATCCTGGTGGTTGGTCGTAGAAAATTCTGACGAAAGGCACGAGCGAACGCGAGTGTCGCTGTCGTCACGGCGTCTTAGGCGTCCCAACTTCCGGCTGCGCTAGCTTCCGTGGGCTGTCACAATAGAGAGCGACTTGCAGCAGAACAGGCGTCAGCTACACACACAACAGCTGCTGGAACGCCGCCAGGGTCACGACCGGCACAACATGACACTTTTTTGACGTCATCAGGCGGAAATTGAGGGACCACTTTTTTTGTTTGCGGTAAACACACCAGTCGTAGACGCGTTCCAGGCACCATTGTACAGCGTCGTTGGCGTCGTATGAAGGCAAAAAGCTGTTTGAAGCGAGCGGATCGTAAGCGAAACTGAAAACATAATATGGTTCTGTTTGCTGATATCGAGACGAACGTCAATTTTGGCATCTGATATGCGTCTATAATCAAGTTGTATATTTGTGGAAAATTTATTCACACGGAAAAGAAAGTTTTACCACAATAGTTTCTTACCCTTCCCCAGAAACGAGAAAATTCTCCGCGCAGGTCGTCAACACTGGGTTCATTATTTTGTTTCCGATTTCCCGCTCTGTTCTGCTCCGTCGAAACTTCGAACTGATCAAACCGGGCATGACTTTTCACCGGCACTTTGTGCTCAATCTCCAGCGAAGCATCAAAGCGTTCGTAGCTCAAGATCCGAGTTCAAGTGATCGCGTTCAAACGATCTTACTGAAACCCGTGCGCGCTTCATGACATCAACCGCAACGCTGCGACGTCTGCAATCCTCTCTGAGGCGATGTCTGCTGCTGGGGAAGCGCGCCTCTTCGAAAATTTTGTCGTCACGTCAAGCCAGTCAAAACAGTAAAGACCAAGAGTTCAAACCCGGCATGAGGGTTCTCAATGTGGCCGAGAAAAACGACGCCGCCAAGAACTTGTCCGAAATTATGTCGCGCGGATCGTACCGTCGCCGTGACGGCTTGTCTGTCTACAACAAAATCTACGAATTCGACTACAATTTGTTTAACACCAACTGCAAGATGATAATGACGTCTGTGTCTGGTCATCTGCTCACCCTGGAATTTGTGAGCGATTACAGAAAGTGGTGAGTGGCCAAAAGCCTCTGATTGGCTCTTGGTTTGGCGACAATTGTGTAACCGTCTGCTTTGGATGGTGTGTATGTGTTGGCGATGTCACCGCCTCCGCTTTGACTGGTATGTGTGTAGGCCCATCTGGTTTCGTGGCGTTTGCTTGCCGGTTGTGTAACCGTCTGCGATTGGCTGGCCATCTGGTTTGGTGGTGGTTGCGCAGCGTCTCTGATTGGCCCTTGGTTTGCCGCCAGTTGTGCAACCGTCTGCGATTGGCTGCCGATTTCCTAGCGGTTGTGCACACATACATGATTGACTGTCCTCATGCTTCCGCGATGGTGATGGTGTCTCTGATTGTCTGCTGATTTGGCAACGGTTACACGCTGTTTGATTGTCAGTTTGCATTGCATCACTGATCACACGTGCAGTAGTGTGACTGTCTTTGAGTGCTTGGCAGTGGCAGTCTGAAATTTCTAGGACTCTAGTGCATCAAGTTTGCCAGCGCTCAGCTAGGAGTACGTACAAGTTTATTATTAACGACTTTTAGTAAATCGTTTCGATGACTGATAACGATACCCGATACTCCGCCAATGCTTTTGTGCATGCATCATATCGTTATCGGAAGTATCTCAAAGATATACTAATACTCTCTATTGTAACTATGTCTTTACTAAGATAATTTTAATGTTGTTAAAAGGTTCTTTCAGGCAAGATGCTTATAACTGCTTTGCCGACAGTTCCTATGCCGCATATACCGCATAATTATTCAGGCATGTTTGGTGACTCAGTGCGGAGCGCAAGTTCGTCTGCTTCTTGCCTTGCGGTGGTGATCATGTCAGAACGCCGAGCTCTTATTGGCCAATTGAAAAAAATAGTGGGTATACCTCGAGGCATCTAGCAATCGAAGCCAATCATAGCTCGGCGTCACTCTAATGTCACCACAACTCCTGCGAAAAAAGCAGACGACTTGCTCTCAGCATAGATTTGTTTGAACTGGCTGCGAGTAGAAACTCCAGCACTTCCCCAATTGATCGCGGGATGTGTGCTTAATAGCATGTCATGTTGCAGGCATTCATGCTCTCCAGTGGAACTCTTCCACGCTCCAGTGATCATGTCCTGCGGGGATAAGAACTACGAGAAGATCAAGGTAGTGACTTGTGCATGCTTTGTGTCCTGCAACCCGTACACTTTGCACCATAAACGTTTTACAAAAGATTTTTTAACACAATCCGTGTGTGCACGATTTATATGCCATTCGGGCCCATGACCCTTCTTTTCTGTCTCTTGTCGTGCTCGTCCAATAACAGCATATTATTGTGGAGTACACTGAGAACTAATTTGCCTGCAGGTCACTATTTTGAAAAGAGTAAAGACGACTTTGTAAACTGCTTAATTCAGGAACCCTGCGAAGTGCAGATGAACCGTAAAATTTCTTCAAGGATTTTTACGAGAGAGAAAAAAAAAAAAAAAAGCACACAGCTGTTTGTGTTTTGAGCCTGGCGTAGTATTTGGTGGAAGGCACTTCACGGCAGTACTTGGGTCCAATTAAGCCACGACTTGCACATATCTCTTCTTACAGACAAATTATTATGAAACATCAACCTACTGATTGTGGTAAACCACAACCACTGTTCTTGACAGATATTTGTAAATTGGTTATGTGCTTTGTAAAGCACCGTCGGAAGCCTTACCGAATTTAATAGAACATTAAAGGGGCAATGCAACGATTTTTGTATTTTCCGCAAATACCGCTTAGAACGGATCCTGATGTTATTGACCTGTGAAATACCCGTTCGTTTTCCACCACACGCAATCGAAGTCGCAGCAGAAAAATAAAGAAAAACAAACAGAGTTCACATCCTCAACTCTCAGCCAGAACAAGCGGCCACGCGTTCTGGAGCCGATTATATGCCGCCAATGTTGATTATAGCCATGCGCTGGGGTTGGCAAGGCACAGGACACGCGCTGAGTTCCAGACATTGTTATGGTTCGGCTGTTGTCGTCGTTGCAGCGATCGGGCACAGGGCACTACCCGAATGCTTCTCGAGCTATCGATTATCACGAGCCCAAATCGAGTGTCCACGCCAGGCTCGGGTCCAATCTATGAGCCGCATTCAAATATCGTCACTGGGCGGTACTGCTACCGCCCAGTTAAGTCATCAGGTTTTGCGAAGGAGAGATTGAATGAAGACACTCGGTTTTGTCCTCGAAATTACAGCGCAACAAAGGAGTTTCTTGGTCAGTGGCGTTGCGTGCAAATATCCTTGAGTCCCACTAGTGCCAGTAAGCTCGTGTAAAGAAAAAAACATTCCGACTGAATATCGTTGCACCGCCCCTTTAAGTGTGACATTCCTTCCCACAGGAAACGTTAGAGAAGGAGATTCGCTACTGCGATGCCCTCGTCATCTGGACTGATTGCGATCGCGAGGGGGAAAACATCGGCTTCCAGATCATCAGCGTCTGTCGCAAAGGTCAGTTGATTCACGCTTCACCTGCAGAATACTTCTCAGCAGGCTTTCCTCCTTTGCATTCATCATTCTCAAGAGGGAAGTACGGAGAGTGGCCATAAGTGTTACCAACACATTTGGCATGCCTTTTAAACTTCAAATTTGAAACATACATACCTGAAATTGGGCATGCGAACACAGTTTCACCAGAACTTTTATGTCTTTTTTTAAAACTCAATTATGAGGTAGTGAAATATTAAAAATAAAGCAAAATCGAAGGCCGTGTATTTCCTCTGTCCTATAGACCGTTCCATTAGGGTCATAGCAGAGAGGGTAAAAGAGAAAAAAATGCACTCCCCCTCTCACCCCGCATCTCGTCCGCTCCGCCGAGTGGGCTGTAGCTAGCGTCCGGCTGGCGTGCAAACTCTGTTTAAAATCGCGTCATTTTGGAACTTTCAAGCGCAGATGCGCAGATTTTGGTATGCCAGTTGTCGTGTTATACTATGCTAGATAAAAAGACTCACAGGGTCCAATTGCAATGTTATCTGCGTGCAAATAAAAAAAAAAAAAAAAGGGAAAACTGAGTCGGATTGGCCGGTCTCTCCGGCGAAAAGTGAATCCGGTGGCTGTACCTTTTTTACCATACAAAGTTCGTACTGGTGTAGGCCTTTAGCGACCATGAGTGGATGTCTGAAATAGTAAATAAAAACGTGCTCTCCTGCCGCAATACACGCAGTAGTTGAGGGTAGTACTGCCGGCTGACTCAACTGCTATTTAAGTAGCGGAAAAAAGATATGTCAGTTGATCATTTACCGAAGTAGAACAACATGGAGCTCTAGGCTGATTTTGGAGTAGCCATAACTACTCTAAGAACGCGAACCACTTCACAACGGCAGCCACGAGCGAGAGTTCGATGTTCCGTACAGCCCGCCGATACAGCCCAAAGATGGAGAATGGCAACCTCCCGTTTTGTCGCCTGCTAGCGGAGTCAGGCGCGTGCCCTCTCTCTCGTTTTACCCCACCGAACCCGCTGAATTTCCCGGATGTATAGAGAGGGCGCTGCTGTCGAACAAAATGGTGCCGCCCAGAGAGCGCTAAATGGAATGGTCTATACCAGCCTGTTTGTCACTTGTTTAGTGTGCCGGGTGCCTTGCTGAATGTAAAAACACTAAAAACCAATAACAGAGACTGGCAATGAGCAATATAATTGCAATAATTCATACTTTTGACGGAATATATGAATAATGATGGCCACCTGGGAGCAAGCTCACGAACCAGCGTGCAGACGACGAACATCCGGTATAGGGCATAGGAAAGGCATGGCCACCGTTTTTGCTCTATTTTTAATATTTTACCCCGTCTGACTGAGTTCCAAAAAAAATTAGACATAAACTTGTTGCGAAACTATGTTTGCGTGCCCGATTTTAGATATGTATGTTTGGAATTCGAGTTTCACAAAGCACGCCAAATGTGTTAGTCTTTGCGGCTGTACCCTGTAGTCCGTAGAAACTTTGCACAAAAGAAAATTTTATGGAACCCAATGGAGGAGTTCTTGAATTCAGTTTAGTGTCCTCCGACCACTGGGAAATGGGAGAGTTCCCCTTTTCCTTAATCTCAATTTAAGGTTGGCCATTAAAGGAAATTCACCAGCTCATAACTGGACGGAGAATCCTTATATATGTTTTTAGGTATGGAAGATACAGCTAAAAAGTATCACAATGAGTTGTTTAAGGGCATCTCATGCAAGCTTCTTCTTTCTTACATTGCACTGCAAGGGGATCTGGCAAGCAGCAAATTGTCCCTCTGTCTTCTTAGTACTGTTGACTGCCTATGAAACTAGGATGTCAATGTGATCACACAAGCTGGTGGTCCCATTCTGTGTTATTGCCTAGCTAACTTCTATCTTGATACGGGACCAAGAACTGCCCATTGGCTGGAGTCTTCTGTATAAGTGCGTCTGTTCACTAGTCTAACCTCGCAGTGCTATCAGGCTGCTCCTTACACACTAAATCGCACCAGTGTTGCTGACCCCTTCACGTCTGCAATGCTGGTAGGAGGAAATTGGTTACAATACATGAAACGAGCAGCCCGAAGCTTTTTGTTGAGTCCTAGTCTTTTCTTTTATATGTTTGTTTTTGCTCCACTCCGTCGTATCACAGTGAAACCGGGAGTTCGGGTATACCGGGCCCGGTTTTCGGAGATCACGCCCCAGGCCGTGGCTCGTGCGTGCCAGAACTTGGCCGACCCCGACCCCAAGCTCAATGCAGCCGTTGAAGTCCGCAGGGAACTCGATCTCAGGATAGGTGAGACCGTGCGCCCTTCCTCTCTGCCTGACTTGCTCACTTGGAGACCTGTCAATAGAGTGCGATATTGCATCTGTCGTGCAATCCCTAGATTAAGTAGCCCTGGTAACAGGGCCTCTTTTTAATGCATGGCAGGCATTTTAATGGAACCCTTTAATGCAAGGAATTCGTCCATCCGTTCATTAGTGCATTTTCCTGCTAAATTTAGCAAGGAAATCGGCGTTACATGACTGGACGTCGTGCAACACGTCCACATGGTGCGATGTCACACTGTCTTTAGTGTGTCAGGTAATGCCGCGACGTGACTCCAGGCCATGTGATGTCGATTTCCCCGCTAAACTTCGCAGGGAAATTGGCATTATACGAGCTGATGTCACGGAACGCGCTCCCATGCTGTGACGCGATGTCACAATGTCTTCGAGACGTCGCGTAATGCCGCGAGGTCACGTGACGTCGGATTTCCTGCTAGATGTAGGGGGCAAATTGGCATTATACGACCCAATGTCGCGCAGCACGGTTAAATGACATGACATCACGTAGCGTCAGGTCGAGTGACGTCGATTTACCCGCTAAATTCAGTGGGGAAGTCGATAGATATCTTCTCCACCCTCTGAAACCACTGTTTGAAGTCTTCATAACAAATTTTAAACAATCACTCCTTCAGAATAGCATTTCCTTGAAGTATCTTGTTTATTTACAGATAGGTTTAATGCTGCATTCCATGCGTTGATTTTGGATGTACGAGTCACTGGCCATTTTCTCATGCCGCTTGCTGGTTGCGTGGCAGGGGCAGCATTCACGCGGCTACAGACGCTGCGCCTCAAGCGGGAGTTCCCCCAGCAGCTGCACGACCGCCTGGTGAGCTATGGCAGCTGCCAGTTCCCCACCCTGGGCTTCGTGGTGGAGCGCTACCGCCAAATCCTCAACTTCGTGCCCGAGCCATTCTGGAAGATCCATCGTGAGGACCTTTCGACTGCCCTCCTGTACTCCACGTTTCTGGCTTTGTTTCTTTCTTCTCTTTACTCCCTTCCCTAATTGCTCTTTTAGATGATGCCCCCCTTACTCCCTCCTGGTAGTTCCTTTTATTACTCCCTTTTCTTTGCTCCTAAAAAGATCCACCTTCCAACCGGCCTTTCTATTTCTCATATTTCCTTTGTTTCTTTTTTCTCCTCCTTACTATTTCCTTCCCTAATCGATTTTTTAAATGGTGCCACTTTTACTCCCTCCTTGTTCCTTTTATTGGCATTTTATTACTCCCTTTACTTAGTTCCCTTTTCCTGTTCTTCTCTTTCATTGGTCCTCTTACTTAATCTCTTCTTTTATTTCCCTTTTTACCCTTTCTTGATTTTCCCTTTCATTTGACCTCTAGTTGCTCTCTTTTGTTAAATTCTTATTATGCCCTCTTATTGTACCTCTTTTGCCTCTCCCTTCTTTTAGCCTTCCTTGTAAGGAGTTAATTGCTCCTTGATCCTTATTGTTACCAATCTACTGTGTTACTCACTTTTTGTTTCTTTAGTGTCTTTTTTTTACTCCTTGCTTTTACTCCATTTAATAAGTCATGCTATTACTCCTTACATCTACTCCCATGTCTCTTTGTTACTCCTTACTGCTACTCCCTCTCAGTGTCAATGTTAGTCCTTACTTCTACTCTGTTTCTTTAGTCTTTCTGTTACTCCTTACTGCTACTCTCGTTCATTAACCTCTCTCTTACTCGTTGCTTCTACTGCCTTTCATTAGGATCATTGTTCCTCTTTACGACTACTCCCTTGGATTAGTCTCATTGTTACTTCTTACTGCTACTCTCTTTCTTCACTCTTTTTATTTCTCCTTAGTCCCTTTCATGTCTGTTACTCCTAACTGGTACTCCCTCCTATTCTCTAGTCTCTTTGCTATTCTCTCTCATTAGTTTCACTCTTACTCCCTTTCTTTAGTCTCTTTGTTACTCCTCACTGCCACTCCCTTTTTATTATCCCTCTCCATTTCGTGGTTACCGTCATCCTTCTGCTCCAGTGACGCACAAGAAGGACGACATCTTGGCTGACTTCTCCTGGAAACGGCACCGGCTGTTTGACTACCAGCTCTGCTTCCTTCTTTACCAGCGCTGTCTCCAGGGAGAAGTGAGTGTCATCTGCTTCATCTCCCACCTATTGGTCAGCTCTCTCGTAGTTGCCCGACTGGTTTCCTTCATTGGGTTAGCCACTTCCTTTCAAATTTCAACACGAAATTTGCTCTGTAAAATGCCGCCAATTGACGTGCGGGTGCGTGACAATGCAGCTGCAGACACTTGAAATTGAACCAGAAGGAAGTTCGATCATGAGCCATATGCCTTAATTAAAATGGCATTTGTTGCGTTGAGAGAGCGTGGGCCAGTTTAGAGTCCCTATATACGCCACTCTTCAGGGTACGGACACTTCGACAACCTTGGTAATTAAAATCATTGTCTCCAGTTGTCTGTAGCCTCGTCAGAAGTTGCGGTAAACACTTTTCTATCCTCCAGAAATGTTAAAATGGTCCGCGAAAGAGCGAGGGGATATGGCCTGAGCTTCCCGACGCCGTGTCCAGGGCTCAAAAAGTCACATTTTCTAATCATAACTATTGCCAGTCGTGCCCACTCTGCAATAGGCAGCGAAATGGCGGCGCCCATAATAAGCTGGGGGGCGGAGTGTCAGTGCTCTAAGCTTAGCTTAGTTGGCGACTCTATGTCCAGTCTAGCAAACGCCGTTACTTTTAAATGGGACCCACACTGTAATGCTAGCCAGGGTTGGACTTTCGGCAACAGAGTCGGTGAGATTGCCGGCCACTGCGATTGGTCGACGCCGACCAATCGCGGCAGTTGGCGATCTTGAAGAGTTTCTCGCCGACTGTCCAACTTGGAGCCCCTCGTGTTAGATCGTTCTATCATACTTGTTCGCAAGCATGGTCAAGCACTAGCTAAGACGAGCCAATCTTACACACTCTTTGTTGTGATTGGCTCTTGCGTGCCAATTGGTTGGAATGGCGACATCACTGTCCCTCCGACTTCTCGATGTGCACGTGCAGCCCCCTCGTGCAAAGGTGGTGGAAATGAAGTGTAAGCCCAAGTCCAAGTGGAGGCCGCAGCCCATGGACACAGTGGTGAGTGGTGCGGCACCATTTTATCTCGGCGCGAGCAGTTTGAGTGACGCAGACAAGAAGCGCAGTTTCGGGTTGCCTGCAGAACCAGCCACCGAGGGATTTCTTTAATTAGTCGAGCGAACTTGTCAACGACGTAAACAGCTCCTGTCGGCCTTTCTAGCTACTCAGAACACAGTTTCAAGTTTCCAGGCGAAATCATATGCAGTTGCCCTTTTGTTCTTACGATTGCCCTGGACAATGATTTGAGGCAGACGATTTCTGGTTGGACATAACAAGTTACTAGGCTGCCTTTTTTTATGGTTTATTTGGACCCAGCGATGAAACAGACTACTGCACAGGTTCTTTCAACATTATGAATAGATTTCACTTACAAACCAAACTACTGCTGTGGTCCTTTGCGCATTTTGAATGGTCTCTATCTACACGACAGTCTGCTCAGTGGTCCTTAGAGTAGTGGTTCTCAAATCGGGGTTCGGTCGCCAAAACATTCTAGGAGTCCGCGAAGCCCTGTTTTATCACTCAAGTCCGGATAATAAAAGTTGTCTTTATTTAGATTGGCAAGAATCATTCCAATTTTCGGGTGAGTTTTCTCGTGTGTATGTCAACGAGAAAAGACTACTTCACACTGTCTCTAAGCTATATTCATTTATTAAATCGTTATAATAATTAATCTTCCCCTCACCACGAACGGGATCCTCCATTATCTCCACCGATCCACAAGGGGTCCACGAAAATCAATGGTTGAGAACCACTCCCTTAGAGCATTCCAAATGGATCCCACTGATGAAACAGGCGTCATCAGTGGCCCTCTCAGTGTTTTCAGTGGACCCCATTGACAATATAGACCATAGAGTCTATTGCAGGTTTAGAACGGCGGGGCTAGCGCCTCCCACAAAGCCGTCTGCTCGTCACAGCCGGCGGTGTCCTCTCCAGCGTTCGCTTTGATTCCTTTGTGGCAGACTGTAGTCTTGCGGCATGTTCTTCGGCATTCTGAACGAACCCACCACCGGAAAACCGGCCAACGCAGGAGCTTGAGAAGCTGTCATCCCGCAAGCTGCGCCTGTCGGCGAAAGAGACCATGCAAATAGCGGAGAAGCTGTACACGGATGGACTCATCAGCTACCCCCGCACCGAGACCACCAAATTTCCCCCGGACATGGACCTCAGGCCCCTGGTCGAGGCACAGACGCAGGACCCACGCTGGGGAGGTTGGGGACTGTTTTTCTCTTGAGTTCATGAGGACGAAAGTGTGGCAGTATTAGTACAGTGTCAAAATTTGTAAGTCACTTGCCGCATTTTTTTTTTTTAGTGGCATAATGCTTTTGTGACACTTTTTTAGGGAGTCTAGTGATGGGGAAAGTCGGTCTCAAATATCAGAAATATTAAAAATTTGAGATTTCTGATATTTGGAGTTTGCGTGGTGGGTGTCACCAAACATGGCATGAACAAAAACTTAAAAAATGGAATGTGCCGTTCTGGCGCACTCAACGTTTTTCTTCTCTTCAAATATTGTTTTTTGTAAAATCTTTTTTGATTATGTTCCCTACACATGTTGAGGAGTAAAAAAAAAAGATCTTATCTGAACAGGGCCAGCCTTTTAGTTGCATATATAAGTACTGGGCATGGCAACAAGATGTTGATCGATGGTGGACAGTATGGAGGGGAGCGCTTTGATTGGTCATTTTAGGTATGAAATAAAAATGTAAACCAAAGAGTATATTCCTCTAAAATAATGTTAGAATAATCTTGATCACACCAATTGATGTTCCATTCAAGTTCTAAAGGTGGTAATAAAACAAAAACTTTATCTCAAATAAGAAACAAAACTTTATCATTAAATTATGAAAACCAATGACATTTTGCATGTAGAACCTTGTAATGTTGGAGATTGGCATGTGAACGATAAGTGTGCCTTCTTAAAATAATCCAGTCAAAGTTGTTAAGGTTATTCACAAGCTTCCTTCTACTGCTTAACATAATTGAGTTTTAATTTATTCTATTGATAGTGCCTCGAACGGAAAAATAACAACTACCTATACTCCGTTTCACATTACGTCCGGACGCAGCGGATGCTACGAGGCATCGGAGCCAATCCAAGGCTGTGTTAGCGTCACGTGACGTTGGAGGGGGGCACAGTTACGCGAGGAAAGCGTATCACGGACTTCGTCCACAGAGCGGGATTGGCAAGGATAGCTCAAAGCATCCGCTTCCTGTGGATGCAAGGTGAAACAGGGTATAAACAAAGGAGGTAAAAAAACAAGAAAAACCTATAAATCAGTTTATATAAATTTTCTTGCCAGTAGCCTGGCTAAATGCACGAGATATTTAGCGAGATATCGAGAAAATACCGCAGTGTATTATAAAAAATAAGCTCAGTTTCATTCAGAAACTTTTACTGTAACTAAGAGCTGGTAAATTAACACTTACCCCCCAAGAAGTGTTATTTCTTGCCAGGGGATCAATTATGGTGTCGGAAGACTACCCAATCAATATTTTGCTACAGCGTCACGCATATTTTTAATAAAGTAAAAAAATGCAACCGCTCGAAGCTTAAACCGATCTGGGGAGGAAGGAGAAATTTAGAGGAAAAGATGTTACCAAAAGTCAGGTGGCTGTGCAGCTATTTTTTTTTTCTTTCAATCAACGTATTTGCAATGTTTTAGAAGCCACAAAAAATGGGTGTCTTATTTTCAGTCTATTTTTAGTATCGAGTGTGTGTCTTCGATGACCCACGACTTTTATTATCTTTGGTGGTTGTGTCTAAACCATAGAAAACGATAAGTAACGACAGAGAAGAGAGTGAGCGCGACTGAAAATGGCCAGTTCTCGATTGGCGGTTTTTGGACGGAAACAAAAACAAATTCTGAGCCGTGAATTGTGTTCTGGATAGTTGGGCTCTTGTATGTCACGTACAAATAAAAACCTTGGCGAGCATAAATGCACTGTCAGTGTCCCTTTAGCGTCCCACTCTGAGGTGACGCTTTCCCTTTAGCACCCAAATGCACTGCGGCGAAGCAAAATAAGCAAACTTGCTATGCTTACCTCGCGGTCGCCACTTCACTGCAGTACGCAAGAGCGGGGTGACGAGCGCACTCAGCAAAGCTAACTTACACGCCAGGGCAGACTAGGAGCACAAGAGATATTGAAACATTCCGAGTATTGTCATTGTTTGACACCGACAGCGAGATTGTATGGGATAGTACGTCATTTGCGACTAAAATCGTAAGTTCTGAAAATTCGCACAAGCCTACCATAACGATTTGGACTGTTGCGGAGCCTGAGCCTTTATATTTTCAGTATTATAATGAAGTGAAATAAAGTTTTGTCGAAATTTTGGTGCAAGCTCCTCACATTTGGGCTAAATGTAGCAGGATGTAGCCTTTGGTGCGATTCGGAGCAAGTGGTGCAGCAATCACATCGCTGGGTTATGGAATTATTGGACAACTTCGGGAAGTGCAAAGATGTCGGGTAAGTTTAGGGAGCTCAAAAAGGTGAAGAATTTTAGGGAGCCTGAAAATGCGATGGAACTACAAAAGGGCCAGAAAGGTTTAGGGAGCCTTAAACGGTTGTGAGAAGATTAAGGAGCCTGGGAAAGTTAAGGTAATTGTTGGAGAGTCTTAAGGACACATGCAAAGGAAAAAAACATTTTTTTTTAAACGGCTTAGATGGAAAAAGGACGCCATAAAACGATTTTACAACGAAGAAAAAAAATTTTTAGAGCTATATTTACGGCGCAAAACGAGTTTGTAGTTGGCGCCCGCGGGCACCGCGGAAAAGTGGTCCGTATTTATCATGTGACTGGTCTTTATTTATCACGTGGTGCTTGCGTTCTTTTGGAAGCTTCCTATGGCCTCTAAAAGTAACTTATTCATCTTTGTTTGAAGTATAACAAAAAACTAAGATGAATAAGTAACTTTTAGAGCCCAAAGGAAACTCCTGAAAAAGCGCAAGCAGACGTGATAGACCTGTGCGCCGGTCAGACGACGGCGGCGGCGCCCCGAAGCAGACGAACTTGTGCGGCGGCGGCGACGGCGGCGTTGAAGCGGCGTTTGCACAACGCTCAGCGTGCGGCAGCGACGCAGCGCGGCGGCGCGCGGGCCTACCACGTGACCAGCGGCGGCTCCCTCGAGCGCCAACTACAAATTCGTATAGCGCCGTAAATATAGCTCTAAAAATTTTTTTTCTTCGTTGTAAAATCGTTTTATGACATACTTTTTCCATCTAAGCTGTCTAAACAAAATGTTTTTTTCCTTTGCATGTGTCCTTTACCCGGGTACGTCTGCCAATTGTCAGGAAGTCGTACGACATGTGGAATGGTCAGGCGACTCAGACATTTGAGGAGAAAGTATATTCAGTTGGGGAAAGTAGGAAAAAGCCGCTTCCAGCGTCCTCACTTCTGCTTTGTCGTCTGCACCCGCAGACTTTGCGAGGCGTCTCCTGGCAGACGGCTTGACGCCCCGGCAAGGCACAAAGTCCGATCAGGCCCACCCACCGATACACCCCATCAAGCACGCCGCCGGCCTCGAGGTGTCGTAACTTTTCTCACGCTTCCATTTTCTCTTAGTTTATTTTAAAATGTGGGGAGTTGGTAGGCAGGAAGGTTGACCAAAAATGTAGGTATAGTACTATTTATTTACATACATACCGAGCAGCGATGTGAGAATATGCGTAAAAGATTTTTGGTGTGGACACTTTCTCGGCGTCTGAGTGGCTCAATACGTAACGAAAGGTTAGGAAGGGCGCTTTTGATGGACAGTTGTGGTACGGCCACTACGTACTTCGCCAAACGTGTTCGTAAACAGTATTGTCGTTAAATGTTTGCCTGGCGATAGCACGGTCTTTCATCTTGTCTCGATGACATGCATGCGCGACAACCTCACTGTCACATTAGCTATTTTGTTGCATGTCTAATACACAAATAGGTAAACCAACAGCACAAAAATGTGCAAAAGTAATTGCAGTGATGCGATTGACCCAGGTCATTTTGTGGCATCTTTCGGAACAGCCAAAAGTCAATTATGGAGCAGCAAGAAGTACTTTTGGAGCACAGGCACACACTTCATTTTTATTCGTACCACTGTGAATAATATACATGTGAAGATTTGTGTGTTGGCCTATCCAACTAAAAAAACGTGGATGCTTTGCCTTCTCACTTCTGTGCAACGCGTGGAAGCATTAGGCATGGCAACAACATGCTGGTCGATGAGGGACAGTAGGGGCTGCCGTGAATGACCATTTTAGGTACAAAATAAAATGTAACTAAAATAATGTTAGAATAATCTTGAGCACACAAATTGGTGTTTCATTCAATTTCCAAAGAATCTAATTAAACAAAAATGCTTAATTCAAATTAAAAAAAAAAAATCTTTTGTCATTAACTTATGAGAATTAATTACATTTTGTATGTAGAACCTCATGATAAGAGAGATCAGCATGTGAATGCATGCTGATCTCTGCCAAAGTTGTTCAGGTTATTCCCACGTTTAATTCTGCTGCTTCATCTAATTTAGTTTTAGTTTATTCTATTGACTGTACCTCGAACGGATAAAACATAGATAAAGGTGACGACTAAACGATGGAGTTCAAATAAAAATAAACCTATACAGCAGTTTATATACATTTTCTCGGGAGTACCCTCACTAAATCATGAATTTGAAAAAGGTATCGCTAGAATACCGCCGTTCATCATAAATAATAGCCACAGTATAATTCAGAAACTTTTACTCCAACTAAGGGTTCCTTCTTTTCAATATACCCGACGCTTGCGTGTTTAAAGTCCCGCTCTGGAAGAATGCCCTTTAGCGCTTGGATGCACTGCGAAACAAAATAAGCGAAATTGTGATGTTTACTTTGCGGTTACCGCTTCACTGCAGTACACAAGGGTGCGGTGAGAAGGGCACGCTACAAAGCTAACTTACAGGCCAGAGCAAGAGATATCGCGGAAATTCCGAGTACCGTCAGTGTTCGACACTGATAGAAAGATCAGATAGTATGTTATTTGCATCAAAAATCTGAAGTTCTAAAAATTAGTGCAAGCCTACCATAACGATCTGGATGTGTAGTGGGGCCTCAGCCATTATAATTTTAGTATTTAATGAAGCAAAATCAAGTTTTGGTGCAATTTTGGCATAAGTTCCTCACATGTGGGCTACATTTTGGTTAAATATAGCAGGATATAGCAAAGTAAGCCCTTGGTGCAGTTTGGCGCAGCAATTGCATCGCTGTAATCAACATGTTTGTTTAAAAAATACATACCGGATGATGGAGGTATAATATAACCAACCTGTACAATAGTGGGCACATAAGAGAAACCCTTTTTAGTAACATTTTCCCCCTGCAGATACCAACAATTTAATAGCAAACTCACAATACGATAAACAAATACTTTCAAAACTTGAGGCACGTTGCAAGCAAGCTGCAATGTTTATGCAGTGTTAGAACTTATTTCGTACTGTTCCTCAACAGACTTGGCAACATTCTTAAAACAAAACAGGCCAAGAGGGCTGCTGTAATTTTTTTTCACGAACATAAAATAGACGAGGAAAGACAGCAACTTTTTCGAAGTGCCCGTCAAGTTCACAGAGAGTAGGAAGAATGCTTCGAAAGCTCGAGCACACAAACATCCAAACAAAATCACCAAGCTCCGTCAGCGTGTCACGGGTCACGCTTCGTCAGTCGATGCTCCAAAGTCTGCCGCCGGCCTCACCGCTTCCTTGCGAGCGCACTCGCCAGTTTACGCCGCTTCACCACCCCCTGCCTTATCTCCTCGACCTCCACCAAATCGTCGCCATCGTCATTGTCCAGGCTCCGTCTGTACACCTTAAACTCCTCGAGCAGGTCGTCCCACATGATGCATGCGTTGTGAAGCACGCAAGCCATGATGATGATGGTGACCACCAAGTCCCTCCTCCCGGTCTCTAACCCCTGGAGCCTCCGGAAGCGTCCCTTGAGCAGCGCCAACGCGCGCTCGATTGTCTCGCACCCGTCGAAGATCTTCTCGTTGAAGCTCGCCTCTTCTTCACCCAGCTCTCCGTCGTCCTCGAACGGTACCATGAGGTGCGGACCGATCGGAAACGTAGCGTCTCCGACCATGTGGCTGTCAAACGGGAACTTGGAGGCTTCGAGGCTCTGGATGAACAGCGAGCGCCGGAAGACGAGCATGTCGCTGGTGGAGCCGGGGTGTCCAGCGCTGCAGTCCAGGAAGACCATCCTGTGGTCGCAGACGGCCTGCAGCACGACGGAGTGGAAGTCGAGCCTGTTGCGGAAGCGCTCCGAGTCGTCCACGGGACAACGGATTGGGATGTGGCTTCGGCCGATGGCCCCAATGACGCCTGGGAAGCCGGAGCGCGCCTCGAAGCCGGCGATGATCGACTTGGCCGCTTCTGGGTCGGGCCACTTGATGAAGTCTGGAGACGCGTCCACCACGGCCGCGCCGACCCGGCCGACGCACTCGAAGACGGTGGATTTGGACAGCTCGAACCGGTCGGCTATGGCCCTGCAGAGAAAGCGATGGATGCATGTTGAACGGGTGGAATGAGAAGCAACTGGAGCACACTGTGGCAACCTGCACTTTTTTGGTACACCCTGTGAATCTTCTATTTGATTCCTAAAGCTTGTCTCAACTGCCAATAGAGCTACTGGACAAAAGCTAACCATCCATAGCATGCAGCTTGTCTGTGCACTAGACCCGTTGCACGCCCAAAGCAGTACCTGAAAGACTCTCTGTTGCCGAGGCACCACAGAGCCACCATCGTCTGCTTGAGAGGATCCACCATTGGTCGACCTGGGGCAACCTTCTGGCTGGCGATCCGAGGGTGGACCATGTTGAGGATCTTGGCTACGGTCTCCCTCGACAGACGGAAGTGGAACTTGAAGTCACTCGGGGACATGCAAGGGATGATGTCCTCGAAGAAGTCTTTGCGCTTGGGCCTTTCGCTGCAGACAACCAACCATAACAATCAGTGGGACGGGGCCAACGTTCAACTACGTTGTCTGGAATGCGGCTCCGACGGGTGTGTTTAGCGTCTTATTCCACCCATGCATCAAAGGTGGCCCCAAGGGCGCAGCAAATGACATCACAAAATCCAGGGTGTCATGGTGCCGGATGTTGCAATCCTGGCAGTTGGGCGTAGAAATTATGGAGAGAAAAGAAGCAAGAGAGAATGCAAGTCCCAACTTTTGGCTGCCAAACCTTTTGAGGACTGTCAAGCTAAAGTGACCCACAGGAGAACAGGCGTTTCCCACATCTGTCGCAGCTGCTGCTGCCAGGATTGCGACTGGCGACTGCATGACACTCCTACGACGTCATCGAGTGGAAATCGAGGGACCACTTTTTTTGGGTGCAGTACACACAACAGTCGGAAATGTTCAGTAGCTCTCTTCGGCGGAATATCAGACGCTGCGCAAGCGTCCATGACCCGGCGACTCGTCATTCTCGCCCGAGTGATAAGCGCTGGAAGGGTGTTTTGGGTGCTCACATTGCAATCTCCTAAACTCCCACATTAGGAAACAGAGTCCCTTGAGCAATATTTAAGGAAGTTCTTGCTAAAACAAGGCACGATGGTGTAATGGAGGTTTACGTGGCTTTGAAACGATGAGCACCAGAAATCACAAGGACAGAGTGGGAAGACACTCCAAAGCATGTGCGGTGTACTGTCGTTTTTGTCTTTCTGTTTTTGCGCTTATCTTGCGACTCGTCGCTCCACCTCAAGTGCGAGCTTCGCTCGCTTACAGGCGACTCGCTGCATCACCCACCGAATGGTATTGCGGTGTCTGCGTTCTGCCCCCCCTTTGATGACGATTTCTTTTCGCCCCCGAAAGGCCCATGCTCAAGGCCTGCTCCAGTGGACCAGTACCAGTCCAGCTCCTATCTCCAACAGCCCGTTCCAAACACCGAACCAGCCAGCACTAATGCTGATCGTGCCACCTGCCCTTGCTGGGGACAAACCAACAGCCCCCAGTATTACGGAAAAAAAAGGAGAACAACATACATCTAATTATCTCCCTCAAATCTGTCAAAAAATGCTGGAGTTCTGGGTGCTTGCAGGGTCCCGCCCTAACACCATATTCGCCTTATGCGAGAGACTTGGCTGGAAAATTCTATTGAAGACAGCCAACTCATCGACCTAGCACGGTTCAAAGTCCACCGGCAAGATCGTAACAGGTCTGGTGGTGGAGTTCCTACCGCCATACCGTCATCAATTACATGCACCAGAAGACACGACCTGGACTGGGATGACTTCGAGGTCATTTTTGTGGACCTTCATGCAAAACAGAGGCTTCTACATATCTGTGTCCCATACTGCAACAGCAAAACAGAAAGCTACAATTTGCTACACTCGTCACTATCCTGTTACCCTCCCAACAAATAAATACTCCAACGCGGTGGTGGTCGGAGACTTCAATGTGCACATTAACTGGTCAGGTGCAAGCGCTCCCATTCCCATGCCCATTGGACCATCTGACACTCTCCTCCTCGACCACATGGAAACACTCGGACTTACTTAAGTGTGCAGCGAACCAAGCTACAGCACCAGCAATAATCGAGCTTCTTTCCTTGACCTCCATGTTCGTCTCTAATCCCACACTCATCTGAAATTGTTTCACGGAACCCAGCCTCACGGGCTCTGACCACAAAGCATTAACTACGACCACATACCATCATTTGCCTAAATCCGGACCCCATGCCAGACGCCTCCATAACTTTGCAAGTTTTAGATACCAACCACATCAACTCACTTATATACCTTGCCCCTTGGGCATGGTGTTCTAAAACAACCACGAAGACACGTACGACATATGGCTCGATTTCAAGCCTGCCACCGAAGCAGAGTGCTTCCCTTCCAGAAAAAGACGAAACACTCCAAGCACACATGGATAACGAAGGAGATACTGCTCTAGGCCTGACAAAAGCGTCAGCTGTTCGCACAGGCAAAATGAACCAACTGCCCCGTTACACTTTAGGCAGCCGGCACCCTACAGAGAGAGACCAGAAGAAACGCATCAGACAGATGCACTGGGACTACACGTTGGACATGGCACAGTGGGCCATAAGAGATCCAAAGATATTTTGGGCCTGTGCAAGACGCAACAAGCAGAACATGTCTGCTCTAAACATATGCCTCTAGGCGACCTGGAAACTGCAGAACATTTTAGCAAACACTTTGCTGCAGCTTGGACACCACCCAGCAGCCCCTCGTCGCAACCAGAAACCTACCTATCATCACCACAGCTGGCCTACGCTCCCTGTTTAATCAGTATCCCCATCACCCAGGACAATGTCAAAGAGGCTCTCACCCGACTAAATCCGACGGCATCCACCCTGTGTTCTTTAAAGCGAGTGACCAAAAACTGGCTCCATTACTGACTTGACTGTTCCAGCAGCTCCTGGAGACTGGGTGCGTCCCTGCCCTATGGAAGCCGACCTACGTCACTCCAATCTATAAAGGAAATGGTTCCTCAGCGGACAAACCAGAATCCTACAGACCAATCTCCACAACCTCAGTCGTCTGCTGTACAATGGAACAGGTTCTAATACCATGCCCTACACATATACTTAAAGGAACACACTCTTCTGTCTCGGCGCAACGTGGCTTTTGCCACGGTTGAAGTTGCGGAACTGCCCTGATCACTGCTGTTTACCAGATCAGTGACAGCCTGGACAACTCTGCACCGTGCCAACTGGTACAGCTCGACTTCACCAAACTGGAGAGCACCGGTATCAGGGGTCCCTACTTTGCTGGCTATCTAACTTCATCCTGCACAGACAGCAAAATGTGATGTTTCAATGGGTCAAGGTCCCAACCTCGAACTGCTCAATCCGGAGTCCACCAAGGCAGTGCAGTATTTGGCCCGAGCCTCTTCTCAATTTTTATCAATGGCATTGTCCAGGTTATAGACTACCGCCATCATGTATGCAGATGACCCCACCCTCTTTCAGCCAATTCAATCTCAGGAAGAATATAACCAACTGCAACAGGACCTTGATCAGATCCAAGCCTGGACCACCTGCACAGAATCTACCAGTACAAACTGCGTCCAGCGGCAAGCAGCTTACGACATGTACTGCCGTACCTTCTAAGCTCACCTTTTGCCGCATGACGTACCGACAACCCAGCTCTTGAGAGCAGCCAAGTGGGTCACACTGCCCCACCGGCAAGGTGTAGCCACCTAACGGTTGCTGGCTCAAGCAGGGGCGGATTTAGAGGGGGGGTCCGGATGTACTGACCCCCTCTTGATTTCTGCATGTGTAAAAATTTAGGGCGTGGAAACGGCGGAGAGGGGGGGGGGGGTCCTAAACATATGGTACGCTGACCAACACCTGACCCCCCCCTGGAAATTCCTGCATCTGCCCCTGGGCTCAAGTGATTGGCCTTGGGGTCCCACAGGATGACTATCTTCGCTCTGTACCCTAGTGCAACAGACGGACCGGAAGCATCGACCCTCTCTTCGCGCGGGCTCAACGGCACAACAACTCGTTTCTCCTCCGAGGTGTGAGACTTCGGAGGTCTCTGCCTGATGCCATCACCAGCCTGCCCCTCACAAATAGGAACGAGGTGACACAGCTCTGCAAGGCAGCGGCCAAACACCTCTAAACTAGCACCCACAAATGTCTCGCATACCTCATCAGACTTCACCTACCTCACCTATCACCCTCTTCACCATCCCATCATCATCAACATTCCGCACACATCAAGCCAACAAGCTTCACATTGCCATCATCGTCTACTTCAACCGGCTACATAGGCACGTGTGCACGGGCGGCAACGTCTTCCATGTGGCCTGTCCCTCAGCACACAAATAAACATTTAACTTTCAAAGTGGGCGCAATGTTCCCCCCAATTAGGGGGCTGAGGGGCTATAAAGAATGCGGAGTCCAGAGCGTCGTCTGACGGCCCTTGCGAAGCGTTCAAGTGCCGTCCGACACTTCTTCTCGCCCTTATTCGAGTGCCGTCCTACGATCAAATGCCATCCTTTAGTGAAGAATGTCTCGCTTTTGGCACTTAGTGGCCGAAATTAGTATGTCCACTTTCGCTGTACCTTTTCTTGTGTGCCTTAAATTTGCTAATTATGTGCAAACTCAGATTCCATCAAACATTCTCCCTAACAAATAATATTTGAAAACCAAAGAATGACGTCCCTGACTCATTTCTGTAGCTACAAAAAAGTTTTGTGATTTAAACATACATAAGAAAGCATGCTGCTCCCCCCTTTAGCGCGTTTGTCTCGCTCGCGCTCTGTATTAAAACAAATTGTCGGCAAGCGGCAGATGGAACCATGACAGAAGAAGCAATTGACCGCGCACGCCGGTACGATGCTCATCAAGACCGATGTGATTTAGACATACATAAGAAAGCATGCTGCTCCCCCCTTTAGCGCGTTTGTCTCGCTCGCGCGCTGTCTTAAAACAAATTGTCGGCAAGCGGCAGATGGAACCATGACAGAACAAGCAATTGACCGCGCACGCCGGTACGATGCTCATCAAGACCGAGACGGGCAAAAGTGCGGCCTGTTGACTTAATGCGCAAAGCGTAATCGGCGGCACTGGTGCTGGCGTTATCGCTGTATCTAAAAACCTCCGAAAAGAAAAGAAAAAAAGAAATTGTTAGACGAGTCGTGTTATCGGCGGTCGCTTATTAGAGCTTTGGAAAGCCCGTGATAGTTGACGCGGGTGACTCTTTCAACGGTCATCGACTCGTCGTCTGCTAACGCCGATCTCTAGGGTTGCGATCGTCGTCATGGCGGTGTGACTCCGCCTCGACGCGTCTGCGCCATTTTTCGGCCATTGCTCGTGGCGACCGTGGGGTAGTAGGGTTAGCGGGGGTTACGCGGGGGTTCTCGATTCAAGGAAATGAAAGGTTTGAGAACGCGACGCGTGGAATCGTAGCTCACTCGGGTTCGTCGTCGAGGAATTCGAGGATGAGGTCATCGTCGCTGTCGTCGTCGAATAATTCGAGCAGAATCCGACCGGCGCAGGCGAGGAAGGGTCGCGGACCTGGCGGACCCGCCATGACAGCGTCGTGGCGTCGTCGTGGTCGAATAATCGGCGGGGAGACGACTCGTGTGGTCACGTGATGCGGCGCCGTTGCCGTGACGTCATCGCTGGGAGGATCGCCGAACGGTGTGATGCCGTGAAGTTCGCTTTACGCTCGTTATTTACATAACTCTATGGTTATTTAGGCTGGTTTATTATTATTGTTTGTAATAATACAAATTACAAACCTTTGACGACCTTGTGTTGTGCGCTAGAAATGCCCCTCCTTTGCAAATGAATTATATCATTATTATTATTATTAGTAGTAGTAGTAGTAGTATTGTTATACATTCCTTGAAATATTACGTTTTGATGTGTGATTTCGCTTTGGTCACTATTTAGTTTTTTTATTTCTGCTTGTGTCTTGAACTCTGGCTTTAAAAAAAAAGTGTATTATTGTGCTTATTAGTTGTACAAGCTACTCTTACTTTGTTCATTAGAGCCTTTATTTATTTATTTTGTTTCTTGTCATACTTTGTTGCTTTTTGTATCTTTTTTAGTTCATTATGCAAATTGTGAAAAAATCAATATAAAATTTGTGGCAAAAGCAAAAGGCTCGATCTAAAATCAACCGTAAAAATCGACATCTGCACGTAGCAACCTAAACTTTTCGTCAAAGGTGTATTTCACAGGTCGGTTTTTTCTTGTAAAATTAAGGCCCATTCACACTCCTGCGACCTCTTAAAACTGGGTTCCTTGAAACCTCTTACAATGAGAGGATACACTGGCGCCATCTATTGGGTAGCAGTGTAAACTTGGTGGTCCGGCATATTTTCTATTTCTCTCGAGCATTATCCTTTCTTTCTTGGCTCGAAAAACTTTTGTCAACGTTACAAACGAGCCTTTCTTATAGGTATTACGCACGTTTGACCTAGGAAATACCGCAAAACCTTCGCTCTTGTGAAATGCAGTTCCAGGGTCACCGCATAGATGGCGCCAACGTGCCAGTGTGTTCTCTCGTCCTAAGAAATTTTAAGAGGTTTTAATGAGTCCCGTCTCTCTCGGTCGTGCTCGGTTGCAAGAGTGTGAACGGGACTTTACAAAGCGTAGCTCTCTTTCTGTAAAAAATAGGGCCAATAAACTTGCCAGAGCCTACGGCGGGCGGCGACGGAGGCGACCAAGTCGAGTTGCGGGGTGCGTATGGCGTGCATATTGATAGATGGCGTCGGGAGCAGCGTCCGAAGGTCTAGCTGACCAGCGAAAGAAAGCAGACGACACGCAGACGAAATCTGTTCGCAGCAAAAGCGCCGTCTTTATGCGGACACATTTTTTTTACTTTAAGCTTCGCTTTTATTGTCCGCATTTATATTTTATCTAAAGGTACATTTAAAGAAGATTACGTTCATTTTAATAAACAACGGTGGTCGCAAGTCGTCGCGTTGGGGAGGTAGCGCCATCTATCAATACGAACGCCAAACACACCCCGCTACTGGACTTGGTCGTCTGAGTCGTTGCCCGCCGTAGACCCTGGCAAGTTTCTTGGCCTTATTTTTTACAGAAAGGGAGATACACTTTGTAGTTTTACAGGAAAAAAGCGACCTGTGAAATACACCTTTGACGAAAAGTTTAGATGGCTACGTGCAGGCGTCGATTTTTATGGTCCATCTTAGATTGAGCCGGGTGACTTGGGTAATCCTATATACATTCATTCGAAAATTTATGACACAATCTAAAAAAATATGGCATTTATTTTATATTTATATTATTTCAAATATTTGTGGCCCAATTTATAGAAAGGCATGTTGCATTTATTTTAAAGGTTAATCAATCTTAAAATTCGTGGCACAATTAGAAAAACATATATCTTAAAAAATGTATTGCTTTTAAAATTCGCAGCAGAATTTTAATGAAATGTGACATTTCTTTTTTAAAATTTATGAAATCTACAATTTGGCCACAGCTAAAAAAGAAAAACAAATGTGGCATTGATTGTGCATAGATTTTAAGTTGCCACTTCATTGTTAGGGCTAGTTTAACTCTGGTTCAAGTCAACCGCGGACGGCTTTCTTGTTGCAGGGGAACGCCAAGCGTGTCTACGAACTGGTGGTGCGCCACTTCCTGGCGTGCCTCTCCAAGGACGCCGAGGGAAAAGAGACGACCGTCGAGGTCGACCTCAACGACGAGCGCGTGAGTGGCAAAGCGCCGCACTGGAGTTGCTCCTCTACATCACCAGGAAAACGATGCAACCTTCGCGTGAACTCGTCTGCCATGCAAAACCTGCAAAAGCCTGAAGAAACGTTATGGCGACGTCTGCAAAAAAAAAAAAAAAGAATGAAAGACGGAATTAGGTCTATCGTCATCTGTTAACGTTTGCTGTCTGCTTTTGACCACAGCGGGTTTGGTAGCGGCGCAAATGTCTCAGGTTATGTGAAGGGGGTTTTATTGTAAATTTTTGATGCTACAGCGCTTTCTTTGTACATAGGCAATCCTGTTTCCTAAGTGATTATTATTTTCTTCTCACCTTCTTTATTTCCCAGTTTGTGGCCACCGGTTTGATCATCTTTGCGCGCAACTACCTGGACGTCTATCCCTACGACAAGTGGAGCGCAAAGGTAAGCCCAAAGTGTTCGGAGTCGGAGCCATCTTGCAGCACCCTGTGGCACTTGGGACGATCCTCCCATTCGACTTTCATTTGCAGGAAATTCCCAACTACGAGATGAACGAGACCTTCGTGCCCGACCAAGTCAAGGTGAGGAACGTGACACCGCCGCAATGCGTCTTGTGACGAACTGTCACGCCTGCATGGGTCCAGGCATGTAGCCTGTTTATCTGAACGTATCGTTTGGCCGAGGCTTGTCAGAATTCGGTTATAGAGTCTGGAAATGGCAACGTGTAATATCTTGTCTCTGTCGTCACCTCTCCGATGACGTTGCATTCAAATCTTTAATTTAGTCGTTTTTCCTGCGTCTACGTTTCTGGCGATCGCAGCTCGTCGACGGCGAAACGTCTCCTCCGCCGTTGCTCAAGGAGGCGGACCTCATTGCCCTCATGGAGAAGCACGGCATTGGTGGGTACCGTCCGGGACACTCTAAGCAGTTCCAGAAGGGACGTTAGTCACTCATTTTAGCAGTTGAGTTAGTCAGGGAACATGGCGTTTATGCGAGGCAGGCCGTACTCAAAACTTGCTGGTCTCTAGATCTGTTTGTTACAGTAATGGAGATACTTTTACGGTAATTTTGTGGTAAAGTGATTCTTCTATAGTAGTGTCACGTTAAAATGGCTCTTTTACAATCATCTTACGATAAAATAGATTTTTTACAGTAATGTTTTGCGGAAAGGTGGAATTTTCGTGGCAATTTTATGGTAAAACAACCTTTTTATTTCAATTCACTTTACAGTGAAATTATTTTAGGATTTAGCATGGCTGCAATAGTCATTACTGCTGATTTAACGGTCGGTAATTGTATGGTGAGAACTACAATATTTTTATAGAAGGTTTGCGGTAGTTTCATGCCATATTACCGCTGCTTGGTGGTTATGTATTACGATTCATCTTTTTCTGTAGGACTGCAGTATCCTCCTGGTTAATTTAGGGTCCTTTTGACGAAATATTACAGTAGTTCCAGGAAGGTTACGACGTTAAGGCCCGTTCACATGCCTGCGTTTGCTTACGACCGAGCTCTTGCAATCTCTTACGAGGAGAGAGCACACTGGCATGCTAGCGCCATCTGGGAGGTGACCTTGGAACTGCATTTCACTAGAGCGACAGTTTTGCGGCATTTGCGAAATCAAAGGTAGGTACCATCAATGAGAAACGGTAAATCAAACATTACCAAAAGTTTTTCGAGCCAGAAAACAAATAATGATGCGCGAAAAATAAAAATAAATTGAGAATGTACAGAAACTGAAAGTGTTAGAGGCTTCCCGACAGATGGTGCCAGTGCCTCATCACGAGAGATTTCGGCAGGTTTTGGGGCACGCAGTCGTAAACGGTCGCAAGTTTGTGAAGCGGATTTGAGATTTACAATAATATTTTCAGTAGTTTGTGCAAGCCTGACTCATCGATTGGTTTGACAGGCACGGATGCCACGCACGCGGACCACATCGAGACGGTGAAGAACCGACTGTACGTGGCGCTCACTGGCGACGGATATCTCGTGCCGGGAGAACTGGGGATGGGATTGGTCGAAGGTGGGTGCCTTGTCTTTGAAGGGACATTGAAGGATTAAGGTCGGGATTAAAATTGGGATTAAGAAAAGGTGTTAATATAGAGATGAAGTATTATTATTGAGATTAGGAATTTGGGTTGGTATTAATTCAGAATGGGAACAAGATTAAGGATCACTATAGATATTAAGGGTAAGTATTAAGACGGGGATCGAGATTGAGTATTATGATGAGATTAAGATTGAGCACAAATATGGCAACAAGATTAAGAATTGCTATCGATATTAAGGGTAAGTATTAAGACGGGGATTGAGATTGAGTATTATGATTGGGATTAAGATTGAGTATGAATATCGAGATTAAGGATTAAGGTCAGGATAAAGATTTCAGATCACACCGAATTTCTCGCCGAGTGTGCGATTTCCCCGGATCAGGGGGTTTCAATCTCCTTGTACGTATTTGGTTTGTCCGGTGGTCTCTAGGTTACGACTCGATGGGCCTAGAGATGTCGAAGCCCCGACTGAGGGCAGAGCTGGAGGCAGACCTAAAGAAGTGAGTCGAAAGTGCTAAACTCTCGCGCAAACTTTCATGGGAGTCACTCGCAAAAACAGCGAGAGTTCTCGTGCGACCTCTCGAGCGATTTTTATCACTCACGCCTCCTCTCGTCTTTCTCCCCCTCAGGATATGCGAAGGCACGAAGAACCCCAAAGGTAAGAAATGGTTGTGGCGTTCTGTTTTACAAGCTGTAGGCCGCCGTTTGCTACTGGCCTACCAATCTTGTGCCGTGAGCGTCCGTTTGTTTGTCGTCTTTGTTGGTTCAAGCTGTCAATGACCTCCGGTGATCTGTCTGTCACGTGTCTTCAGCGCAGTGTCGGTTACAATTAATGTCTGAATTGAAGAGGTTAAGTTGCACGCTATCATAAATGAATGTAGGGTCACCGTTTCACTGCTGCAATCAGTTGGGTTCAGCTCCGATGATAACATCTAACGGTGGATGTCTAAACACGGCTAGAACTGGCATTCGAGGTTTATCAGTAAAACCTTATTTTGTCCCATAAACGAGCCCTGAATACATGCTTATTCTTATTTTTAAATACTGGTAAACTGTTCTTAGAGTTTTAGGTAGGAGTGGTTAGTTTGTGGCATAATGGCTAAAAAAAAAAAAAAAAAACATTTTTTTTTTGTTGTTGCACAACGGACAATGTAACAGAAAATACCATAAACCAATTCCATTAGTAGTAAAAGGATATAGGGCTACAAGAAAACAGAAAAAGAAGCCTTTTGTTACATTTGTTAGACAGTTTTGAGACGTGTTGTAGCCAGTTTTTTATCCCCGAATTTGTCTTGGGTCACGATAAACTAGATTTTCTTTCAACTTTTTCAGAAAAAAATAGAAAGTGCTTTTAATTTTATTGTTAAATTACATGAATCCAACAGTGTTCCTTCCTATTCAGTGATAGCAATTTGAATGGCATGGTAGTGCCATCTTCCTGGCTGTTATTGGTAACGCTTATTTGAAAAGTGTGCCGAAAGAGATGTCAAGCTTTTTGCGGGACTCAAGATAAACGCTAAGTGAGTTAACGAATGAATTGCCTGATTGCAGACGTACTGAGGCGTCAGATCGAGCTCTACGAGGACGTCTTCTCAAACTCTGAACGACAGGTGACTAATATCTTTTTTCTTAATATTTTTTAAGATGCTGGCGTCTTTATCTACCTTGAACGAACAAATGTGTTGTATTTTCCGCAGCCGGTGTATAGTCTGTATTTGGTGCTTAGTCGACAGAAAAATCTTCTCATTCACGGCACACCTTGACAAATGTCTGCTTTCTTAGCTCACAAAAGAAGCTTGTATTATACATAGATCATCATTAACATAGTACTCTTTCATTCTCAAAATCCGTCACGTCTCGTCATAATGAATGAACTTGCACGCGTAGATAGTGCGCACAGCCTAAAATTTCAACTTTTAAATATGTAATGTCTGCGGACTATAGCCCAAAACATACGGTAGCTCGAAGGATACCCGCCATATTTTTTGCAGCGAAGAGAATATGCCAAGTGGTGTAAATTTACTCCCTTCAAGGGAGTGTAAACTTACTCCTTTAATTCAGAAATACTGAATTCTCAAGTTTCAAATTTTGAGGGTAATGTCCAGGCATCGTTTTCAATTGTTTCGGATAGTAAAATAAAATATGATTTTGATGTCTCAGTGCCCCTTTAAGGAGAATATTTTGTGAGGTGTATTCCGTGAAAACACTCAAGCAAACCTTTTTTAGGGGGAATTCAGCGTCCATACACGAACAACGTCTTGGAACAAGGGCGCTTTTCGGTATTGCTTCCGACTTGAAATGCACCATTTTGGGAGTTTGGTGCCAAGAGAGGTTCGACGGTCTTTTTTTCTCTAAACGGTTGGCTTTTTTCGACAGACTGCAAGAACGAGCGAACATTTTGTTAAAGAGGAATGCTGACGAAGAATCCCGCCCTTGATTTCAGATCAAGAAGTTGGGCGAGTCGCTCAAGAAGTACCTGGGGACGGGACAGCGTCTCGCCCCACCCGCAAACGGTGAGTGCAAGTCGTGTCAATCTGCCGCTTCACATAACCGGTGTTTGTGCGTGGCGAACGGTGAGTGCAAGTCGTGACCATCTGCCGCTTCACTCCGCGAGCCCGCGTCCTTGCGTCCGTGTCTTTTAGAATGTGTACGAGTGAAGAGCGTTGAGGCCGGTTCACATGACCGGTGTTTGAGCGTGATTGGGTATAACTAGACTGAAGGTCTTGCAGTATTTGGGAGGCCAAATTTAGGCACTGTCTATGCGAAACAGTCGCTTCTAAAGTTGCCAGAGTTATTTTAAGCCCGCCGCGAAAGAACGACGTGCAATATACGTGGGACAGACGCAGGGTGGAAGTGTTCCGAGACCACAGGATAGGTGGCGCCAGTCGCAGGCGAGCACGACGCACTTGATCACACTGAAACGCAGTTGTGCGAGTCAGCCTTTACGGTGTCTGTTTGGGTAGGATGGCGTCGGACGAGTGTCGGGTAGGGAAGTTGGGGTGGAGATATGTTTGGTTAGATACGCGTCATTTCGAGTTTTGTTTGTACGGAATGCTATAGCAACTGACAAGGCGAGAACGAGTTGTTGATCGTTAATTTATAATATATTTCAACAAAGGTATACAGGTATGTGCGTAGGGTGTTTAATCGGCAATTCGTCCAACTCGCAGGCCCAAGGAGCAACAGAACGGACCAGTCACGGCCGGGTGGTGGCGGGGACTCCACCAATGCCGGCGCAAACAACCGAAGAGGCGGTAGGAGGTGCGGGCTGTGTAACCAGGAAGGTAAGTTGGTCTTGGCTTCCATTGGATTGGCTTTAGATCTTTGCCTCGAAGTCCGGCGTCTGCACGTTTTTCTTGACATGTCCCCTAACCGAAAAAGATGATCGAACGACTTTGAGATGCAGTTTTTAAGTGCTTTGTGCTCTGTGGTGAGAGTGTCTCTGAAACTTTGTTCTATTTTTTGCACTGAGACTCTGAAACAGAAAGTAATTTGTGTTTTGTATTCAACGCACGTTTGAGTATTAGTCTGAGCATTAATGCAACCAAAGTAGTACTAATAGTAATAGAAATGTTTATTTTGGTTCGGGAGATTTGTTTCGCAGCTTTTCGAGTGCTGTTGTTTTTGTTTAATATACAAATGAATTTTTGCACAGTTATGTTGTTGGGCATGACGATTGAGATGACAATATTTTATTTATTTATTTTTTTCCATTCAGGTCACAACAGAAGAAACTGTCCCAACCGCTGAATGTCCCCCTGACTTCTGCGTGGAGAGCACACGTCAAGAGTTTCAGGACACTTATCACTTGCAAGGGAAAACCAATATGAGAGACATGCTCAATAGTGTTTCCAAGTGTATATTTATTCTGGTTTCTCTTATAATTAAAAATATAAAGGTTGTTTTTACAAATAACTCGCTTTTGCTTGCTCACGAGAAATATAGCTATAAGATTCTTGAATAATGCTCAGTCGTTGGCAAATTTCTTACTTGTTTTTTAACTGGTTTTGAAGTAAGCTTCGCACCAACTGCACATCAGTGCAGTGTCATGAACTGAAAAAGAAATACAGGTTTTTAACTTATATTCCTGCATCAGGTAATAATCATTAGAACGTTGCCTAAACGTTACGGCAACCGTTAAAAAATATATATATTTTTTTTATTTAGTTTACACCACCTTGGCAAGATAGCGCTAGTTTACGCCACGTTGGCAAGATGGCGCAAGCTGCCGCCCGATTTATATAATGTAGCCGTGTTATCTATTTGTGATATCAGGGGCTCAGAGAAGTGGTCGCGGACCTGACGATGGTGTAATAAATACAAAATAAATAACTGCAGTATCAGGCGGTCAGCCGACGTCTGTTGTGTTCGCTTGCCTCCTCCAAGAGCCATACCGCCGTCGGAACGGAACTTTAGTAGGAACAAGAGAGTACGCACCCCGGCACTACACCCCCGGGCAGCCCCCGGGTTGGGGTGTCTAGACAAATATAATTCATATAATTTATGGATTAATAAACGTGAAGTTGTCTTGAAGGTATGAATAACTTTGACGGTTGTTCTCCGTAACTTTTTCATTCACTCTTTCAACATGTCTTGGCGCCCTAGCGCCATATTATCATTGTTATCATCATCATCATCAATATGATTATGGGCTGGCCGGCTGGCCGCGGCTGGCCGGCTGCATCCATGCACGGCATGCATCTCGAAGTTCTCTACCGTTGCTGCTGATTTTTCTTCGAGAAAAAGGCCTTTTAAGTTCATATTCAGCGATGTTATTGAAATTACTCGTGCGTTGCAACAGCTGAAACACCGGTGGAGATGTGTTTGCTACGGGTGACCTCAGTAGCGAGGTTAGAGAGATTCAAGAGCGCGTTGTTGCAGTGCAGACGACTTCACGAGCAAAACGTGCGGACCACTCAGAAGTTCAGAAACAAGACGGTTTTGCTCTACGTTTCGTCGCTAGCAGTGCTTGTAGGTGGTCTGAGCTACGCAGCGGTTCCCTTGTATAGGCTATTTTGTCAGGTAAGTTCGCTTACTGTTATTAATACGTAACAGCTCGTTTTGAACCATGGTTCAAAACAACGTCACTGGAGCTTGCTCCAGTAACGTTGGTTTAAAACGTTTCATTAACTAGCCTAGCAACAAGTACTTCAACAGATCATTGCTCTTGCACCCATTTGAACGCCGTCTGCTTGGATAAGTGACCTAACGACGTTAATATACACCAGCTCAATTGCGCCCTCACGTTCTGCTCATTAATATTTCCATCCAGTTGTTCACAAAGGTCTTCTCCAGCAATGGTTGGACCATTCTCCGGAAGACAACAAAGGTTGAAAAGCAATACCCTCTCTTTAATGGCAAACTTATTTGGAATACGATCGAAAGCTTCAGTCATGCAGACTGTAAACTTATTGCATGCTGTGCCCAGACTTTTTAACTCCTAATTAACAGTATTTTCTGTTTGTTTTGTTTGGAGAGACACTGAGTCCAGTTTTACATCAGTAAATTTACTAATAAAAACCTGTGCAAACCCCCCCCCCCCCCCCCCCCCCCCCCCCCGCTTAAAATATATATATAAATATTACACGACGCAGAACGTTTTGTAACTTGTTTAGCATCACTCTTGCAGTCGGAAATTTCAGCCTTGCCTAAATGGCCAAAATCAAACAGTAGAGGATATTTGTGGTTTCTGCTATTCACAGTTGAACAGACGACGGAGCTGCACATGTAGGCGACAAATTTTAGTCAAGCCAATAAACTAACAGGTTGTCTTGTTTGCAAGCAGACGAGTATAAGCGAGTCATGACTGTCAGGTTTTCAACCGTCCTATAGTCCCTTTTCAAAATTCAGTGCCATCTTCTGGCTCAAAAAGCAGTTTTACGTCTGACAAATTAATGGCTGTCATGAAAACATATTCATCAAGCACCGTCGCTCTGGTGCATCAATGGCACATGAAAATTGGTTCTTCGATTACCTCATAATTCTTGCATGATTTGTTTCAGTTTCGATGGTATGAACATAAGAACTGACCACTACAGACGGGCAAACTGTAAGCCCTTTCATTAAATTTCTGCTATGAAAAGGTTTTGGAGCCGAACTTGTGCCAAGAGATTGATTGGATAACACTCCGAGATAAACGGTTATGAAATCGTTGTATCCAATTTGTGCGTTGTGTTGTACCGACGTCTCAAACGAGCAGGCCTCATATTTTCTCTGGTTGGTAGTATTTTCAACTCCTTCTTTCATTGGCCTCAAGAAGGCCGCCATTAGCTTGGCAGGGACGCCATACGCCGTGACGATGCCGGCGATTGAAGTTGCCAGACTGAATTTCGAAAAGGGTATATCAGAAAACGAAGCGAAAACCATGGTTCCGTCTCGACGCAGTCAACGGGCAGAGGTGGCCGAGCGTTTGCAGACGAGTCGGCGGAGAAGATCGAGAAGATGCAGAAAGTGGGACACCGCCTGATCCGCATCAACTTTGCAGCTGACACTGCATCCGGCATGCGCTGGAATTTCAAGCCCAGGCAGTCGGATGTCAGGGTGAGTGCAAGTCCGTGATAGGTCAGATAAGCATCGGAATAAAAATTACCCCCTCCCCCCCCATGTAATGCCGAAAGGCCTTTAAGGTATTTTGAATAAATAAATAAATTAAATTACTTCTACACCATTACAGGTGGCTCCGGGGGAAACAGTGCTCGCGTTTTACACGGCGAGGAACCCCGGAGACAAGCCCATTGACGGCATTGCCACGTACAACATTGTTCCCTACGAGGCTGGCAAGTATTTCAACAAGATTCAGGTAAGCTGCTCAGCTGGAAAGAAGTTTCATTTATTTTATCAATCGACTTTTTAGAAATCTGCTTCTGCTGTCGGTTGGACAGTAATACACTGGTTTTGCATAGTCTAGTGCAGTCGTTCTCACCGTATGTGTCCGTTTGTTTTTGTTTTAGTGCTTCTGTTTTGAGGAGCAGCGTCTGAACCCACACGAAGAGGTAAGTTGGATTCAGCGGGAAACAATTGGTTTCTAGCAATTTCTAGCAACATGGATCAGGTAGCCAAGATCAATGTTACTAGATCAAAGTCACGTGACAAGCTTCCTAAAACGCCTGGCTTCTTTTCGTGGCGAGTCTGCTCGGCGGCGCTCGCTGCGCTATCAGCCGGCCCTGTGGACTCTATGGACAGAGGTGGCAGAACCGATGAAACGTTGGATGCACACTAGCTGCGGTGGAAAGGGATTCCATTGTGGTGTTTATGGTGATCGTAAAGTTAGTGCAAGAGCGTTGTTCGAAAACGGTCCTTCTCCGTTGCACATGGAGGCTTTGTCACGGGTGGCGCTAGGAACGCTATCTGCCCATACCTGCTCACAGGTAGGCAACAGAAGAGAACCGCTTTCGAGACGCTCTTCTGTGGAGCTTGTCAACTGACAGATCTAAGAATGTTGGCCAAATTCAAGTATCCTCCTTTGTCTGGCATTAGAAAAATACAGAGAAGAAGGAAATTAATTTAAAAAAAAATAACTAAAATATATATATATTTTTTTTTTGAGGTTAGGTTAAGTTACTGCCCTACATAAAAATACAGCGAGTTGCTTAGCTCCAATTAATGGAACCATCGTTTTCGTAGCAGGAAGTCTGGCAAATTGCCTTTACTAGTAGATACGGCCGCCTTGAAGCTACGAAGACGAAATGGTCCAATTGTAACAATGCTTTAGTTACGGGAATTGCAGGAAAAGGGTCAACCGAGCATTTTATCACATCTCATTATCGTCTACACCACCTTAGAAATTTTGGGAGCTAATGATTGATTAGGTTAGGTGACATCATTCAATTTATCGAAGCATGTCAATCAAAATCTGTCCCTGCAAAATTCCAGTATGAGTATTGATGGAACAGTAGCGGCTCAATTTTCTAAGTTCCAATTTTTTGTTTCTTTGATTACCTTGCAGAGAATATCATACGTCATCCTAAGATACTGTCGCTAGTAGTTCCTGAAAACAAAAAAAAAATGTCCTTTTTGAAAACTGTTGTTGTGGGACCAGAGCTTTGAAGTTGCGCTCAAACTTTTGCCAAGTCGTTACGCGATCTCGACACGACGGCCAACACGATTTCACTCAATTCCCTCGCAGGTGGACATGCCGGTGTTCTTCTACATTGACCCCGAATACGCGGAAGACCCGCTCCTGGAGAACGTCCACGACCTCACACTTTCGTACACATTTTTTGAGGCCAAGGAGGGTCTACAGCTACCCCTGCCCACCACCAGATGAAGTCCGTAGACACGCAAGATTACGCTACGTTTCACCGTCACTCAGCATAGGGTGAACGCAATGGCCCCCTCGAGCCCGTCGCAGTGACGGAGGCGAGCCACGTGACAGCCCTTGCCAAAAGTGTGAGGGCATAACCCAGGCGGTTGGAGAAGAGGGAAAGGAGGAACTCCCCTCTTACCCCGGACCCCCTTTTGCACCTCCCAGAAGTCGGTTTTGTCCTCTTTGGAGATTAGCCCGTCAATCAGAATTCGGACATGGAATAAAGTCACGTGTCTTCCTGCAACGCATCGGTTGACCCACTGGGACCATAGCCTTTGCCGTTTGCCATGTTACGGTGAGAAAGAGTATAGTAGTACTTTATTCTAACTTTCTGTTAGATGCACGGAAGTGCCGTTTCTGCGACGGAGAAGTGTTGCGATCGGCAAGATACGGGCGGGAATGCCATTTTTTGGTAGAAAACAAGTACTTTATGGGAGGGAAAAAAAATATGTTTGAGCGAATGAACATTCTTTGTTGTGCCTGCTTGTGTGGGTTGTTAGTGTAGGTGGGTGCATTGTGTAAAAATGTTGAGTGAATAAAAGTCTAGTTCTATCGCTGCACAAAACGAATAAGGCTTCAATAAGGTAGCCGTCACTGAAGACGACAGTGTTACGGAAGAAACTTTTCGATCAAACAACCAATCTTGCAAATAAAGAAATGCGGGACAAATCCTCTCACAAAGCTCTCTGCTCGACACGATTCGATATCACGTCCTCTTTACTCGCCTCGACTCCAGCATTTATTTTGATCAAGTAGTAAGAGCGGAAGGCTTTGTGGGAAGGGGCCTGTCCTGCAACAGACTACCGTAAAATCCCGCGATGCCCCACTCCCGAAAGGTAACCCACCCCTATTTTTGGGCATTTCGCTATTTTCTTTTAAACCCCGAAAGATAGCCCCTCCTAGTCATCGTAGTACTTGGATCGATAATGACCTTGACATGAATGCGTCTAACTATTTCATTTCATTTATTTACCCTTAAAGGTCCTCATTCGAGGACATTACATGGGGGGATCATTCACATTTGATTCGATAAAGAAAGAGCTAAAAAAATAAACAAAAATATACACGAGAGGTTAAAACAGAGCAAATATAAACAGAATTGATCAATAACACGCACTCATGCACGGTCAGTTAGTGCAGACATCGAGCATACATAGAAGAAAAGAAAAAATTCCGAGGACACTTGAGCACTACTTATGAGTTGAGAATGCAAAAGCGTGACTGCTGTTCTTCCGCTCTCTTAGTTTGTCTGTGGCATAGTGGCGTGGGCGGCCACGTTTCGCCGGCCGACGGCCAAGCACGCGCTCCTCTGTAGTGGTTGTGACGCGCTGAGGTCGGCCGTGCAGCGTCTCCGGAGTTTGCCCGGGCAGGCTCTGCCAGTTCTGCAGCCACCACTCCCTTTTACCGGCGGCCGGGCCGCTGCGTGAGCTGCGCCGCCATGGAGAAGGCTTCTCTGGTGGCGTGTTTTGGAACTACGCCGCACAAGAGCCAATGGGAGCCTCGTTCCTTAATTGATGATATGCGCCAGCCAATGGGAGCCTATCCATGAGATTTCTGCTACAGACAACGTTGGGACTGGGGAAGGTGCCGTTTGGTGCTACTTCAAAGCTGATGGCATCGGTTCGCTCCGTGGAACAATTAATGCTTTCGTATTAAAACACACACAGGGAAAAAACTACTCTCCGAGACGAAAGACTAAACAAGTGCGGAATGCGTTCAGGCATTCTGCACTGAGGTTGAGTTCTCCGGTAGAGAGTTCCATTTAGAAATTGCTAGTGGAAAAAAATGAGTTACTAAATATGTTAGTGGGAAGCTCTCTCGCCGCATGCGGGTCAGAAGGTGCACTGTTTGCGTCGAAATTCACGGCGAGACGTGTCCCGTGAAATTCGTAGCTCTACAAGACTTCCAGAGAGACGTCATTCTTGGCATGGATTTTCTGTGTGAATACGGGGCTGTCATCGACCTAGGAGAAAACAGATTTTATTTATTTATTTATTTCCAATACTACTAATCCCATTCGGGATTATTGTAGGGTGGTACATCATACTGAAATATATATCTTTTAATACACATTTGAAGATAATGGTATGCAAGCCTATGTCGACAGGTGCGCTTCCAAGTTCCTAAGAAACTGCTCTACACTAGTGGAATGCACAATGTTTCGCGGCAAGTGATTCCATTCGTTGATAGCGCGGGGGAAGAAGGAATATTTGAAGCAATTATTGTGGGTTGGAAGTTCTTCGTAAAGCTTACCATGGTTATATCTTGTTAGCCGTTTACTAGTAGGAGTTAGATAATTTTCCGTGGGGATGTTGAAGTTGCTGTTAGCTAATTCATATAAAAATTTAAGCCTTGCAATTTTCGCCCTTTTTTCTAGTGACAACAGTTCCAATTGCTTACATAACTCGGAGGGGGAATCATGCCAACTATATTTGTTAGATATAAACCTTGCAGCCATTCTTTGTATTCTTTCTAACTTACTAACACCAGAGGCCGTGTATGGGAACCAGACGACGTTGGCGTACTCAAGCATAGGGCGGACTAGCGTCTTGTAGGCTAATAATTTCGTCTCAGTCGATCCACTTTTTAAGGTTCTTTTTAGAAAATTAAGTTTGTTTAGCACTTTTTGAGTTACAGAGTCTATGCTCTGTAACTCAAAGTCCCAACGGAGGTCATGGCTTATATGTAGGCCGAGGTACTTGTACTGTGTGACTTTCTCCAGGGGTTTATTGTTGATGTGGTAGGAAAACGATTTAGGTTGCTTTTTGTTAGTTATGGTCATAGATACAGTTTTATCTAAATTTAACAACATCTGCCAGTCATGACACCATTGTACAATATGTTGAAGTGCATTGTTAAGGTTGATTTGATCCTGTTCATTGTTGATTTGTGAGTACAGTATACAATCGTCAGCAAAAAGACGGATTTTTACATTAACGTTTTGAACTATGTCATTTATGTAAATAAGAAACAGGAAAGGTGCCAGTACCGATCCCTGTGGAACACCAGATGAAACTTTTCCCTTTGACGATGAATGAGCGTGAATTGTCACAAACTGATAGCGATCAGATTGACGCTGCGGACACCTATTCCGCCTTCACAGACACCCCCACGTCAAGCAAACGCATATTTTGTAAGCATAAAAATTAACGAAGGACATTGCGTCATTTTATTTCGGCCAAGCAAAAAAAAATGTGGGAGAAAAGGCGGTCACTCACCGCAGCAAAGTACTCGTACACAGGGTGTTTCAGTGAACTTGGGCCAAATCGCTTCTGCGAAAACTACTCATCGCAACGAAAAAAAAAGCTTGTGTCGTTTTGGTCCTGGGCCAGGGGCCCATTTAGGAAAATTATTAAAGTCCAGGATAATTAAATTGTTAGTTATTTTTGCGTAATTAACTTTTTTAATATTGCATTTAAGGGCATGGTTTTAATTAGAAAATTGCTCAGCATCGTCAAAAAACACTACATCAACAAATTGCAGAACGATAGAAGGCGCGCGAAGCATTTTACGGCTTTCTTAAAAACTGAACAAAATCGACGGGTTTTCAAGTTTCGGTTCGCTATCGGAGCTATCTCGGTTTCGGCGGCACCGTGCCCCGTGAAGAGATAGGGCAACCAGCCTCTGCTGCATCGCGCGATGACGGCGCAGCAGAGGTTGCTGTGTAGAAGAAACAGGATATTGTCAGCATGGGAATATTCACACTGGTTTGCCTCCAAATTAAAACCCACTAATGAGAAGTCTCTTTCCACTGGCACATCTGATGCTGGGATGGCATGCACAAACTGTGCTACAAGAGAGGTATAAGAACTACTGCTGGTGCAAGTTGTCTTATCACTCACCTATACACTCTGCGGTCGCACACATTTATGGGCCGCCTCGGCAAAAATGTAGGTCTGGGCCCATGGATATCTGCATCCGCAACCCTTGGCATCCGATCTGCAATTCGCCAAATCTGATTCATTTTTATTCGCATACGCCAGTTGACCCCGCATACGCCAGTTGACCGCGGATTTGCAGGGCTCTACACATGGCACATTCATAGACTTGGAGAAGTGAAAGACATTTTAATGTTGTCCGTGCGCGGTCACACGCTTGCACGACTCAACGCCGCCTGGGCCTTCATCTTGCGGTAGAGGAAGACTGCTCGCTGGCGTTCCGCCTCGAGCTTACGACGATCTCCCGCAGACAGTTCTTTCCGCTTGACCGTCAAATCCGCCTTCTTCGACGCGTGTCCCATCACGTCGCTGTCCTTTTTCTTGGGCAGCAGGTCCTTTAACAGTAGTTCCTTGGCCCCGTGCTGCAAACCAAAAATGTTAGGTTTATCTTGATCCTACAGATAACATTGGTATACACAGTGTATTTCCACGGCATTCTTCAGGACTTCTGGTAAATATTGCAGGGAATACGTCTCGGATTTTTTTTTTTTTTTTCTTCCCATGAACTGTTGTAATGTCGAAAGCTGGCATTTGCGTTTGAATAGTTAGTATAGAGCAAGGTAGCTTTGCTTGCTTAGTGTCTTCTTACACTTTTTCTTTTGATTTTCCTTCTCAGTCTCAGGATTTTAACATCATGATTGGCTTAGCTTGCTTGTCACCCACTACATGGTGGAGTGCTAGAATGTCAAGTCTGCAATCGTGGGGTCCTTGGTTTGGTTCCCATTGGGGTGCGCTTAGAATCTTGTTTGTTCTTCTCAATTTACCACTTTTTTTGTACAGATTGTTCGGTGACGTATGTGCTACACGTTTTGTGACGTTTCTCGTGGCGTTCCGCCACTTTCCTCGGGGATTCTCTATCTCGCATGTTGAGGGATTCACGCTCCGGTTTTGGATTGAATTAGAGCGGTTGCCACAAACCTTGTGTAGCTTTTCGGCGTCTGCTTTCCGGATGGTGGCACTAATCTCTGGGGGGCGGTGCACCACTTCACCGAAGGCAACTTCATCTGCAAGTGGTTCGGTGTCACGTTTACACAAATCTTAACAAACATGCGAGGGAAAAAAACAAAAAACATACAATGAAAAAATATTTATCTTCAAAGATATGTTTACTGTGCGAAACGATTTTGAAGTGGGTGCCCGCGGGAGCCCGCGGAAAAGTGGCCGCTGTGGTCATGTGACTGGCCACTAGGGTCACGTGGTGCTCGTGCTTCTTTGGGAGCTTACTACGATCTATAAAAGTTTCTTATTAATCTTTGTTTGAAGTGCAAGAACAAAAAAAAAAAAGATTAATAAGTAACTTTTAGAGCACAGAGGAAGCTCCCAAAAGAGTGCAAGCACCACGTGGTAGACCTGCGTGCCGGTCAGAAATTGACAGCGGAGGCGCACAGTTCTATCACATGACGAGTGGCAGCTCTCACGGGCGCCAACTACAAATTTGTTTCACGCTGTAAATATGGCTCTAAAACTTTTTGTTTGTTGTAAATTTTTGTTTATGCCATCCTTTTCCTGTCTAGGCTGTTTAAAAAAAATGTTTCTTCCCTTTGCATATGTTCTTTAAAGGGACACTACAAGGAAAAAAAAATTTTTTTAAAGGGCATAATGATACAAGTATTTTCTTAAAAAATTTTTCCATAATTTTTTTTTTTTTCACAATATTTACTTAGACACAGTTTAAGTGCAGAAAGTGGAGATTAAAGCCATCTAAGCCCCGTCCCGTGCTTACAAGCTGCTTACATCTCCTTGGCTGGAGATGATTGACATGTGAAAGGTTGGTTGTAAATTTGTATCTCTGTGCCGTAATAGTATTTTAATCCACTATTTTCTTATATTTGAGAAGCAAATAATCAAGATAGCCATTATTGTTTTCAAATGTATTCCGAGATTGCTTCTCCCGCTTTGGTTTGAAACATTAACAAATATGGCAGCCGGCACCTGCAGATTGCTGTACGAGCGAAGCTCGTTGAGCTCCTCAACTTTTATGAGCGCGAGTGGTTTTGAGTTTACAGATGTGTTTAGAGGAAGATTCCTCAACCGCCATAGTCTTCAACAAACATCCGCCGTAAGCATGCGCCTCTGGGAGCGCTGTGCAGTCCTAGCGGGACTGGCCTAAGTCCAGCAACCCTGTACACCTATTTTGATTTATCTGGCTTGATATCTTTCTTTGCGCGTGCTGATGCTTAATAAAGATGTTGGTTCCCGTAAAAGCGGCCTCACTGCTCCATGAATTGTGCAACCGTCATGACTGTGATCATGGTTTCAATACCGGGAAGATACCCACACAGGTAAGAATCTGCGAGTCATTTGGTTGGAGGCCATTGGGTGTTCGGCTCGCATCCAGTTTGTCTAGGTACGTTCCCGTCACTGCGTCTTGAAAGGCAAGCTTTCAAGATCTACGATGCACCTGGCCTACCAAAGCGAATATTTTTACGTCTTGTTTTAATTGTGTGTCATGACGCTCAACCACCTTGCTTGCGGATACCATGCGAAAAAATTACGAGCAGTAAAACTAAAAAGGCTGCATATTTATTTTGTTGATTTTTTTTAGTTCTATTGGTCGCTTATTATGCACATAGACGCTGATAGAGGCTTGTATTGGACCGTGGCTCGTGCATGATGGAACGCTAGAATGCCACTTTCATGGTCGCGTTTTCCGAGTGTTGCAGAAGTTTTTAGACGATGGCGGAATAGCAGACGGACGGAGGCAAAGACAAACGCAGACGACAATAGACTGTGGTGAAATAGCAGACGATGATGGAGGCTGCCGCTCGTCTGCTCGCACAACTAGCAGGCGGTGTTAGACTTCCAGACTAGACGGACTGGATGACGTGAAAGGGAAATACGCTTGTTAGCCCTTTCGGTTAAGCAGCCAAGCCAGTCCAGTAGTGATGGGTGGGGCCACTGATTTGTGGGCGGGGCTTAGAGCCGGCTGTGACCTCAACCTAAATTGCGTCTAACAACGTAGATATTGCGCAAAAAAAAAAATCTTTCTTGTAGGAAATGCTTTTTAACAAATGTGCGTCCTATCTACGCCTTAAAAAGAAAAAAGATTTTTCCCTTGCAGTGTTTTTTTAAGGGTCGTTCACACATTTGCATACGATCGAGCTTTTGCGATGAGAGAAGACTGGCGCCATCTATGATGTGGCTTTGGAACTGCATTTCACCAGAGCAAAGGTTCTGCGGTACTTGCGAGATCACTTGCAGGCACCATTTATGAAAACTGGTCGTTTATAATATTGTCATACGTTTTTCGAGCCAAGAGAGAAAGAATAGGAAATAGATGAAAATGCCCAATGTTCCACGACTACTAGATAGGTGGTGCCAGTCTATTCTCTTGTCATACGAGATCCCAAGGTTTTAAGGCGCTTGGTCGTAAGCTGACCAAATGACCAAATGAAGTTGTACGAAACCAGTATGGCTTCGTGCATACTGCAATGTATATAAGATATACTGCAATGCATACGTAAGATAGGCGTGCAATGAAATTGGCGATAACAAAAATTGGTAAGATGAGCACGGAATAAAATTTCACGAGTTTAAACTGACTTGGTGCATCGAGCCACTAACGTTTCAAATTAAATGTTGTTTCTGGCACTCCTGGGCCTCAACAACTTTTGCACCATAAACACATAATCCAATCTCTCAAAATGGCTTTTATGGCATAACGAGGCTTTTGCACACAGTGCAGCCTTGCTTTTGCTGTACGCCAATACTGACATATATTTAATGGTGAAATGAAGGTTAATAAGCCAACGTTGAGAACACATTTTGTCTCACCCTTAAGGTGGGAAAAGTCGCCGGCTGGCACGGCCGCCTTCTGCCTTTTCTTCTCCTTCAACTTCTGCTCTCGCAGTTTCCGCTTCCTGCGTGGGAAAGGCAAACTCCGCCCACTCTTATATGGTCTATGATTTCCCCAAAGATTGCAAAACCAAGCCAATAAGTCAGTGCTAAACCATGCTCACTGTTTTGTCTAATGTTGTGTTCTTTTCTTTGGGGAGTTTTAAACTGATCACCTTTTGCTTGAGGGGTCTTGCGCTGATTGTGATTGACGTGTTCCATCTAATAGTCGCTGACAGTTAAAGAAGGGCGGGGAGGTCCTTCGCGCGTCCAGCCTCCAACACGAGCCCTTTCCCCTAGTAGAGGTACATATGCCCACCCCTTCTTAAGGCATGTAATCCCTATTCAGCGACAGCTCCACCCTTTTAAGGGCAGTTACTCCTTATTCACAAGCACTTTGCCTATATTCAGAGGCAGTCATTCTCTATTTGGGGGCACTTACTCCCATCTAAAGCTGCTTGCTCCTCTTTAAAGCACTTGTTCCCTCTTAAAGATACTTCCTATTCGAAGGCACTTGCTTACTTTGTGAGGTGCTTACTCGCTTTGTGAGGTGCTTACTCTCTATTTGGAGGCACTTGCTCCCTTTTAGATATGATCACTCCCTATTTGGAGAGACTCCTTCTTAGAGGTGCTGGCTCCCTATTCAGAGGCACCTACTCCAAATTCAGGGGCACTCGCTCCCTTTCTGGAGTACTTACGCTCTTTTGCGGGCCCCGTAGTTGGAGGCCACCTGCTCGCCGCCGCCCTTGGGGTCAACGATCGTCCGGCCCTCGTCGTCCTGCGTCACCCTCACGTCGTACTTCTGCTCCACGCTGGCCTCGCTGAACGCCCGGCCAGCCAGGCGATCCAGGCGCCGCAAGAACTGCTCGTCGCTCTCATGGCGTTGCTGCTGAATTGTCTCGGGCAGCTGCTTCAGCGGACGCGTCATGCCGTGCTGTTCCTGCTCCAACTTGCTGCGTTTCACTGCGTGGCAACGGCACACGACCAATCACGCACAAGACGTTTTTTTGTTTTTAACTTAAGGCTGGTTCACACACTTGTGAATGCTTACGGCCGTGTGCCTTACCTCTTAAAATTTCTTACGACGGGAGAACATACCACACTTGACATCTCTGTATATTTGCTTTCTTTTCGTCTCACCCTGCCAATGTGTAACCGTAAGACGATTTCAATACGTGTTCGTTCCACTCCACTCCACATCTTTTTGTTTTTTGTAAACCGTTCCTTTTTTCTTGGCTTGAAAAACGTTTAACAAACGAGCATTTCGCCTTTCTTTAAGAGATCACAACAACTCAGTTGTAAGGAAACGCAAGTGTGTGAAAGTGCTTTAAGCAATGGTTAGTAGCAGAGAGAAACACTTTAGAAAAGCAGTGAAAGAATCCAGTGAGGTATATATGGCTCAGGGCTCTCAACCATGACAGAAGAAATCATCTTCAACTTGCTTAGGGAAATGCGTAACAGTTGCTTGAGGTAATGGGCCTTTTTCAGAGTTTGGCCACGATCGGGGTGCGCCCTTGCGAGAATTGCTTGAAACACTTTTGGGGGCCCCCAGGATCGTCGTCTGCGCCAGTGCCTTGCGTGTCTCCCGGTCTGTGTGTTCATATGTGTTCTACGGTGGCGTTGTTCCGTCTTTAGCAATTCTGAACGACTTTCTGTAGTCGCTTCGTGTGCATCTTTTCTTCGAAATGGCTGAGGACAACCCTGGAGGATTAACAAAAGACACTGTCTACAATACAGACGACCTCGTCCGTCTTTATACCCTCAAAAATTAATAGACCGCCGACGCCACATGGGTGCCTACCGTCGACTCGGAGTCACTCAATCGTCGCATCGGGTCGCGTCGTGCAAGCAACCAGGGCCGTAACCAGGGGGGGGGTTAGGGGGTTCTGACCCCCCCCCCCCCCCCCCCCCCCCCGAAATTTTTTTCTGGGTATGGCCCTGGTCGGTGCACTGGCAGCCAGCCGATTTTAATTTCCACCTCTCCGCACGTGCAGTGGCACCGGTCGGCTACCGGGTACCAAACCGGGACCGGTTCTCCAGTTTGCTGTAACTCTCCATTATATGCCACCGATGCACATGATTCATAGGCAAAAATAAGAAAATAGACACTTTCAAAATGGCCGCCGTTGTCCCCGGAAACCCCCCCCGAAATATTTTTCTGGGTACGGCCCTGCAAGCAACTAAAATAGGGGTTGGCTTTCAAGGCGGAGTGTTATGTAAGGAAAGTAATGGTGACCAGCTTCTCTCCCGACCCAACTATCAACCTTGTGCGGAGCTTGTGAGTTCTGTTTATAAGGCCCGGCCTCTACAAATAGCTGATTTCACGCTCCTTGAGCGCCTAAGTGATTCGAGCTTATTGTGTTCCGTCGCTTCGCTGTCCGGTGTACCGCGCGAGTAGACGGGGCATTGCCGTACCCGCAGCCGTGTTAACAAACTCAGATGGGGTGAAATCCTGGCGGCCTTGATATCGCAAAGGCTCGCCTGCACCGTCAGAAAGTAAGAGACGGTATGTTAGAAACAATCTTTTTAATTCAGCATGTTTACGAACCCCTGACGAAGTGGGCGCTGCAAACAGGACAGTTCACGGTTGGTTGGCCAGGCTTTCGGGTGTGGTTCTATCTCTGTAAGGCTTGAATCTATTTCGCACGCTTTAAATGTTTTGCCAGTGACGGATATTTTCTGGGTTTTCTTTTTTACTTTTAACTTACCAAGGCAAGACGTGAATGCGTATACCGCACACCTGATGAACGGAAAGCTTTATCCAGTTATTTTTTACTTGAGTACCGGGTAAGGCATGCTTACGTTACATTACTTCGCGTGCACACTTACTGTCTTTTAGTTAAAAGCAGAATGTCCCGCCGTCACGTTGAGGACCCAGTCACCTGGCGTCATAGGCTTCTGAAAAAGAAGCTTCAAAAGGCTTCCGGAACATTATAAAATCTTGCATTTTAACCACTTCTGCTGCTATTTGTGCAATCTACAGCTATGCAGTAGTGATGCATGACGACTATGAACCCATGAGAATAGCGGAGGAAAAATTATCTCTGAAAAAGGTCAATTGCAAACTTTTGTTTCAGGCGGCCGCTTCGGACCATCGCGAAGCCCTGTAACAATAATTACCCACGGCAATATTTCAATATGGGAAACAATCCGACCCGATGGTGTTCGTGATTAAAAACCCAGCTGCCAAAAGAAGATAACTTTAAAGGTAATCATTAGCATGCTAGAGTGTTTGGCATCCATTTGTACTGCTCTTACAAACGAGTTTTAGCACGGTGTTTATCGCACCCCCTGACGACGTATCCCCCCAAACGTAGTACACGCGTCTCCCGCTGGGCCGTGTCACGCTTCGATGGTGCGGCGCCACTCGAGCACCGTAATTTCGGGTAGACCGATCTAGTTCTCTAGCGGCAGCATAAGGAAACAAAGAATAATAAGGAAATGAGGTGAGTTCCTGACACGTTACCCTGAACGAGGTTCTGCTTTTTCTTGCGTTTCTTGGGACGCTTCTCGTCTTCTCCGTCTCCAAACAACATCGTCAGACTCCTCGGAACTTCTTGTTCGAGACTCTTGGGCGGTCGGTTGGCTCTTTTGCTGCAAAAAGTTCAACGTGAAGGTTGACAAGGATAAGTTTAGCAGACGAATTCAAGTAAACCACCGAGATTAAAAACGCGTCGGCGAAGAGGGTTTGCGACTGCTTACTCGATCGGCTTTTCGACCCCTGCATCCTTTCGAAACGGGTCCACCGACTTGAGTTTCTTGTGGCGGGTGCTTTTAGGGATCCTACGTCCCATTTTGAGAACCTAGTCGGTAGACTTAAACCAGATACGGCTCTGACTTAGACGAGCACCAACTCAAAAACGCAGGGCACACGTGCACTGCGACGGAGAGGTAAACATTCGAATATTCGATTCCTACGTAGCATTTCAAGTTCTCAATGTTATGACGTCACAAAGCTTGTTTTCGTCCAGGCAGGGTTACAACTTTTGACTCCGCAAAATATTTGGTGAAATTTAACTTTTGCTATAAATTGTCTCAAAGTTAATAATTAATATTAATTTGTTTTATACTTATAATACTTCGGAATGAAGGCAATGAGACATTTAAGCTTCAAAAGCTAGAAACGCGCGGCCCTAGCCCCCTAGCGGCAGCGGGCTTATCTGCTGTCATGACGACCGCGGGCCAATCGCTACGTACACAAACACGGCGCCAGCTCTGGAAATAATTGACTGGAGCATTGGTTTATCAGTAAGCTACTACGTTGCATTCACCCATATACAGGAGTTGTCTCAGAAAATAAATCACCCAACAGGATGGTACGTATATTCTCAGTTTCGGTTTCAGAGCGCGCTTTCAAAAGACGCGATATTTAGCGCTCTTTCCACTATCACGCGTGCACATTCAACGCGCTAAACCTTCCACTGCTACAGCGTCGACACCAACGCGAATTTTATACAAAAAAAAATCCAGTTGTAAATTTCAAAAATACCGATGACATCATTCTGGCAGTTCCTAACACGCTGGCATGAGTAAACCATTTAATCTATTTGGTACTTACAACGACCACGAGCGCATAAGAGTAGGGGGTGATTATCATTAAAATATATAGAGGCCTCTTGTAACACATCAGATCGCAAAGCTCATCTCTCATCTCTGAAGTGTAAATCACCTCACAAAACGAACGCATCCCAAATAATATTATTGTTATCATTATTAATAGGGTGATTTAAATCAAACCCTTTGCCGCAGAAATAACCAACGAAATATTTTTATTTACCGTTTGTTTATCATTTTATTCCCTCTATGTGCATGTTTTGTATTTAAATGAAAGTATTATTATAAGCGTGAAGTATTTATATGTAAGACTGCACACAAGCAAAAAGAAGGGTGCTCACCTCAAAACAGCAGACAAATCAAATAGTTTTTTTTTTTTAAACTAACTAAAGAAATCAAGCTGTCTTTGTTCTAGTATGGTGGGGACTACATCAATAAAAAGTTGTTAATTAGGCTGCACTTTACACTTTACAGTAATTCGTTCTTCCGCACTGTTATCAGTGATGGGGCAAAATGACCAATCAGTCTGCCATGTTGAAAGTACATCTATACTCGTTGTCACTAGTTGTGTGCAGTGCAGACGAAGGCAACGCCAGGCGAGAGAAGGCGAGCACTAGGAAGGTGGGAGGGTAGAAGAGGGTCAGTGGAGAAAGGGAGAGCACTGGGAACGTTAGAGAGGAGAGGAGGTTTCTCTCCACTCCCCCAGTCTTCCTATATAGTGCTTGCCTTTTGTTCCCCCGCCTGACGTTGCCCCCGCCTGACGTTGCCCTCGCCTGTGCTGCACACAACTAATGACATAGAGTATAGTGGTAAATAATGATAGCTACAGTGATTTAAAATTAAATTACTATAATTTAAATAAAATAAACCTGACTTTAAAAAAGTTGTGAAGTTGACTATTCATACTTTTAATTTATTGCGCACAAGAACAATTGAAACTGAAACACGCACACCAGTAAACCTGAATGAGTGGTTCCTTTTTTTACTTGTGTGCAAGTGTTTCAGTGTGATTTGTTCACTTGCGCAGTAAATCATAATTCTTTTTTCGCATTGATTTAATCATTTCGCTTTCATACACAAACACGCTAGCGAAACAGTTGCTTTCCAGGACGAAACCAGCGACGAATTCCAGCGTGGCTCCCAAGGGACTCCAGCAGGGTTCCATGGTGCCCTCGCTGGAAGAGTTCCTGAAGAAGAGGGACTTCACGGGCGCCATGTCACTTCTCGAGTTCACACGCAACAGCGGCAAGCCAAAGCTGGAGACGGACATGTGGATCGCGTACTGCGCCTTCCATCTGGGCAACTACAAGCGTGCCATGGAAGAGTATGAAGCCATACTCAAGGACAAGAAAGCACCCCAGGTAGGGATGCTTTCCACCGGGCTGGGCTGTATCAACGTCATCTGTCCCGTCTACTCGTGAGGGAAAACAGTGATGTCTTCTAGACGTCTAGAAAATATTCCTTGTAGATATGATGGTGCTTTGTTTAATGACTCCTCACAACTTCTCAGCTTTCCTGCACCATCAAAGGTTCATAAGTACGACAAAACCAATTTAATTCTTTTTTACTGGCGCTTTACTATGATCCCTTGCAGGAGGTGTGGACATACCTGGCGAGCTGCCAGTTCCACCTGGGCCTGTACCGGGAGTCTGAGTCTTCGGTGCTTAACGGACCCAAGTCGCAGCTCCAGAACCGGCTGCTCTTCCACCTGGCACACAAGTCGGGCGACGAGAAGAAGCTCATGGCGCTTCACCAGCTGCTTCAAGACATCCTCCAGGACCAGCTGTCCCTCGCCTCCATACACTACCTCAGGTACTGCACAATGTTTCTGGTACATCAGAGTACACTGAAAAGTAGACTACTCGTATAATAAACATTTTTCCAAATTCAGTGCCATCTGATGTTCCAAAAAGCAGTCTCACTTTTGGCAAACTAATGATGGTCATGAAACTGTATTTCATTGAGCACCGTCACTTCCACACGTAAATGGAAGAATTCATTCTTCGATCACCTCATAATTCTTCCTTGGTTTGTTTCAGCTTTGATGGTGTGAACATAAAATCTTACCAGTACAAAGTGGCAATCCCATAAGCCCCTTGATTAAATTTCTGCCATCAAAAGGCTTTAGAGCCAAACTTTATTGAACCAGACTCTGAAATAAATGCTTACGCAGCTGGTGTATCTAATTTGTGCATTGTGATGTATTGACGCTTGCAATCGTCATATATCCTTCACTTGGTAGTACCTTCAACTGATCATCAGCCTCAAGAAGGCTGCCATTAGTTTGGCACAGATACTACACTGAGATAACGTACGACAACTCTGAAAACTAAAAAGCAGCTGAAACTTATTGCAATACTATATGCAATAATTTCCTTGGGTAGAGTGGATGAACGTTCGTTCAAGTTGATGATTCAGTTTCAATGAAGCTTGAAAGTTGCAAACGCTGCTGGGCTAACCTTGAAAATGAATTTTTTGGGGAGTTGAATTGCAGCCGAAATTTCATTATTTGATTTATCTCGGCATCAAGCCTAATTCTCATACATTTTTTAGAAAGAATATATGATCATGTGATGTGTTGTTAAGGTGCTAAGTTATCCTAGCTAATGTCTTGGTTCCAACATGAAAGCAGCATCATACCAATATTTGCAGCTGTAGAGTAGGCGAAAAGAGTTTCAGGAGCCCAATGCATGTTTCCTGTTTCAGGGCCCACTACCAAGAGGCCATCGACATTTACAAGCGCATTCTCCTCGAAAACAGGTAACGATGCAAGATATATGCCAGCACTTTAGCACTTCATTCAGTGTGTTTCAGTTTCAGCAAGATTTAATTACCCGGCTGATATATGCGCTTCTTCAATTTGAGCCCTAGTAAACTTAACTTGCAAAAACACTAGTTAAACATGCAAAAAGATTTACATGATGCAGGTCTAGAAATTCAACTTTGATGTTCTCCAGTAGTACTGATGAATTATTATTTACTGCTGGAGACAAAATTATAGCACATAAACGGCCGTAATGGTGTGTGCTCTTTATTCTTCTTACACAAATAGGAGGGCAAATAAAGAAACTTTTCGTGTCATATTCCTACTCCGAATTTTGTCTGATATATAGTTAGTCTGAATTTATATCTTTGAGCTGAATCCCAGACCTCACCACAAAAATAACCTTTTTTGCTTGCAGGGACTTCCTTGCCCTGAACGTGTATGTGGCACTCTGCTATTACAAACTGGATTACTACGATGTCTCGCAGGTTAGATCTCTCCGCCCTCCATGATAAACCTTAAAAACTTTTGCAGCGAAATTTAATTTAAACAAACCAGATTCAATTAGAAACTTATTCTCAATGCCTCAGAGCTTCTTGTGGCCTTTGCTTTATGTCGCATGGACGAAGATGGGGAGGTGGGGTCCTCAAACTTGAATTAATTACTTGAATTCATGGGCATTAATTGTAGGCAAACAAGCATTTAAACCTGTCCAGGAGAGTTTGTTGCCCTTTTTGTTCTTTGTCGCAGTGGCCACCTCGCTAAATCGAGAAACAAGTACTATGCATGATCTTCAATAAATGTAAGAACAAAATCCAACTAGAAAAATGTCAAATTGCAATTCATGTTAAATAGAGGTTCATTATTCATTGTTCAGTTATTCCAAAGATGTGAAGCAATTCATGAAACCATGCATAAACATATAGCACATATCAAATGTCAATACTGCAGCTGATCCAAAGTCTGGGTTCACTGAAGTCCTTCCATATATCCATGTTTTATTTTCAGGAAGTGTTGGCAGTGTACCTTCAAAATTTTCCAGACAGTGCAACTGCCATAAACCTCAAAGCCTGTAACCACTTCCGGCTTTACAACGGCAAGGCAGCAGAAGTAAGCTAGCATATCTTAATTTCGCTTAAGAGTCTAAGTTCAAACATGGGCATACTCAGTACTATAAGAATTAAAGTGCTTTAAGAAGTCAACTGTGATCTTCAAGCATACTTGTGAGAATTTTGTAATAAGTTTACTACTAGTTAATGTCATAGGGTATGCCATATAAACAAATAAATTTAGTTTGTGAGGTAATGCAAATTGCAAAGCCTTTAGATTGCCTTTTTAGGCTAGACAAGGATTTAAAAAGTGTATGCTCTATGAGGAGTTACAGAAAAAAATAGTCACACATAAGCAACAAAAACAATGTAACAAGATCTTGCATAACTGGTGACGCTAAATATATGTATGCATGTAATATATAATGAGTCATAGTAATGTGACCCTGTAAAGTAACATATGAAAATGATGGTTAACCTTAAAGTAATTGTAATAATTTCATTACTTCTGAATTGAGTAATCTAATCAAATGCCTTTTGACCATGAGTAAGCAGTTAATTTTGTTTCAGACTGAGCTGAAGAGTCTACGTGAAAAGGCATCCCCAAGCTTCACATATGCGCAAGATCTCATTAAACACAATTTGGTGAGCTCGCACGTTAATACAGAAAAAGGCACTTATAGTGGGGTCGGTCATGATTGTACTCCATTGTAGTGCCACTTCTTTTCAGTCACCAAACTTGACTTCACTGGTGCAAAAAAAAACCCAAAAAAAACCTGGAAATAGTCAAAATGTGGTTGCGGTCACGTTATGTGGCTTTAGGTTCTTGTAGAACGCTGAATGTTTCTTCTAATGCCATGTTCCTGGACTATATAGTCATGCAGATTATTTTTTACACGATGCAAACTAGGTGCAGAGTACACAGGGATCTGTTTTCCAAGATTGTACATTATGCTGAGACATGTCAGATTTTGAGGATGAATAATGATTTATACATGTATGATACAAGCTCCTTTATGACATAATAAATCAGACATTCGTCAAGAAGTGCTGTGTATGAGAATGTTTTATGCATGAACTAGGCAGCAGGTCTGGACTGTCTAAGGAAAACCTATGTTTTCAGTCGAAATTTCCCCTTGTAGATTGTTCAGATTATAGCCCAGTTAAAAAGGTATCATGAATGTAATAAATTGATGGTCACAGAACTTGCAGCAGTCAGTCTTTACAAAAGGTCAAAAAGTATCTAAATGACAAGCTATGTAAATGTATGGATGTATAACTGGCTGATCCCCTATTGGTTAACTATAGTTGATTATTGAGCTAACATCTTTTTCTGTAGGTAGTGTTCCGGGGTGGTGAAGGGGCATTGCAGGTTCTGCCCCCCTTAGTTGGAGTCATCCCAGAGGCACGACTGAACTTGGTCATCTATTACCTCAAACAAGGTAGTATCTCTCTTTACCCCTCTTCCATTATTGTGTCTGATAATTTGAGGCATCTTTCTCCGACGTCAATCGACATATGTTACACTAGAAATGCAACATACTCACAAGTTTAGTTTACAAGCTCAGTGTATGACACACCTGCACAAAAACAAGAAGGCTGCCCTGTGTTTACTTCTTTGCCGTTTTGATGTAAAGTCATGATCAGATTAAAAAATAAAAGCTATCCAACTATTTTGTTTAAATATAGCCACGTGAAGGTTGTTCAGAACATCCTGAAGGTACTATATGTATGAAATGCTTTTAATGTGTAATCACAATTCTCAAGCTGTACAGACATATGCCTAATGTATTTTAAAAAGAAATAGAAACTTTGTGAATGTTGGTATGTACGCTAGAGTAAAATTTTCCAAACGATGTGGCTATCATGCAAGAGTATATGTTAGGCAGAGATGTCCTGACGACCAGCGTTAATCATTCATGATTATCTTTTTTCCTTCTCTTAAATTCGATATTTAAGGAAGGACATTTGCACATAGCAAGATTTATAAATACCCTCGATTATGTATAGTTTGGCATCTCTATAGCTTTAAGGTTATATCAAATGTGTCATTTACTTGCCATCCTTATGTAGGCATCGGTATTTCTGAGGCAACACTTCATAAATATAGTTAGATTAAAATTTTCCTAGAAATGGACAAGTGGAAGCTCAGGCACAACTTTCACAAGTTCAGCTGGGTTTTTGTTTAAGCATGGTGCAGTAGTGAAAAGCTTGGAGAAACTATTCAATATTCAATTCGAAAATATCCGGCCAAAACCACTATTTGCTGCAAATTTACTTCAAACTCTAAATCCACTATTCCCACACCTACAAAGTGGCTTAAAACCAATAACTTGCATAAATGTCATCCACAGTGAGTAAAATAAATGTTTTTCGAACAATATAAATTTTCAAAATGTTTCTACAAAACCTCAAGTGAACTTAAGTTACGTATTGTATGGTAACCGAGCCCGACATTTTTTAACCCTACCCCGACCTGCCAGAAAACATTCAAGAAGCCCACAACCTGATCAAGGATCTGGAGCCTACTGTGCCCCATGAATACATTCTCAAGGGTGTCGTCAATGCTGCCATTGGACAGGCTCAGGGATCGGTATGCGCACAAATAAAATAAATAAATTCAATAACGCTCTCTGATTTGCAGCTTCTTGACCAACTATAGTAAGCTGCATATTGGCTGGTGGAAAACATGCTTTTTTATGGGCTTCACTATGAACTCAATAACAGTATGTGAGACAAGAGGAAGACTTTGAGAACTCGAATGGTAGTATAGTACTTCTAAATCTAACAAGTACAGCAAACTTCACAATAGAATGAAGGCTTTGATGCTTCTGTGCGATTTTATTTCCATACAATGTCATATGGCTCTATTTATATATTATGTTTGTTTTAATATACACGCTTTGTGATTGTGTTGTTACTTCGAGACATTTTCAGGTGCACTTCTTGGTATCACACACCTTACTTCCATCATAAAACAGAGTTTAGAAATACGGGACTGGAAATATGGCAATAGCTTAACTGCGTTATTGCCCGACAGCTTTACTGTGCTGCTTTCTGTATTATTTTCATCAGAGGGAGCACCTCAAGATAGCGCAGCAATTCTTCCAACTTGTGGGAGGGTCGGCTAGCGAGTGTGGTGAGTTGACACGATTTCTGCTTTCATTGAGGGCTGCTACGCGACTTGCTGCAACATAAATTCAAAACGGACCGAAAGCTTCTACCAATCTGTTGACAGGCCAATAAATATCAATGAAATTAATTCAGTAAATTAGCAGTTTTTAAAAATAAATTGGGATCATACTTTAGATTTGCCACCACATATGTATTCCACAACGCTTCCTTCCACTGACACGAAAAAAACCCCAAAAAAACAACGCTCTAATGAATTCTCTTTTCTTCAAACAATGAATTTTCAAGCCGACAGCAATTCATACTAAGCTCGAAATATACTTCTTGCACCGCCTCTTTTATAAGCAATGCTTTAATTGCTGTCAGTTTGACATTTAAAAGCACATGTTCATAAATGAGAATTCAAAGACTGTTTGCATTGTGGCTACCCCTTTTACTTTTATGCAGACACGATTCCTGGAAGACAGTGCATGGCGTCCTGCTTTTTCCTTCTGAAGCAGTTTGACGATGTTCTACTCTACCTCAATTCCATCAAGGTAGCCTTTCTGTCCGTTCTGTGCTGTCTCATGTGCACAATTGCCTATGCAAAAGGCTTCAATTTCTTTATAAAAAAAAGACATATGTGCAATAAATATATACAGGGTGTTCCTTAGTGCGATTTTGGCGTAAAATCATTCGTTTTTCATAAACCAATCAATGGAGTGCATTTAAAATTTTCACAAGGGTTTCTTTAGGTCATGCATTTGTCACACTGAAATTTTATAAGTGTAAGTTTTATAAAAAAAAATTGAGCCTAAAAAAGACGGCAGTTTGAACGTTTTTGCCTTAATGTTGTGACGTCTGTGAGTATCAGCGCGAACCAGCAAACGGTTTTTGTCATTTTTCTCCATGTACATAGGAAAAAACAGATTTTTTAGGCTCACATTTTTTTTCCGGAAACCTACGCTCTTATTACTTGACCATAATAAATGTGCCACCTAAATACACCTTTGTGAAAAGTTTCAATGCACCCGATTTACTGGTTTATTTATACAAATATCTTTACGACCAAAGAGCGCTCGGAAACACCCTGTAGTTGATGTTGAACTTTCTTTTTCCAAAGAGATGCAAAATCATTAGCTTTGGTCCTTTAAAAAATATATACAGTAAACAACTAAATTTTTGCGGGGACCTAATTTTTGCGAGTTTCGCGAATCGCCTACAATTCGCGAAACATACGTCCCGCGAACAATTCGGGCAATATGTGAAAGCTACACTCGATTTGCGAAAATTAAAACCCGCAAATAATTTCAAATTTTCAGCTTTGGCCCGATTCGCAAAAATGTGAGCCCGCGAAAATTAAGCCGTTTACAGTATTCAGTTCTCAGCGTCAAAGTGTTGTAATCATGAGAACATTTTAAAGGACCCCTGAAAAGAAATAAAAATGTTATTTTAAACAGTCTGGTTGGGACACACGTGTCAAAAAATTAATTTTACATGAAAAAAAAATCTTTTTTTTAGCAATATTGACGGCGTAAGACGCGATTTAGTCAGTAGTCACCTCCTTTCCACTTGTTTTTTCTCTCAGCATTTTGGGCACGTGGAGGATAGGCTTCGCCTTCACGTTGAGGTGGAAAGAGCGAAAGACCATCTATTGAGGTCAAAAGAGCAAATGACCATTTCGTGACGTCATGGACTTTGCGCACAAAATTTGAAATAAATCTCTCGCCGTCACTATTGCTTTGAAAAAATTTTTTTTTCACATAAAATTTATGTTTTGACATGCTGTCCCAATTAAATGGTTTTCAATTTTTTTTTTTTTTCATTTCAGGGTTTTTTTAAGAGAGGCAATAAGACCTCTAACAGGAATAATCTTGTTAAAGAAAATTTGGGTCTCACCGAATTTCACGCATTGACCAATTTCATTTACAAGTTGAAGGAAACCTATGGGCTGAAAAGCATTATAGAAGGCTTGATATAATGTTTCAAAAGTAATTAAATGTGCAACATCTATCATCCTTACTTTTATCAGTTCAGTATCCATAGCATTGGCAGGAGAGTATGTTATCTTAGGAGAGCGATTACAAAGTAATAACATTATACCAATGTTAACATTAAAATGAGCACAGTGACACAGCTGAACTTTACTCCTAAAGATTACTGTAAAGCACCGTAAGATCCCAAAGAGTTTCTGCCATATGCTATCACCTATTTCGAATGCGTAGCTATAGGTTCACTCATGATATTTCATAGCGTAAACAAACTCTGAGAAACCACCATTTGTACTCTAGAAACATAAAATATAGTATGCACAAATGGCATATCATGAGTTCGCTGTTTGGAGAATGTTGCGTTTATTCTTTTCAGAGCTACTTTTACAGTGACGACACCTTCAATTTTAATTACGCCCAGGCTAAAGCAGCTACTAAGAATTTCAAGGAGGCTGAAGAAGTAAGGTGTTCTCAAGTACTCTTTCATCACACCAATTATATTTTGAACCAACTGTAAAAAAAAATGCTATATAAAAAAAAAACTCATAGCTATTTAAATAGCTTTGACATGGGTCTTTGGAAGCAAAAAGTTCCTAAAGCTTCATTCTTTTGGAAACGGCAATATTGACCTTACGGCTGTTGCTTTTTTTAATCTACTAGGTTTCTAATTTTCTGGATGAATATTTGAGCTATAAATCAATTTATAATGTCTATGCAATTTGTAATGTCTATGTTGAAAATCTGCAGGAGGGATATCTGAGCACCTAGGGCAGAAAGAAATATAACTCTTCCTCAAACATGCAGCTAAATGCGCGAAGCATACAATGTTGAGAGCAGATTTCTTAATATAGGTTTAAGAAATTTTTAATTGATCTTTTGTTTTATTACTTGTTAGCCACACATTGAGCACTGAACTTTAATGTGCGATAAAATCACTAATAATGGACTAATCTTAAAAGTGCTTCCAACATTGTATTCTCTACACTTCATAGTATCTAGCCATGTGTTAAAAGGGATATTTTGTTGGTTAGTGTTTTCTTTATTGTTGCTCCAAAAAAAGGCAGGGAAGTTTTAATTACCTTGAAGAGAATTCTACTGACTGAGAAAACGACCATATATTTGAAATCAGCACAAAAAGCTGAATAAGCTTGTTCAGTTTCATTGGGTGTGGTCATAACATGAGAAAAAAAGCTCCAAAACCAGTGTTCCCCCAGAATATATGCTTTATCATTCAAGTTGTGACAGTTTCTAACATCTTCAAATGATGCATAGTACAATCTCGTAGCATGTAGAAAGTATTTAAGGTTGGCTTCACATGAAGGGTAATGCCTTTACAATGCAGTCCTTCGCTGGATTTACTCTTACGATAAAATGCTACCTATAGTAACTAGCTATTGCATTTCCAGACGTTCCTCATGATCCAAAATGAGAAAATCAAGTCAAGTTACATCTACCAAAGCTGGCTCACACGATGCTGTAAGTTTCTACTTAAGAATGGTTGCAAGTAGATGCTCAAGCATCGGCTAGAAAATTATATAATTACAAGATAGATAGATATAGAAGATGTAATACTTTGGCCAACCTTTTAAGAGTTTCCCATTCTGCATATTTTACAATGCTTCTCCTTGAATAATGGTCAAATCAATTTATGGTAGAGACTAGAGTCAGTTCATTTTAAAGTAAATCAATTTCTAATTGTATAAAATTCCACAACTAATTTGACTAAGAGCATCTGTGAACATGCATAGAACAACATGAAGACATGGCTTGCCTTGGAGTGTGCATCCACAGTTCATGCCACTTATTCTTGTGTGTCCTATTCTCTGTCTGTCCAGACATTATGAATGGAAAGCCAAAGCAAGCATGGGACCTCTACCAAGAAATGGATGCCTCCAGCGAATCTTTCAGCTTGCTTCAGTTGCTGGCAAATGATTGCTACAAGGTGGCTATGGACACCATTTCAATCAATAGACCGGTTGCCCTGTACAGTTTGCTCTGCCGCGATGTGTGGCTGCCTCGCGTGAAAGCTGGCATTTCTGCGGAAGTGCTCAGCATTTATTTATCTTATTTTATTTTACAAAGCCAAAGGGAAACCAGCAAATGTTTATTCCATCCATTCATCCATTAGTTTTACAACATTATGAATGTAACCCAGTGATGATGGTAGGATTGCATCAGAAAGTATGAACTGTCACGAAACGCGATATTGAAAAGAGATAGCAGAAACATCTGCATGAATGTTAACATACAATAATTTAGAACAAGCATGCAAACTGTTTTTTTACCATGTTCTGTAACCTGCAATGCACATGTTAAAAACAACATTAAGTAACAATTTCATGATGTGTCCGAACCATTCATTTAATATTACTTGCCGCCGCAAAACACATATAGTGGTGTTTTGCACATGGGTGAACCGTTACACATTTAATATATTCTTTGAAATCGTAATTTTAGCACGTGTCTTCTTTATATATATCTGTGGCACTTGAAGCATCATCTCTTACCAGATTCGCATGGAAGTTCCGCTTCCCAGAATGCTAGTACATTTACACGTCACAGGCAGGCTTTGACAGGCTCGATCATTGGTATCGAAAATACAGAAAATAATGATACTATTATTATTATTATTTGCTCATGCGTGTTGCAGATGGGCCATTTCCTGTATGCAGCCAAAGCGTTTGACCTCCTCGAAAAGATGGATGCAAATCCCGAATACTGGGAGGGAAAGCGGGGTGCCTGCGTTGGAACCTTTCAGAGAGTTGTGGCCAACAAAGAATCCACGTGAGTGTTGCTTGCTGTTTTCCTTAGCTCTTTATCCGCCTCCCCATGTCACGGAATCGGATCACGCGATTGCTAGAGAAATGCCACGAGGAAAAAAACCAAAAAGACTGGACTCCGAAATTTTGGAGTTGCAACGCTGCCCCCAACGAAGAGTTAGCCAAGAGGCGAAAATCAGCTTTGCTAACGCCGTCTTCAACGAGAATATTGAGATTTTGACATTTGCAACACCTTGCACTAGTTGATGTTTGAGCTGCTAGATAAATATAATAGTTGGATGTAGTTTTTTTAGGTAGTTTTATTTTCTAGCAGATTTATGGCCGGTTCACACATACACCTCAGCGCAACTAATCGGTGCTGGAAATAGTGCTGAGTTTGCTGACGCAGTGTCCACTTTGCATTATATTAGTGGTACAGTGTAGCATCAGTGTTAAGTTACGTTCAAGCGAGCATGCGCCACGTCAGCGCTGTTCCTTGTGTTGGTTTAGGGCTGTGATCTACGTGTGAACCCGCCCTTAGTGGAGATATGCCTCACTGATTGCATGGAAGGTAGTTTGTTTTCGTGCAATGCAGAAAAAGAAATTGACTTTATGAACTATCAATATGAGCCCGAGCTACTGTCGCACCGTATTTAGACTTAAGCAAGGAAACTGCTCATGCTGCTGCTGAATGAATTCATAAGTGAGTAAACATGGCTTTCATTTAATTTTTATGAAATTTGCGTTGTACGTTTACGCAGCCGTAAGTTAGTCAGCTGCAATGGGCGTCTGATGTTTCAGCTGTAGATGAGCAATTCAGCCAGTGCTAGCCTGGGGTCTTTAACGTGCACCACGCAGTAGTGATACATGACCACCGGTACAATGCTCATCCAGATCGAAACGGGCACGGGTGGGGATTGAGCACAGCATCCTATTTTTCCGACGAGATGCTTTTTAACCTTTTCTCAAGTGCAGTACGCCGATTATAGGAAATCATTTCCCGCAATCGGCATATGGGACCCAATCGTCAGCGGTTTCTTCGCAATCACTTTGCAGGGAGTCACTGCACGAAGTGCTTCAGATGCTGAAGACTGCCAGCAACCCACAGGCTGAGTCTGTCGGCAAAGTCATCCGGAACTGGTGCAGGGAAAACAGAATCGGGACATCCTAACTGCCCTTGCCGAATTTTATTAGAGATTGTTCTTTCCGGCACCAGACGTCTAAGCCGTGCTGGCAACGGCATTTGTACTGCATTCCGTTTCAGGTGTCGCTTGCTCCTTTGGCTCTTTGTTCGCTTCTGATAGCTTCTGTATGATCAAAATGATCTACAAAGAGACAAATTGTATATTAATGTATTGTGGTACGAAATTTCAACATTTTCTGAGCTAGGTCAGCTAGGTCATCTGGCTGGTAATACATGATGAGCTCCTTAAAGGCTGGTGCCATCTGCTGGGGAGCCGTGGAAAACTTACAGTTTCCAAATGTTTCCTATTTCCTGTGCGCATCATTCTTTCTATTTCGGCTTGAAAATCTTTTGACAATGTTTTGGACGACCATTTCTCAAATAGTAGTATATACATTTAATCCCGCAAATGCCGAAAAACCTTTACTCTAGCAAGACACAGTTCCGAGGTCACCTTATAGATGGCGCCAGCGTATTCTTTCGTCGTAAGAGATCGCAAGAACTCGATACTAAGCAAATGCAAGTGTGTCAATGGGCCTTTACAGCATGGCTGCTCTAAAACAAAATTGCACGAACGTTGCAGTAAATTTAAAAGAAACCGGTACTAGACCTAACAAATTAAGCGTAACAGAGAATACTGTTATGAACGAAACTGGTTCTGTGACTAAGCATTATGTGTAGCATTCTGCCCTAAAAGAAACTGGAGCAATGTTTTCGACTTTTGCCTGAAGTTTTTTTTAAGGCAGACACTTCCTTGCAACGCAGAAGAGCGCTGTTGAGAAGCACACTTTTCGGGTGAACAATGCTTTTGAGCATTTAGACGTGCACAATACATTTATTTGGCTGAAACTGTCAGAAATAAAATATTGCCAATAAAACCGGGCATTATTTCTGGAATGGTTGTCTTTGAGGTCTCAAAGCTGTGAATCTTTATCGAGTGAATGTTTCATACTATAGAGACCTCTTACCTAGGGCACATTTTGTCTCTTCAGAGATTTTTGCAGCGATTAAAGGGCAACTCCAGTCGAAAACGAAACCAAAATAAATTACTGGTATCGCTTTAGTGGCACGAATTATGATCACAGCCGAAACATTGCATGAAGCCGCATACTCCACTAAAACCGATTTTCAAGATGCGACTAGCTGCTCTTTAGCAGGCGGCAAGCGGGATAGCTTTTAGTCCTTGGCGCAGCACACTTGTGACGCCACGTCGCGGTGTAACTGCAGTTGATTGGTTGTACCGCGTATTGCAGCACCCTTATGACGTCACGTCGCGGCCGTATGGCTGATGATCAGTGTTGCCATCCCTCTAGCAGACAGTTCCGGTTTTGCCGTAGATGCCCAAAACCAAACTTTGAGCCGTGATATTTTTAAAACTATACACAATATCGAAAAAAAAAATATTATACCTTGCAATTCAGGGACACTGCTTTAGCTGAAAACAGTCCTAATCCCAAATTAAAAAATACTGATCGGAGTTGCCCTTTAAGTGCTACCTTCTCAAAATTGCCAAAATTTCTCTTAGGTAAAAGATTAGTTACCTATTGTTTTCTTGCACAAATTATGTGTGCGCATGTGTATGTGTACACAGTCTTACTATAAATAAATGTCAGTTCAAGTAACGTATAAAACTGAGACCTCCTGTGATCACTGTAGCATATCTGTTTAGGTACCCAAGCTTAGGTATGCATAAAACTATGGGAGGCTTTCGATAATTCCAACTTGGATATTTCATATTTTTGGCTAATTCAAACAAATTTCATAATTTTAGTTTTCCCCTGTTTTCAATGCATTTATAAGTTACTTAATTCAATCAGTGTTTTTGCGTAAAGGCTTGTTCACACACTTGCATTTGACTATGGTCTTGTCTCCGTCGTAATCAAACATAAGTGTTTGTGCAGGTCTTAATTCATTCTTTTTGTTCTCGCAACCCCGTTCAGTGCACTTCTCACAAGGAGGTTACAAGTACTAGGAGGGGGCACGCTGCAATATTGGTGAAGCCTAGTCATAAAACGTTTAAACAATGTTGTAACCAACGTGACCGCAGATCTCTTTGGCGATTGGCGTGCGTGACATGTCACGTGTGAGATGGATGGTTGAATGTAGAAGGATTCCTTGCAGGCTTCCGCGCGCTCCGTCCGGTAGGTTTTATCAGATCGAAGGCTACACGAAGGCTAGCTACGGTCACGTGATCTAGTCACGTTGGGCTGATAAGTGAGGAGAGTAAGGAGGAAAATGAGAAAGAGGCAAGGCGTCAAGGGAGCATGGCTTGTGGAGGCTACGCGGCTGGCGTCATGCCCTCTCCTACCCTTCTATCCTCCTTGGCTTCTCAGCAGTGCGCTGGTGCTCGGTAGGAAGCGCACTTAACAGGGCTAATAGCTCCACAACAGACAATTTGTTTGCTGGATGAACAAACTTAGTTTTGTTTTGAGGCGTCATCTGCCTTCTAAACAGTTCACGATGGACGACATATTTGAGGGATGAATAAAGTTTCCAAACATTCACCCATGTTTCAGGTGTGGCATACCTGCTTATGATCAGTAGGCCTATGCAGAGCAAAATAATCAAGTATCTGCTTCGTATGATATAGCCATCCATATAACAAATTATAATTTTATCTTGCATCATATTTAGATAATTATCTGATAATTAAAAAAAAAATTCGTGGCTTCGTGGAGGTTTAATTAAGGAGAGTCTACTGTTTCATAATACCAAACTAATGTAAGGTTAAAAAGTGTGTTAGCCAGACCTTCCGAGCCTTCACTTGGACAGGACCGACCGACTCATCTTGAAGTTGCTGCAGAGAAGCCAACAGCTGATGCGCTTGAGCTTCGAGGTCAATTAGGTTTTTCCGCAGCAGCGCTTCTATCATCACCATAGCCCTCTATCAAAAAAAAAAAAAAAAAACAACATTGGACAAGAAATTAAATGTAAAACCAAGAACACACTTAACAATCTAGCGTTTCACTCTTACTCTTTATATAAAATCAGCCAGACCAGTCGCAATCGTCTAATGACGCTCCTGATTTTTGCATACCACAGCTTTACAATATCCACCCTGTTACGATATGAGAATTTATCGGATGGATATTTTACTGTACGGACATTTTGCTGTCTAAAAATTTCACCATAGTGAAATATTACCGCAAAGCATATTCAAATACAATGTCAATAAATCCCAAAATTTACGTCTTATAGTGCAAGTAAACAGCACCTTCATATTGATACACCATGCAAAACAAACAAGCAAAGGTTCACACTACACAAAAATCCTTGAACTCGGACAATGTGTGGATAACCTGACCAGTCTCAAATGTTGGAAACTTGCAGAAACAGATACTTTTACATTTACCGCCTCGCGGACCAGTAAGACGAGTGTTGACAAGATTTAAAGCAACCCTCACATCGACACAATTTTTCTAGTTTGTTGTGCTTACGGCTGTATGCTAAAATAAACCGATGCAAACCGGTGAGCACCAGGCTTTTCAAAACCTCGTCACAGATCGTAGCGCTGCAGACGACAAAGATGCTTACCATTTGGGAGTTTTGCTGTCCACACAAGATCTGAGAAGAGAGCAACTCGACAATCTTCTCGCAGTTGAGCGTTGAACACCTGAGCCACAAGAATTAGTCTTAGTGCCTGGGCATGTGTTGATAAGACATGCATTGATCTTAGTAATCTGTTGGATAAGTGCCTGTTAATGCAATACCTACTCATACGAACAGTAAGTTGTCTGCTTCTTGCGCAGGGGTTACGGTGACGTCAGAACGACGCGGAGCCCTGATTCGCTTTGATTGAAAGGATAATGGGTAGACATCAATGGCTAGATGCCTCGAGGTCTACCCACTATTTTTTTCAATCGATCAATAAGAGCTCGGTTTCTGACATCATCGCAACCCCTGTGCAAGAACCAGACAAACTTGCACTCTGCATAAGCATTGTTAAACTCTTACATAAAATCTGCATATTATGAGGAGGTAAGTAGATAATCATGTACAGATGGCAAATATTAAGCCAAATTCGAATGTTTTCAATGTGGGTTTGAGGTAGAATTAAGTTTTTTTATGAGCGGAGCTGTTCCGAATGACTCGGATACTTTATTTTAGTATGGTTGGGAACAGTCATCTGATGCGACTTTGTTTGATGCACCAAATAAGTTCTTTATGCTAGTAGAGGGGCTACAAATGGACAATAATCTACAAGCAAGTCTCGAAGGTTTCGCTGTATCTCGTGTTGTTACATTAGTGGAAACTCGAGACTGGACTGAAAGAAGGAGAAGGAAACAACCTTTCGCAGATGTCCGTAATCTCTTTCCGTGATGGTGGGAAATCGAGCTCGGGGCCTGCAAAGGACTCTACGGCTTGGGCTTCCTTTTCGTAAAAGTTGGTCCTGAACAAAGGTGGTCAAAGTTACAACAAGCACATACTATCTCCAAAGTCGGTTACATGTTCCAGGTTTTACATTTTCCTTAATTAAGATGAACTACCAGATCAAAGGTTCACAGAAACTGCTGCATGAATGGTGGGAGAATTTGAGATATTTGATAAAAGGAGCTGCTGTTGCCTCTTAAAGTTGCTCTTAATGACTGTCATGGTTTGGGAGCTGATAAAATACTCGCTCAAAATCAGCAGACGTCAGGGTGAAACTCGCAATACTTCCGAGTTTGCACAGCAAGCTTTTACTCCATCTGCTCTGCGAAAAGGCGTTCTAGGTGATTGCTCCAGTGTGCTGCCTTCACCACATAACGCAGGAGCCCTGCGGCCAAACTGACCTGCCGAAAGATTTTTATCAGCAAGAGAAAAGAAAAACAGCTTTTGTTCCGAAAGAGGGATGCCCTTTCAGATTAAAGGCTGTCTTTAGAGCAGAAAAAGTATTGTCGAAAAAAAAAAAAAACTAAATAGGATGTGCTACTGATTGCATAGTTTTGCTCGGGGAGAAGAATTCAAAGTCCAGATTGTACGCACTGTTCTTGGATGTCGCCCGGGTGATCACTGCCGTGCAAGCTGCACGAGTCGCGAAGGCCTCCAGAAAGCTCTTCCTGGCTGCCATCATCATCACTGTCATCGTCGTCATCCCAACCGCCACCGACCCGCCCTCTCTTCCGAGCTGCAATTGAGTAATGTATTGTGTACCTTATTCTTCACAGCAGAGAGCCATGGCACTAGTTGAGTCATAGGATATTTCTTCTTACTTTGTAAGTTAAAACGAGGCAGGAACATAGAGGTGATTTTACAGCAACATTTATTTGCTGCAAGCACAATGCAATCTCTAATTTCCCGAGTTTGCATCCAGGGTCTTAAAGTCATATCGAAATTTCTGTGGCACACTCATTAAATCCCCTACTAGTTTGCATCCAAACTTTTTGAAAACATACTAGATTTTTTTTTTTTTTATAGATGCCTTCGGTGACGATATGGCATCAATAATGTTCAAAGATGGAATTTCTGACCAGCAACAGCAACGGATTGACACAAATCTATGTCGTAAGTCTTGCTTTCATGAACTTGCGTCCGTGCAGAACCATTTATGCCTTCGACAGCCTGTAGGCCCTTAAATAAATGCATGAATGCTAAAGCGTGTGCTCACTAGTATAACGTTACCCCTAGAGATGCATCGATAACCCATCATTTTATCAATCACGACAGCATAAAGACCCGTTCACGCTTGCGGTTGCTTAGGACCGAGGTTTTGCGATCTCTTACGACAAGAGAACAGACTGGCATGCTGACCCCATGTATGGGGTGACCCTAGAACTTTACTTCAACGCAGTAAGCGTAGAGGAAGAGACCCACGCTTTGCCGGCTTCGTCTTGGATCCGGCTTGGCTTCTTTCATCTTTCGGGACACTTGCCGGCTCTACCCGAACCGCTTGGAACTTGGGGAGGGCTTCGGCGAGAGAGGGGTCGGTCGCAACGTCGCCTGGCTTCCCTGCGAGCTTCTCCACCACCTTCGTTATCCCTTCGGTGACTTGTTCGCCCAAAGTTTCTTCGTGGGAGGAAACGGACAAAGTTTCAATCTTTCGGGTTGGTAATTGTACAAGTTGAGAGTATGGTTACCTTACAGCAAATATTGTATTTTCTCTGCAAAAGCTTACAACGCACTCGGTAACCAATTTATCTTGTCCAGTCGACTGACACATTTTCAAAATCGTTCCCTATGTAAAGAAGCCGATGTTGGGAAGAATTAGATCGGCTTTCTCGGGTTTAAATGAGTCGGGCACACAGCCGTGGGGCAATGTTATTACAATTCTTTTCATGCTGTTTCAATCTGCAATGTCTTGGGGGCAATGATGACCTACTACTCTTGTCGAAGTTTAAAACTTTCAAATTTGGGGATACAAGTAAATTTCATTACCTCATTTGCTTTCACACTATTTTTACTTTTTTTTTTTAGTCGGAGAATGAGAACCTACCCTTGCCCAAGTATGAGACCTTCTAATGCGTTCGGAAAATGATGAGGAATACTTGCTTTGCGCAACTGGCGCATTTCCGAAGCCTTCGTATTTTCCTGACGTGAAGGCCGACGCTCCAAGGCCACTCAGAGACTTTTTTTCTAGAAAAGGGATAAAAAAAATTCACATCATCACATTAAAGAGCAAGACGTCACATTGCTGACACACTCCATTGAAACGACTATTAAACAAATTTAAAATGCAGTTTCAGTAGTTCTATGTAACATACTTATACTGTTTGTTCATATCTACATGATACTGTGCATTTATCTGCACCGGTTTTGTTTCATAAAAGTTTTTGGTATGCGTTGCTTTTATAACTGACATCTATAGGTGCTGAAGCCTAGATGAGCCTCCTTCTCCAGTTGCGGTAGTCAACCAAGGCAAAACCAGGTGTTTGGAGACATACCTTCATTTGATGCAAGTTGATGACTGCTGCCTGCTGACGACGGTCCGGAAATCGGACCCTCCTCATGTATTGCATGTAGCAACTCCTACAAAGGAATAGCTCAATCATTCCACTCAATTTCAGTATAAGAACTAAGAAAAGAACATTAGATAAGAAATAAAGTTTAGAATTATGCAGGGGTTGTTATGTTTTCAAATGAATACCTTCGGGACTTTTTATCCTAAGACATAATTACAGAGTAAATGTGCTAGTATAAACTTGTGTCACAGGAAGGATATCCATGTTAATAAAACTATTAACATGGATATCATGGATGTTATTTTGTCTTTTTTTTTTTCTTTTCGGGGTTAAATATGTATATATCACGTAATACTTTAAATATTGTACTGCTTTTTTTTTTCTTTTTGTATATAGTGTTTTTGTACACGGCACGTGCCCTCAGTTATTAGTTATTGGTGATAATTTTTGTCAGTATATTGTCATTGTTAAATTTATTATCACTTTTTACGTGCATTTAGTGCTCTTGTTTTCTATTTTTCGCTCTCGGCGCAGTTTGTATTTAATCTTGTAACCACTTTATTGTTCGTAGCTCTGTTGGAGGTATGAATCATATTCTTTATTTTTGTGTGTGTGTGTGTTTGTTCCTCCCTGCTACGGTTCCACGGACCAGCAGTACGTACAAATAAATAAATAAATAAATAAATAAATAAACATTGCTATTCTGGTTGAAGTGCTTTGTCTGTGATGTACCCTTCCAATATGAGGTTTGAGACCCACCTTCGAGATTTCGCGTATCCACTGATTGACGGCCTGCGAGCCTGAAATGTCTGCAAACGAGGAACAAGCAGCACAGGAATGTCACTGGTCACAATACTGCCAACATTTCAAACATTTCTGGTGCCACAGTGTACAAAGGCAATTAAGTCGCCGACCCTGAGTCGTCTGCACAAGTCACTCAGGAAAGGAGCACACATCTCTTCTCTCGTTTAATAATAATAATAGTAATAATAATTTTATTGCAAATGAACAAAGCAAGTGTGAAGCCAGAGCTGCCGTAGCCACATTGGGCTTGACCGGCACCGTCTTACAATCAGTGAAACCAGCCGTATGCAAAAGGAAATGTGTGAAATAAAATCCACACAAAGAAATTAGAAAAAAAAAAAAGAACTAGTGAGCACTTTTTAAACTAAAATTTCTCAGAGCTTTCTTGAGCTTGTATTTTGTTCTTAAATTAAGAATACTAGAGGGTAGTTTGTTCAGAAATGCTGGTACATAATAACTACGAGCTCTTTTTCCAAATCTTGTCGAACATCGAGGCATCCGGTAACGCTTTTTGGGTCTAAGAATACGAGGAGGTAAATATAAAAAACTTTACATTGACTATCCGAAAAATGCCTATGAACAAAAGTTTCCATCAATAGCGAGTCGAAATCAAGCAAATGCAATGTTTTAAATGTGTACACGTCCTTCCCTAATCCCAATGCATAAATCGTAAGAAATGTCCTTTAACAAAGAACGTAGAATCTAATTAATTAGAAATTTCCAACGGAGAGCGCAATGTAGACTAGAGCATGTGCAACCATTTCTCGAACGGATAGTGGCATAAAATATCTAACAAACAAGACACAGCACAAATTTTCTTTCATACATATGAGCAAAATGAAGCTCCAGGTTAGGTCACTGTCAAAGAATAAGCCAAGATATTTTATAGAAGATGTATGCTGTATAGGCCCACATACACATGATAGACATCCAGATGTATGTAATCATAAACAAGAGGTCACATAAACTTTTTTCAAAGGGTTGTGGAAACATAAATTGCATTTTGAATGCATTCACTTTAATTAAATTAGCTTCAAACCAGTTCATAGTTTTAATTGCCGCAGTTTGTAAAGACGAAAAGTCATCTGAATAATTGGACGCTCTAGATAAAGCCACGCTTGAAAAAGAATGCGACCAAAAGCCACACAAAACAGGCTATTTTCCATTCTCAGGAAAGAGTAAAAAGCTGAAAATTTATGTGGTGCAGACTATCTGCAGTTCCGGATTTCACAAGAATTAGCGATGCGCGCCAGCCAATGGGGCCGAAGCCGAAAATTCATCAGCTTTACTCCGCTCCTTTGGGACCGGGGAAACTGAGTGCCGTTGTCTAGGCTTTTTGCGTGGTAGCTGGCTTCACTTGACGAAAGGATTTAAGGTGCCGTTTTTGCGCTTCAAACTGATGACGTCGGCTCGCTCAATGGGAGAGTTAATGCTTTCGCATTAAAATAGAGCACACCAAACTAGCAGCAGCCGTCTAAACCTAAACCTGTGCTGAGGAACTGTTAGTGTTGAGGAAGTGCAAACTCACTTGACGCTGTCCTTATACTTGAGTCCTTCCTCTGGAGCAATCGTTTCAGACTTGAGTGCCCGTTCTGGAGGATGTACTGAAGGATTCTCAGGCACTGGGTGTGGGGGGGTGGGGGGGGGGGGGGGTCCAAGGGGAATTCGGCTGTGAGGCTTCCTTTCGTTTTTGCTAGGGCATGCTTTATTCAGTGAGCTAAGCTCATAGTGAAGCAAAAACTTTGTCCTGAAGGGGCACTGAAGTGAATTTTGAAATTGATTTCTTATGGCAAAAACTCAATTTTGTCGCCTAAGCACCCCCAGAACCCAGAACTATTATCATGCGTTGCATCTTTTCATACTGAAAAATATGACCAAATATTGCATTGCTCCCCTTTCCCAAGGTATACCTCAGAAATAGGGAAAGGTGGGGGGGTGCCACAATGTTTGGCTGCTTTTTTAAGAGAGAAAAAAAGGTTTCACATGATTGTACTTTTCGGTTTTCTGCGACGCTTAGGGCATACAGATCGAGTTTCCACCGTAAAGGTTCAATCTCAAAATTCACTTTAGTGTTTTTTTACCGTAACCGACTTCAAAATCGTCGTAAAAGGAACGAGTTTCGAGGGGAAGCACATTAATTAGTGCATCTCTTTCAAATTAAATAATGTGCTCCGAATTTAGGCCAATCCAAATTTGGAGCTATGGGGCTGGATCTGATGATGGCTGCCCACCCAAAATGAACATTTTCTTACATTTCTTTCATTTATCAAGTGCTGTTATGGCCTTGGCACTGACAGATGTTTTAGATAATAAAAACAGCGCAAAAAGGATCAGATGTTTTAAGCCAGTTCAGATGTAAGGTTTATAATGCTTGCAATTGATTTGCTTTTTTGCCAGCATCTCTTGGAATACCACCAAGGAAAACAGTGTCCATTTGAAGATTTGCAAGCTCTTTGAATATGCCTTGCTTCGCATCCCCAAATGCGAGCAAGGAACTGGCAACTGTGGGAAAGCAGCAGGAAAGAACTTACCTTAACCTTGACATAGACCGTACCATCTTGAAGTTCACTCAGCAAGTAGTCAAGTACGGCATCAGCATGCTGTCCCTCATTTTCCAAAGTCATAGCTTTTGTCTATTGTCAGGGCAAAAGCAGAAACTAGATTGGAAGATTAGCTCACACCCAGTGTCAAGTCACTCAAGCTGGAATCTCTTTGCTGCAACATAAGCTTGGCAGACAAAAGAAAAGTTTCCATGAAGTCACCAAAACGGCAAACTATAGATGAAGCATCATACTTCACTGCTGCAGTCTTGAATTTTTGCAATGCTCTAATGACTAGTGTTTGACACAAACGTTCTAGAGGAAAGTTGTCCCGTTGTGATCAGGAATACAATGATGCTTTCTGCTTTGAATCTGGTCAAGCAAATACTGCATGGGCAGATTCTACATCGGATGCAGAGTTAAGGATACAGTTGATCTCCTTGTACAAGTATCCGGGCACGACTGCATTTGTGTTGGCAGTCGCTTCTGCCAATGTGGGGACCTAGCAAGAAGAGACAAGACAGAGCGGGTAAGCAGCATTCTTGAAGTCCGAAATACGTGCCTCTTATTTAGGCAAGAATCCGGAAGAGTCAGTGCCATGTCCAACACGAGGCACCGAGAAGTAAATGAGCAAAAGGAAGAACAGCAGACAATTATTTGTTAAAAGTCATGACTGTTTATTAAATTCTGTGAACAATAAGGGGCCCATGACGAAACATTCTTTGGAAAAAGTTCCAAAAATAGCTAGGCATTTGCCGACATCTATATGGCATTGTTCATGACCTTCAAATGACCTTCAACAGGGACAATGCTTTTCGGACGGCATCGAACAAGGCACGTCCAATCTCAATTACCTGACAACTCTAGGTAACAGTCAATACTGTTTCGGAGTTCTGAATAACAATAAGTTAACCGCATAGCTGCACAAGTTACACAGAAAATATGGCAAGTAAACAATGACAAAAACAAGCCCTTGTCTTTTCAGAGACGTGATGGTTATTTGCAAGTGATGTGCGTCCTACTCCACGGATGTATAGTTGCACAGCGTAAATACCTGCCTCAAGCTGCAACTGACAAACCCAACATTCCACGGCTAATTTTAAATAGGTAAAAAGTCCGTAAGCTGTTGGATGAGCTGTAGAATGAGCTCTTGCACTTAGTAACTCTAAACCGTCCTTCAGCACAGGGTAAAGGCGCCAAAGAAAGGCCGCTATATCAACCAGAAAGAGGTAGCAGACGGCAGCCTACATTTGTCTTCACTTTTGTACTTAGCAGACAATTTCTCTTTGAATTAGCCTACAATCACAATTGTATACTCGATAGGCAACTCAAGTTGCATGTGCACCCCAAGTTGCATGTGCACCCCAAGGTCAACACTCCCATGTTTTCAACGAGCATAACAAATTTTTGGAGTGGTTATCTACCAAAAAAGGCATCAGAAAAAAACAAAAACAGCAAAGCAGATCATCTATCTTGCTTTATCGTCTGCTTCACAAACGTTAGCAGACGGCCAGGTGAAACCTCCGGATCTAGTTTGCAGGCACAAGTAGGGAACCAGAGCTCTCAGCCCCGCTGTCGTCTTTTCCAGGCACTAACACACGATTGGAAGAAGTGTCGGCTTCTTCACTGACTGTTCTTCAAGCAGTAGCTGGGCAGAATTAGAGCCTTGGTTTCTGCAGGTCCAAGCAGATGGCTAGAGGAACTTTGTTTTGTTGTCCAGTTATCAGGCACTAGTAGATGTCCTCGATGAACCATAAGCATTGTCATCTGGTTTTCAGCCGTCGCCCTATGTGCTGTAAACACTAGCAAATGCTAAAACTAGTTTTAGCATTGCCGTCTGCTCACCAGGAACTAGCAGACGGGTCACATGTTACCATCCAGATTATGCAATTCTCTCTCAAGGATCGGTAAAACTGAGGTGCAGTCTAGATGAGGCGGGAGTTCCGTAGGTATCGTATGAGCACCTGGTGCACAAACTTGTACTGTGCCAGAGTCTGCACACTCAGCATCCGCTGCATCCTGACCAGTGTCAACACACGTGGCAGGTCCACAGGCACATTGTGGTCGAGGCAGAAGAGCAGAATGTCGCAGAGGATCACCACGCCCGAGCGACCGACGCCGGCCGTGCAGTGAACGACCGTCGGAGCATTCCTCGTCCTCAGCCGCTGGTCGTTCAGGGCCAGGCGGCGGACAGAGTCCACTTCTTCCATGAACCCGAGGAACCCCTGGACGTCTCCTGGAGTACCATGGTCTGGCCAGTCGGTGTAGCGAAGATGCCACACATTACGATGCGTGCAAGACACCCCCTGCGTCCTGCTCAGTACCAGACAGGTCGTCACGGCAACAGCTGATGACACAGCACTTTTTCTGACCACCCGGTATTCTCCAAACGAAAGGGCCGCCTCCTCGCCGTTGGCCTGCGGCCAGTACTGATAGCACTTTTCATGGCCTTGGTCGTCTTCGGTGTCAGTAAGCATGACCACGACGCCCACATGGTTCTCCCAGACCATCTGCCAGAAGCTCTTGGCGGTCGTCTGCATGGGACCCTGCGCCGCAATGTAGAAGCGCTGGCTATCGCCCACGCTCGCCGAGACGTGCGAGGCGTTGATGTAGCCTGTTCGGTTGTCTGCGGATGGCGTGAGACGCACCCTGTTCTCTTCGTAGGGGAGGACGTCGCTGAACCGGTTGCGCGGTATGTTTTCTAAGAGCAGGGCCGTGCTGAAGTCGGCATTTGGTTTGCGCTTAGCAATGTTCTCAAACTCCAGGAAGACCTGCCCATCTTCCAGCCGGCTTTCCAGGACGCTGTCGGGACGCTGGTCGCGGGGGGACGGGGGACACTCCGGTACGGGCGCATCGGTGCTTTGCATCGAAAGGGAGTCGGGGCGGGACAGGGTCAACGTCAGACCGTTCATCGCAGCCAGCATCATTGGTCCGACCGGCCGCGTTGCAGATGACTCCTCTTCGCTCGTCTGCCTCTCAGGCAGGGGCGGAGGGTTGCTCGGTTTCACCGCTGTCTGCTCGGTGGCGGGAACCGGAGACGAACTGACAAACACCTGGATCCTCTGCGGCTGCACGACTCCGGATACTTGCGCATTCCACGACTCCCCAACAGGAACATACGTTGGCAGGACCGGCTTCACATCTTCCACCGCACGTCCGTTGACCCACTGGTACTGGGCTAGGCTTGGCTCAGATCCCTGCGTCGGATTCGGTGTCAGGTGCCGCCGCGAAACCAGGTCAGGGCTGGTGCTCACTTGCAGGAGGTGGGAGTGATTTCGTGTCAAGTCCGGCGTGCTCGCTGTCGGCCGCTGGCTGTAGGGGTACGGCGGGGGCGGTTTGTGCTGGTAGTTGAGGTTCGCAAAGAGCTGCGCGGGGTTCATCTCATAAGACAGCCCCTGGGAGGTGAGCTCCGGCGTGCTGTATGTGTGCAATGGCGGTGCAAGAAGCGGGCGCCCATGTGCCACCCCATCAACCCGGTTGTTGTTGGAGAGGTCGCCGAACGACATTGAGTCTCCGAGCTCGGTCAAGTCGGCAAAGTTTCCGTACTGCGAGTACGAGAGGGGGGGGAAGGAGCGGGTTGCAGGACCGTGACACATTGTCCATTCCGTTGGGATGCTGGAAGACAGGCTTGTCCTGGACTTGTTCCGTTGACAGGTCGTTGAGGCTGCAGCTGGTGACGCCATACTTCGTAAGGACGGCAGTTTCGTAGTCTGGCGCCTGCCGGTACGACGGCAACATGGCGCGCCTTAGGTCCGCCATACTGTCCGAAGGCTGTGGTATGTTTGCGTATGAATGGTGCACGCTGTTTGCCTGACTGTCCGAATTTGTCGAGGCAGTCGCAGCAAAGCCGACATCAACTCCAATGGTGCCCCGCTCGTCAGTCGTCTGCTCCGTGGCGTCGCCCGCAGCCAGATGCGTCGCGGACGAAACACAGCGGTTTAGGTCATTCTGCTCGGGCTCCAAATGCTCCGACCGCTCTTCCGAATCCTGTCGGAGCGGATAGTTGACGCTGTTCTGCGTCTCCGTGTGGTAGACTCCGAGCTCATCCAGAGACTCCCTGCTCTCGCCGACGTCCGTCAGTTGACTGTTGCTTCCGACCTCCGACCCTGCAGTCCACTTGAAGCTCTCGCCGCCACTGCCACTGTTGTTATTTCCGCCGCCGCCAGTCTCGCGTGTCTCCTGCATGCTCATGAAGAACTTGTGCTGCTGGACACACATCTTCCAGATGTACTTTGCAGTCGGAACGTCCTCCAGCTGGAACTGGGCCGACCGGCCATTTTCCCGCCCCTCGATCTTGAAACTCTTCTTGTGGTGAATCAAGTCCACAATCTCGCTCCAGCGGTACGAAGCCGTCTCATTTGCCGTACCGCCACGATTGTACCGTGCCGTGACGCCTTCCACCGACACCCCCAGCACAGTCTCGTTCCCCGCGGCATCCTTGACGTCAAAAAGCTCTTCACCGTACCCTTCAAGCCCCTGTACCGCGATGATGTAGTACAGTTCCGCGAGGGAGTGGTGAATCCCTTGCAGGCTACGGTGGGCCTGGATGATCTGTTCCAGCAGCGCCTCCTGGTTTTCCTCTCCGCCTGCTACAGACTTGGGGAGGAGCACGAAGTTCTTGAGGTAGTCGGAGGTGTGATGTTCCGGTCTGTGGTCGCCAAACTCTGCCTGGAGGCTGTAGCTCGCTAGCTGAATAGCTTCATCCCGCGTGCAGGCGAGCTTGCCCTCGATCACGTCCGACTTGAGGTGCGAGAAGTAGTAGTACCGAGTCACATCGTTGTGCAGCCGATCGACGTTGAACACGTAGAACATGACACCGAGGTAAAGGCAACACTCCCGGGCGTATTTGTCGAGTTGTTTCTTGAGAGGCCGGTCCAAATCCACCCAGCGGAGGACGCCGTCTTTGGACGGGTAGCGCAGCCCGAAGTATTCGGGTTGGAGGATCTGCAGTCGCTGACACACATTCTGAAGACACTCCTTTCCGACGGTGCGAGACGACACGATGCATTCCACGGTGGAGTTTTCGAGGAGTTTGACGGCGATGACGCAGAGGCTCTTCGACACCACGCTGTAGTGCTTGCTCTTCTTGAGTTTGAGGCGGAACGGCATCTCGAAGCCGCTGACGGTTGGCCAACAACACGCGAACTGAGCGGCCGTCCCAGAAGCATCTTTCGATTTCCGCGAACCCTAGAGCATCACTCGGAAAGATTCCAAGCCTAGCGAGTCATCGCTTTCGCGGAGACGCGGGCGCGATATGTCAGTCGACGTAGCGGTAGGCCTAAAAACCAGTCGTCGCGGGCGTAGGTGGGGCCCGAGGACGTGCGATCGGCCGCAGAACTGCCACCCCAAGTTCGGTGTCGAGTCGGTGTGTGGCGCGGGATCACCCCTTTGTTATGGCTTATTGCGGTCACACTGGTATGCGGATGTGTTCTTTTGCGGAAATCGGTCGGTTAGGCCTAGTGCTCGGCGCCCCTTCCGAAGGGGACGAGGAAAAGTTTGGGAGTTTTAGGAGGTTCGTGGTACCTTTTTGAGAAAACTCAGGTCTTCTTTGAGAGCGGATTTCATTTTTTGCTTGTTGTTGTTGCGAAGCGACGGTCACTCAACTGACAACATGCTTGTTGTTGCCGCTGTCATGTTTACGAATTCTAATGGGCGTGCAGACGGCGCTAGCGAACGGTCCTACGCCAAAACAGCAGCAAATATTTTCTTTTATTTTTTAGAGCGATATGTTTTAAAACCTTAAAATAAGGTGTTAATCAATAAATATTCAATCATTTAAATTTCTAAAAACAAAAAAGAATACTACAATAGACACGGGTGATTAGTTTCGTTTTCGGTGCGCGCTATGAGAGTAGGTTCCATAATTAGTTTAATCTTCATTTATAAAATAGATAGAGAAATATTGTAGTTGACACCGCCACACATTCAAATGAATAATTTATTCAAAAACTGCATGCTCCATTTTTTTTTTTTTTTTATTCCGCACATTATTAAAGTGGTGCAGAAATTCGGCCACGCTGGTGATCATCTCGTATGTCAGGGCATGACTTCCAAGGTTTAAAAGTACACTAGTCAAACGATGCTGGGCAAGAATGACGAAAATAATCACTGACGAAGGGGAACAAGGGGGGCAATGGACAATCACAAATCTCCAAACACAGCTATGCCCGTTTTCACCTCAAGAACCACAGTAAAACAAGTCCGGCTTCTCGCGGAGCATTACTGATTTCCCCTTTTATGTAGAGAATTAAGATATACGTAGGTGAATTGTAGATTAGATATATGTTGTCTTAGCAAGACGTTCACGTTCCAAACGCCAAAAGCCTCGCGTTTTCCTCAGATAACCGAGTCTCGTAAGAACTACTTCGCGCCGCGCATGAACAATGCGCAAAACTTACTTTTTTCTTGACGTATGTGACCCCCAAAATCCGCCTGGTCCTGATTTCGAACCAGCGACCTCTCCATTTCCAGTGGTGCGCTCTACCAATTTGATGTAACTAGGCGTTAGGCGTCAGTATGGCAAACGGGTTTCGTCAACTGCCACCAGTCAGAGCGCTTCACTGGAAATTGAGTGGTTCCTGGTTCGATACCAGGACCAGGTGGATTTTTTTCGGTCGCGTACCAGTCACCTAGGTGCACGTGTGTTTGGTGATTTTTGTTTATCCTTTGTCCTCCTAGGTTCGCTTCTCCAGGGATTATTTTCGTCGGTAGTCGTACACGAGTCATACTCAGGGGCGTAGCCAAGGGGAGAGGGGGGGGGGGGGGGGGGGGGGGGGGGCTTATGGGGCTTCATTCCCGCTCACCCCCCCCCCCCCCTTTCCCCCTGCCTGCCGAAATCCATTTTGACCACCCCTCTCCGCACCCCAAGTCATGGACATCCCAGCCACCTCAGCCCCCCCTCCCCCGAAAAAAAATTCCTGGTTACGCCACTGGTCATACTGTAAAAATCTTTCGGGTGCCACTTCAGCGGGTGTGCCAAGATTGGGATAGCCACAGGGCACCCTATGTCCTAGGGAAACAGGGGAACTTTTCACAAAGTCGGAAATTCCGCATCCATGTCCTAGGGAAATTCGGTCCCCAGTTGGCCCCCTTTCGCTTCCCTCTTTGGCTCCGCCCTCACACTTGCTCTCAACCTGTTGCATTTCGCGCATGCGCAATTGCACTGTTTCCTCCTTTCTCCTGCACCTTCCACTGACAACGCACGCAAACCTGCACCGGGACGTCCCAAAAACGTCGAAACGTCACCTCCTTTCCCCTACTCTTTCCCGCTTTGAGAAAAGCGAGGCGAGGAGGAAAAACTTTGGCACGGATAACTTTTCGGCCGGCGCGCAGAGAGACGCGAAATCTCTTGTTGCCGTGTTCTCCGTGGCCGCCGGGCTTGAGGGGCCAGTGTGCTGCGATGTCCACACGAAGGGGTCGGGTACGCACAGCGTCTTCGACGATGCCATGAAGCTTCTGAGCTTCCGAAAAGTGACGCAGGGCACCGCCCTAGCCCTTTTTCTGGCCGCGTTCTACGCGGCAGTGCTGTTGCTCGGCTGGCCGCCCCTCCGCATCGAGTTTCCATCTTCGCCGTCGACGGCGGTGGCAGACGACGTGCTCGCAAGTCAAGATGGCGGCGCCCTCCGTCGCAAAGGCGCTGGTGCTCCGAGCAAGCTGGTGTTCCTCAAGTCTGCGCCGGGCTTCCACGAAAAACCGTCGCGTGCTCCGACGAAACTGCAGAACGGACTGGAGTATTCGGATCAGGCCTCTGGCGAGGACTTAGGCGGTGAGGGAAGTGCTAATAATAACAGTAATAACTACAATAACAATAGTAATGCCAACAACGCATCCGCGTTGGTGGAGCGGTCTTCTGGTGAACGGACGAGACTTGAGGATGTGTTCTTGAGTGTCAAGACGACGCGGACTTTTCATCGCAGTCGCCTAGATGCCATCCTCAAAACGTGGTTTGTGCTCGCTCGGGAACAGGTGAGAATGTTTCTGTCTTGGCCGAGTTACAGTTGCTGCAAGTCTGCAAATTCAATTCGCGTATGTTAAAAAAAAAGAAAGAAAGAAAAAAGAAGTTGATGTGCTTCACGTGTGATCTCTGATAATATTTAGAGATCGTGTAAGGAATCACGCAGGTTTTACAGGTGTTACGCAATGTAAACATTGCAGGTGTGCAAGAGCACGTGACGGTCGTAAACTCGCAATACGATCCAAAAATGGACACATTTTATTTTTCAAAATGTTCTAACTTGACCGCACGTTTCCCAGAAACGTAGATCAGGCAGTATACCAAAGTGTGCTTGCATTGTGCACACGCACTGAAAAGGTTCATCAAATGGCCAACTCGCTTCTTTGCACCTATGAAGCCTCACAGACAGTCATGTTTCTGAGTCCCTGGACCCCTTGAACCGTTAAAACCCTGACCTTAAAACCGTTCAAACCTTGTCAGCCTAGACATATGAGGGGAACGCGCATTCAATCCTTCATAGGATCATTTCTTTAGACTGATCGCCGAGATTTCCAGCAGGTGCAACACGAACGCGTGGTTTTATTGAATACTGTGTTCAGATTCTTGTGGTGCCACGGTACGGTCACTAATGAGTCCATAATTATATCAGTTAGACCACCAAGCTTCGAACACAACCCTTTTTTGCCTTTGTGAAACTAGCACGGCGCAATTTTGAAATCGATGTCATTGTGTTGACGCTTTTAGACCCTGATTTTTGCATCTCCAGATTTCTCGGAGAATTTGGAAACATAACTCGGAGTAGACTAAGTGCATTCATAATTCATTTATATAGACGTAACTCTATTTAGAAATAATGCGTAGTCCCCGACGGCCAAAGAAACTCGGGCTTAGTATGTTAATGAGCCGCGATTCCGTCTTTGGCCTTCCTTATCGATCAATGCCAGCTCCCCATTGGTCACAAAAACAATAATAAGATTTTCGGGACTACCCTGCTCTTCTTAACATATACTTTCAAAACAAACTAAAATTTGTTCGTTAACTTTTTTAATTTAAGAAAATAATCATGGTCCGACCTTTTTTTCGACTGGGATTCATCGAAAACCACTAAAAAGGCCAGGGAAGCGCAGCTCTTGTTTAGTAGCTTTTGTTCACTGCTGTCAAGAATATATATATATAACGAAGTAGATCAAGCAAAAATAAAGTAACGCAGGAATAAATACAACAAAAAGGCTAGAGCGACCACCAGCCTGTGAGCTGCCCGAGGTGAACGCAAATAGTGATTAACAAAAAATAAATGGGCGAAGGTCTAATTAGAAAGGGTCGGCAGTCGTTCGATAATTTTCCTCTTTCTTATCGATATTCGAGTTGCTGCGTCGCAATTTGAGTGCGACTGCCCCGAGAATACATTAACGCCTGGACGATGTCTGCTGGCGATAAAGCGAGCTGTAACTACACTTTGTATGCGTGCGCTGTCAGGGCACTCAAAATTCGCACTGCAGGTACGCAGATAAACCTCGATTGATCATCGCGACTTTTTTTTTTTTTTCTTTTCCGTTAATTTTTTTCTGGTTCTATTCCTTTTCTTTCTTTTTCGTTATCGATTCGTTTAATTTTTTTTTTTTTTTTTTTTACTTATGTGCGGCGGCAGTACGCTGTAGATGGATGGATTCTGAATGCGAAATGATTGCTGGAGTTGTCTGTAGTCTGGTGTATCCATGTGGGAACGTAAAATACAAAGGGGAAAAAGAAGAAAATCGATTTATTCTAAAGTTTGGGGACAGACGGAGAACTCTATAAAATCGGAATAATAAGAAAACGTTACCAGTCGATGTAACATGCTAATATACTTTCTGACGTGACAGTATTCGAAGAATCAGCATTGCGCCACATTACGGTGAAAGGCACGCGAAGTTCACTGCAGAGATGGTGACATAATTATCTCTTGACATGCGTAGTGCAAGTCCGTCCTCTAAACTTTATATGAAAAATTTTTACTTGATTTCGTGGATGAATTTGATTCATTCATTTCGATGCCGGCGACGCAATAACAGTAAATCTGGAAAGCAAGCATATGGTAGCGATAGTTACTTCGATACATAGTTTCGGGACTTCGAACTGATATTATTCGCTAACGCATATTCATATCACGCTGTGTGACATGTGAAGCCGGAGTCCTGCCGATCGTGTAAAACATTATAATGCATGCTCTATTATTCTACTGTGAACTTTGGCACATACCAAATGAGCACCACGGGAGTTTTTCTCTGTACACCCTGACAAGAAAATATGGTGTATAACACATATATAATATATAACGCATATATAATATATAACATGTTAAGAAAATGAACCTATATTCTGTTTCATACTTAGCGTGGGACGCTGTCAAAGCTACTGGCGCGAACATGGTGCTTGATCTCGTTGATCATTTGCACGTGTTCTCGCGCAAGCAAAACCATACATGAAGCCACGCGCTCGCGCCACTAGCTTTGACAGCGTTGCACACTAAGTATGAAACAGGGTATACTCAATTCTTCCCCCCCCCCCCCCCCCTCCTCCATCCCCACACACACACACAAAAAGTACGTCCATTTGTCATTTTACGTATGTCGCATTGGACGCTACGAATCATCCCAGCCAACCCAAAGCTGTGAACACCAGTCCCGCGCGTCGCGTCGTCCCGCCCAAAAGCCACGTTACCCTCACAAGGCGTCGGATTGGCTCCGCGATGAGTCGGAGCGTTCGCTGCTGATCATCAAAAGGTGAAACGGAACATAGAGTTGCGTCAGGGGCGAATAATGACAATTATAATTAAGAGTCAATTTTTCAAGGTGCCCGAGAACAACCATACCATCTTGGTCCTTGGCACGCCGAAACTTACACGCACCACCAGTTACGCATAAAAAAACTCAGAACACCAACACAAAAATAACGAATACATCGACAACACAAACACACACACTATTGCACACCGTGTAGAAAACACAGTCCGAAATGCACGGCATGAATATGAGGCAAGAATTGCCTATCACATCCTAATAGTAATAATTATAATAATAAAACGCGATAGCGTTATCGGTTCCCGTTCTTATCGCCTCCTCATTCGCCCTGCAAGCGTGTCTTGCGTGGCATAGTCAGTAGCGTGTCTAGCTCGCAGCCGAAGGGTCCTGGGCTCGAATCCCTAGACTTCAAATTTTCCCTTAAATAAATTACTTTATAAAGTGAAATGGCGCCGACCTTTAAATCGCATTACATGTCATGTTTTTCAATCACTTTCAATCCACGCGTGACGTCACGTTTGACGTGAGCGTTGTGGGTTGTTTGAAATTCCCGCGCGAGGTCATGTGGCTGTGACGTCATGACCCTATCGACCAATCAGGATTTTCGCGTCACGCCTACGAAGTCGGCTTTTCTGCGACACAAGCTCCTTAACGCTCTCGCGTTAATAACGGCTATTAGCTCAGGAGAGCCGCTGTATCGCAGTAAGGCAACAGCTTCTGCCATGCCTAATGATGGTGATTTACATGATGATTTTATATACAATAGATATGCAATGCAATGTCTTTGAGAAGGGGTGGTTTCTTGGAATGTTGGTCCTCGGAAATGAAAGCGGCAAGCTAGAGTCGGCCGAACGATGGAACTTTGACTCGAATCATGAGCAATCTTCTCTTTCTGTTTAAACGTTGCTTCCGAGCGGTTCGTTTGAACGAACGTGGGAACGGGTCGACTCAACGCTTAAAACTGTTCGGAGTTTCCATCACTCGGCAGAAATTCCCCTTCTGCTCTGTGTTGTTTGCTGCTGCGTGGTCTTTCTTGTTTACGAACGAGCGCGTTTCGTGGGAGTGGAGAGTTCACTAAGGAGTCGATGCTTTCTCAGCTATTCCCGACACGTGGTTGCTATTTGCGGGTCTCTGCTAGGCTCGAAATAACCAGAAGGGAGTTAACTAAGCGATACGATCGTCGTAAATTTATATTTGTGACGGGGCGCGATGATGTGTGAACCTCGTGATATTTTCTGCATTATTAGTCCCTATTTAGTGTTTTGATATCCACGAGAGGATATGAATTAGCTGATAACTTCAGTCGCAGTCGGGAAGAAGAAACGTGCCTCTGACTGGGGGGAGTTTGCGGGCTGTCCTTTCTATGTGCGAACCTCGTGATATCTCTGCATTATTAGTCCCTATTTAGTGTTTTGATATCCACGAGAGGATATGAGTTAACTGATGAGTTCAGTCGCAGTCGTGAAGAAGAAACATGCCTCTGACAGAGTTTGCGGGCTGTCTTTTCTATGAAGCGTCGCACTGTGATCACGACTTTTACGGCTCAGGTTGTTCCAGGATGCACGCCTATGAATGACAGCAAGGAACATAAGACACTTTGCAGTTAGACAAAGGAACAACGGGTACTGACTGACGCAAAAATAATCCGTCGTCTGCCGTGAATGGGTTCTTTGATACGCGAAGTCACAACGCGGAACAAGTATACCCAAATCGTTACACCACCGTGCATTGCTTGTTTCGTTTTATATTTCTTTAATGAGTGGAGCTTCTATTGCAGTTCTTACGTTGATGTGTCGTTCTCGACGGGGTCAGAGCATTGAGCGGAGAGAAAATCCTACACGGATCCCCGGAACCTATCTCACGACAAAAAGAGGAAAGTTTTGTGTCAATTATTTCAAAAGTTTTTGTTTTGTTTGTGTGTGTTTGTGTAAGTGCAAGCACATAAAGTCGTCAACCACGGCGAAGAAGAATGCCGGAAAACGCGCAGCGCTCATTTCCCGGGCCAATAATGGATTTTGACGACGGGTCAAATCGAGCGAGGAATGGAGATTGCCGCGGAGTAGTGCGGCAGTATGTTTCGACGTAATCGCTCGCTTGCTTGCTCGCCGACTCGCGCACACAATCACGAGCGCATGGGGTGGGAAAGGGGGGAGGGGCGCCCACCGTGGGAAAAATGTGACGGGTTCTCGTGTTTCGGTAGCTGAAGGCTCCGTGGCTTTAAACGCGAGGAGAAGGGGAAAGGGGGGGGGGGGGGGGGGGGGGGCAGCGTGTATAGAGTTATTGCGGGTGGGAAAGAGGGAACGGGACAATGGAGGAGGGGAGAATGTTGTCGTCAACGCCGCAGCATTAGCTTTCGCGGCAGGCCGCATGGTGGCGTGGCGCTGTGGGCGTTTTCTTTCTGTGTGTGTGTGAGAGATGATGTTTATGGCGGTTGGAGCGTCGCTAATTGGACGAGTTGGCTTCATTTAAACACATTTCCGTCCTCTTCTTTTTTCCTGTCTTTTTTGCTGAGCTTTGCTTCTGAAACTATGCTCAATGCTCTGAAAGCTCGCACGATGAAGTCGTGGATAATACTGTGTCCCCCGCTTTTTTTTTTTTTTTTTTTGATTTACACAGTTTGGCATTTGGATTATTGAAAGCAACTTTAAGATTGGAACGTTGAGCGTGTTGGTTGACAAACAAAGGAAATGCACCAAGAACAACTACGCAGAAGCACAAAGTAAAATTTCGTGCTACAAAAAAAAAAATAATAAAAATAAAAAAAAAAGTTTTGTGAAGCACACTTAGGCGGGAAGAAGGTGATGAATAGGCAGCTGCAAGAAAATGAACAAAATCGCTTCGTTTAGAGAAGAGAATGACGAATGCACATCCACATTTGCAATGCAAACTATCATCGTGTTAAAAAAAAAAAAAAAAAAAAAAAAAAAAAAAAAACTGAGATGGGTGATACTATAGCCTCCTGTATAGTCACAAAGCCTGGCAGTTCGATGACGGAGCCATACAGTGCCCGGTCGCCGATTTGGAGCGCCAGGATCTGGTAGCACAGAGCATTTCTCGGGGAGTCTGGTATTCAACGCACAGCTTTTGCAGCGGCGAGGACCCGAAACATGGTTTTCAAACCCGACGAGAAAAAAAGCGCTAGCCCGGGGAACGCGGGGAGCACGAGCGGACATCCCATCGCCCGGGACAAGTATGGTTCGGCGTCTCGCCGCAGCGGGGCGCCCGTCACATATGCCTCTCGTCTGCCGCTCTACCTTTTCACTTTCGGCGGCCGCGTCTCGTGGCGATCTGCCATGCTTTGTCAGTATAGAGGAGGTTATGATGATACACAAAACAGGCACGTGCATTAGGCGACACTTAGCGCGAACACGCCTTGGGCGCTTTTGTCGGAAGAAGACTGCTATATTTAACAAACCAACTAAATCAGTAGAGCCGCTATCACAGTGATCATACATAAGGAAAATAATACTAAATATAAAAGAAAACATGGCGTTCACTGTAGACATGTTGACAGAATCGTCTGCGGACACGACTAAAGCATGTTTGAAGCCGGTTGACTTCGTACATGCTTCGGAAATGCCCGCAGACTGTCTTTAGTACCGCTGAACAAGTGAAACCTGATGGGACGTTAACGACGCATGCGCGACAGTTCCAGCTATCATGGCGACGAGTGATGTGATGGATGACATTTAAAGAAGATAGCAAGTGCAGAATAGGGGAAACAAACGGATGTCGCGAACCAGAGCGTATACGAATGGTGTCGACAGTTTTGGCGAGAGACGACAGCCGGTCTGACAGATCTGAACCGCGCTGACAGGTTCGTCCGACTGCAGACACGCGACCCAGTTCTTTTATACGCCAAAGAAATCAGGAAGCTGCTAAAAACAATGGCAGCGGTGACTAAACGTGCGTGGGGAACACTTTTTAAAATACCGACATAGTTTCGTGCTTTGTCGGATTTTCCATCTCCTCTCTGGGAATAAAAGTCTCGGTCGACTTAAAACGACCCTCGTATTCTTTTATTTAATTTTTTTTTTTTTTTTTTGCATGGAAGTCGGGCGAAATTGTTTAAGAAGTCGAATTTTGTCGAATTTTCTCTGAAAAGTTCGGAAGTTTGCCGAACTGTTCGGGCCTCAGATTCGACCGAGGATCGCGACATTCCTAATCGTATTGCGGGGCCTATCACGTCACCAGACAGAACTAATGTTTGCTAACAACACAAATATAATAGACCCCTTTCAGAAGCGCGCGCCATCTGGTAGCTGCTACCGCAAACGCAATCCTCCGAGTCGGCCATTGTTCGGACACGCACTCGGAGCACGCATTGGACACGACGACTGCGTCTGCATTCGGCGTGAACTCGGCTCGGCTCGTACTCGAGAACGAGTATCACGTCAGCGTTCGGCGAAGGGTCGGATCCAATCGCATTCTTCGTGCCCTCAAAATGGCGACCGCCAGTGTTGCTCGACGGGGTTCGGAAAGGGACGAACGCCGGACGATGACAACATGGCCGGTGCGGGTCCCTGCCCTGCTATTAGGCTTGCAGGCCGTACAGCGATGTGGACAAATTGCGTGTTGGCGCAGTGCCGAGAGCGAGGCCGCTTTGGAGAGGCTAACGACACCGGCCGGTCGGGTCAGAGCGTAACCCCGGCAGCAGCAGCAGCAGCGCCGATCTTTGCAACGTACTCTCCGAGAGCCAGCGAGAAGACAGGTTTGGCTGCCACTCTGTTCTGCCGGACTCGCCCAAACTCGATTCCCCGGGGCACTCTTTAGACGCGACATGACGCGGGAGATGACGAAAGGAGAAAGAGATTGGAGGGGGAGAGAGAAAGGGTCGTATCTTTTTTCTCTACGCGTCTCACCGAAGTGCCTCGGGCAGACTGGAGCTTTCGGACGAAACGAAGCTTTCAGCTGGAGTGGGCCTTTTAGCCGAAGCAGAACTTTCAGCCGAAGTAATGAATCGAATGGAAACATCCACCCGGTGAAATAAGACAATTTGAATTTAAAGCTTGGGAGGAGAGCGTGTTGGTTCAAGTCATGGATGAAGAAAGAATAAAACAAATAAACCTGGGACAACACAACCACATCTTCTAGCCGAAATTAAATTAGGAAGCCAATTCTGTGACATCAGTCGAATAAAATTATGAAGTGAATGGTATAGCCCGCAGATCAATTTAAATTATTAGCTAAACTTAAAGTTGTCAGCCGAATCGAAGATTTACAAGGCCAAACTGGAAGCTTTCTAAACCTAATGAAAAGTTCATGGTGCGTTTGAATTGAGCTACAATAATTCCTCTACCCGAATTCGCAACTGAAAGGTCAAGGTGGATTGCAACTTTGGCCAAACTAAAAAGTCGTTATTGATTCGAAACTTCGTGTCAAACTGAAAGTTTCCGAGAGTTCTAAAACTCCGGTAGTTTGAATTGCATTCAAACTGTATTTAAGTTGGAGCTTTTAGTCGAGCTAAGCTTTCAGAGCAATCGAAAACCTACACCCGAACGGACCCGGAACCAAATAAAATTGCAGTCTGTTTTTCTACCTTCCTGCACGCATGAACTCTTTCTCCCGTTTAGCCTTCATTGTTTGGAAAAGAGCTCAAAACATTCCGAGCCAAAAGTACAACGACATTGTCGAAGAAAAGATCGTTTCTCAAAATACTTACAACGAATGCCTCTGTCGCCGTTGCCATTTGGATAAAGGCCACGTTTGCGTAATGGCGTTTGCGAACGCACACGTATGTATACTGTAGCATATCATTTTACAGTCCGAGTCCCTTGAAATATAGGGTTACGACGCAGTGGGTGGTTCCATTGGCATCCTCGATCGAGTGTATACAGTAAACCAAACAGAGATACAGACAATAGCGGAGCAATTGAAAAAAGAGACGTTGCATGCGCCGACAGACAAACAGTAGCCGTGGCGTTTCGAATCGATTGAAACCGCGCGGCAGGCCTCCATTAGGCGACTAATGATGGCGGCCGCCGCGCGTGACACCGACCTTCTAATGGCGCTGCGCTCTGGAAGGCTGCCTCCGTGCACGCGGCCGATGGTATGTCTATACAAGGGTGGTCGTTTTGCAGCGGTAACCGAGAAGATTGGAAGAAACGATGCCCGTTTTTTTTTTTTTGTTCTTCGTAGTATGAGTATTGGTAGTCTATTTTGTGCACCTCTACTGGAACTGTTATTATGAGCATCGAGTCTATTTATACCGTTTCAGGTCATTGAACCTGTAATTGATGGGACGAAGACTTTAAACGGTTACTCTTTACATAAATAATTAGGATAGTTATTATATCGTTATTACTATTAGTACAGTAGTAGAAGGGGTTGACACAGGTAGGGAAATGACTGGCACCTGTGTGGTAATGGCTGATAGGCGGTGTTTAGACAGCAGCTTATTTTGTGAGCATGATTATTGTTATTATTAGTGATATAATAATAGTAAGAGGTTTAATAGGGGCAGAGAGATAACTGAAACCTTAACGTAATTGATAAGAAACAAAAGATGTTTGGCTGTGTTTTTTAATTCTTTTTTTTAACGTTTTTCGCATAGTCAGAGACGGCACAATTCTGCATTACAAGAGTTTCTTGTGAAGTTGTGTGATGGGCACGTGCAGTCTGTTTTGAGCGAAGCACCTTACTTTGATGACGCATTGCAATAATAATTTCACATACCGAAACACACGACACCGCGAATCAAGCCTAGCTCCGCTAAAATACGCTCCCTCGATTTGGAGAAGCGCGAAACATGTTTTAGGTTTCACTCGCTGGGATGAAACGCAGCTTCACAAAGAATTTCTCGGAAACGCCTTGAAACACACACGATCGGGATGATGGCGAAGCTTTATATGAGCACGAACTGACAAAACAATACGTTCATTTTCGTTCGTCTAGGCATTGTATTCCGAAGCTCGTCGATGGCGCTCAGGCCTGTCAAACGCATTCCAAGCGTTCTTAGAATGACTGGAAAGCATTTGGAAAGCTTTCTTTGTGTTTGCGTACACAGGCAGGCATAGTCGCAACTTGCTACAACACCCACTCGCCTTTTTTTTTTTTTTGCGTGCTGTACACCGCCCGAGAACGAATCAATTGTCAAACAACTAGAGCTGATGTGAACTTTGATCAAACCTGACCCCGAGAACGTTGAACCTTGAAGTTCGACTGGTTGACGAACTTTCGAATTTTTGGCGAACCTCGTCAAAGTTCGACTTAGGCAGGGCTTGGGGGCTTGGGGTATTCTTGTCCAGCTTCCGCGTAAAAATTACGTACTTTAACAAACAAATAATATATAACGTAATTTATTTGCTATTTTTTTTTCTAAAATGATTACCAACGTTTACACAATGCAAAAACAAACGCTTTTAATGCTTTAATTGGTTTATTAATGTGACAAAATAAAATGATATACCCAATCAATATTGCACTCTTCCTCCGCCAGGTGGCGCGTCACCTCGGTTTTCAATTTTCGCGCATGCGCGCAAAAGTCGAGCTTTTGCCGAACTTGGCGTTAGAAGTTCGAAATAGTCGAACTCGATCCTTGGCTGGTTTGTAACGTTCCTAATAAACACGCATACATTTCTTTTTTCCCCCCTTTTTTTATATCTCTATATATCGTGCAGCGCCCGAAAACGAATCGAGAATGTCAAACAACTTGGAAGCCACACAAGCAAGCACTGTGATAATGATGATGATGATGACGACGATGATAATGGCGATGATCATGGGAATGCAAATGCAGAGCGAGCCTCGAGCTGGGCCGAATGTTTAGACGGAGATGAGGCTAAAGTGCCGACCCCTAAGCTGGCCGACGCAGAGTCCGGTGACCGAGCTACCGATCACGACCATTCGAACTAATGGTGATCGAGTTCGAATTACGGGTTTTATCGCCGAACGGAAGCGCCATCGCCATCCCATCGTGATGTCGATGTCGATGGAGAGAGCCTCCGCGTGTGGGGATCGAACCCGGCTACCTCTTGTACCATAGCCTCCTCTATACGGAGAAAGCCTGGCGCGTCGCGTGAAAAGACGGCCGCCGTAAATGGGAAAGGAGGGGCGGAGAAACGGGAGCGGAGAGAACCTTGTCCGCTAGCGCCACAAAAGAGCGAGCGGCCAAACGCAGAAACAATTTTTTTTCTCTCTCTCTTTTCTTGTCGCTATCGTGGAGAGGAGAAACTCAACGTCCACCCTTTCCTGTTTCTCCCTGCGCCCTTTCGAATCGCCGCGCCCGTTTCTCCCGGAGTACGAAAACGACGTTGACGAAAACACAAAAACAAGCGTGGTTCGGGGAGCGGCCGCTCACGACCCAAGCGCTCGCTGTCTAGGTCTGCCCTTTCTGCTCTGCGCTACCATATTGGTCACCGTTCGGCGCGCTCCTCCTCTCCTTTTTCCTGCGGCCGCGCGCTCTATGGCTCCGTCGTCGATGTGCCAGGCTTTCTCCGTATAGAGGAGGCTATGCTTGTACGCGTTTCCTTTGTACCCGACGCAAGACTACTTTTTTTTTTTTTTTCATTTTTTTGTTTTTGGGTGGTGTTTATGTTTTGTTTCGGGTCGGCGTGCTTTTGTTGTACGAGTATAATTGGTCGTCTGCAAATGCGTGCGGCGATTGGTTCGCTCCCGGTCCTCTGCTATTGTTGTTTTGTTGTTGGTGTTGCTCGTTATTGGTGTGTGCGTAGTTTTGGAGAGCGGTTGGTACGATTTATAGACCTTTTCATTTCAGTGGTTGCCTGACCGGCGGGTAGAGGGCGCTGGCGCACTCGCCGCCATTAGGTTGCTTCAACTTGGTCGGTTTCGGTTTCAACGTGCACGCGATTGTGATGCTGTTTCATGCCACTTTCGATTAATTTTGCGATATGAATTTCTTTCTTGTAGCACACAGTGAATGAAGCAATAGTATTGAGCCACTTGGCAAAGCACGAAGTGGTTTCGAGCCTTAATTGCGATCTTTTTTTACGAACACTATATGCGTTTGATTCCGTCCATCGTTAATTTCGGCAAGGTTCGGCAGTGAAACAACTGCGCTGATGCACAGGGGGGAGTACCATTGTCCACGGCCGTACCCGTGGACACAAATTTCAAGAAGAAAAAAAAAAAGAGCAGGACAAGCTCCGCCTCCAGCGTGCGCTCGTTGCCTGCCGCCGTTGTTTTGGCTGTGCGTGCACCGAGCGGTACGGAAGGTAGATAGCTCGCGCTCAAACCATATATTGAACTGATATGATATTGAACTGATTGAACTGGCGTTCGTATGGGGCTTCGGGCTCGTGAAGCCTCCACTGGAGGCTTTTTCCCTTCTGTCACTCCAATTCATTTGGAAAATAAAGTCAATATTATTGTTATTACCATCATCTTATATTGCAATTAACAGACTATATTCCATGAGTGCTTAGTGAAAAAGCAGGTCGACAACATGATTAACAATCTGCTGAATCACCAAGAACAGATGAACTGACAAGTTTACTGTTCGATGTTTGGTTTCCGTACGCCAACCTTTTCTAACTTCGAGAAACGTCTTTTATAATGACTAGAAAAGTTTCATATAATCACGTAGATAATATAAAAGTGATATTGTCTCGGTCTGTTTTATTTAAAGAAATTAAGCGCTCGAGAAATATTTTGATAGACCAGCCTAGGCTAACTAAAAAATTTCTTTAATTAAAGTACTTATTTACAGCATTTCAAAATATTGGCATTATAAAATAAACTTTTTGTGATATGGACATTTGCTTACGACGTTCTCAAGGTATGAGAATGGTAAGATAAGTGAATGCCAGACTTCAAATAAAGACTGATATTCATCTTCCGTAAAATTTGCCGAATGAAATTGAAGAGCGCAAAAGAAATGATCTCCGATAAGTTTGACTGAAGTCGAACGCCAGGCGCCACCCCATGGACCTGTGTAGAAAACTGTTCACTGATTTGAGACGATGTGCTTTGCACATTTTGACGTCGCCAGCTACTGAAAGTAACTCCCTATTCGCCGTCGACAACCGGCTGCACTCGGGTGATTTTCATGCAGAAGGATTCGTTTCGGCGTCACATTTTGTGAATCATAGGCACTATCAAGCTGTCTGTGACAGTGTCTTACGCGGGGAGTTCAGATATCTGTGTTGAAATAAATTAATTGAAACTGCATGGTTATATTAAAAAAAAATGGCTTAAGCAACTGAAAGACTATGGACATGGGACCAAGCACGATATACAATTCCGTGGAATTCATAAATAAACCGATAAAGCGAATGATTATATCACACATGCGATTGAGAACGTAAAACAGATATAGGTGCGATATTGCGAAAAAACAAGTTGCCTAATATTAAGGTACCATTATTTCTAGTATAAAAAAATATTTCTAAGTCAATGTTTGTTCCCGCCTCTTGTCCACAAGTTCCCTATAGGGAACTTGTGGACAGTTGTGGAAAACAGTTTCTTTTGATTACACTATAGTGTAATCAAAAGAAACTTTTTTAGATCTGTTGTAACTACAAAACACAATGTTTTCAGAAAAAAACACGTGGCTAATTACGCTGAGTGTTTTTGTTTCCTTCCTTGACACCAATGCGCACTATATATATAATAACATTGGGCTGCCGATTGCAAATGATCCGCCTTTATTAGTAACCGAACCTCAGTTCTCGTAAGTTATTGGTATTTGAACCCTCGAGGCTCTCTTCAAGTATTATATGTATTCAATGTGCGCAAGTGCTAACGCTGATTCACACGTATCCCGCACGCCGACGGTAAAAAATATTCAAAACGTCTTAAAAAATACACTACAGAAGTTGCGCGCATAATGATGTAATGCAATTGCATGGTAAGTAGAAGTATCGGACGGCACTTTACGGAGTAAGGCAAGAGACGCGGTGAAACGCGACGAAAAACACGAATTCAACGCATCCGCCAAGGCGCGGACGGGAGAGCGGAGCAACAAGTTGAAGCAACCTAATGGCGGCCGCATCACGTGATTCCAAGATGGCAGCGCCCATGCGGCGGAGGGTGAAAAGGTCTATACGCTGTGAGCGTTGGTTCGTTCGTGCGGCCAATTAGGGATGATTGGAAGGGAATGAGCCACGTGACTCCGTGCCGGTCCAAGCAGACGATGGAGTGCCCGGGTTCCTAAGTGTCGACGTTTATTTATTTATTTATTATTGTGGGGATTGAAATTTGCGTTTGATTAATCAAAAACTTTGGTTTGATCGTGAAATTCAAAGTCGAGTTTGATAGCTGGGAATTGTGGCTGTGTACGGATCCGTTTTGCACACGATACTGTACAGCACACTCGTTGTTTCATGCGCTCCTTTGAATTAGTACGTTTCTGAGATCACTTGTAGCTTGTGCTTGCGGGACGCGGCAGTGCATGCTACTTCCTAAAGAAAATAATATTCGTTATAATAAGAATAATATGATTTGAAGAAAAAAAAAACGACGTAAGTACACTTCATTCAATGGATGCTTTACACACCCTAAATATTTGCAATAACTAGAACGAAGCATATAACGAATTCACTTTCTTTTAACGGTAATGAACTTCAAAACAAGTATTGGATGGTAATATATTACTAGAACAACTAGCGGACTGTCAGCCGTTTTGGAATATCCTTTTTCTTTTTTTTCCTAAGGAAAACAACCAATCTTTTTCTAAAAAATCAAAACATATACTTAGTCTCTGAGAGTTTAAGAAATGGAGGGCGTGGTCTCTCGTTTCTTGCTTGTGATTGGTTCTTAGGTTCTCCTATCGATTGATGCTACAGTCTGATTGGCTGGGAGCGATAATAAGATGCTTGGAAGTCGCCGCACCCTGCGTTTCTTAAAGGGATGCTTCAACGAAATTCGAAATATACCCGTCGTGTTCAAAAATAGGTTAAATATGATCCACAATATCTGTAAATGACAATCGTACGTTTGTATTTTGAGCCTGGTAACTGTATTTTTCGTTATAAACGGCCCACTCTGGCAAGCGCTCAATGAACAGCCAGCGGAGTGCACATGACATCCAACGCAATCGTGACGTAGTTCGTCTCGGGACTAGCAAAGCTACGGCGAGGCAATGTCGAGAGGATGGCCTAGTCGTTCCAGCCACCGAAGCGGCTGCTTTTGTAGGAATTTTGAGTGGCGGGTTAATCTTCTGTAATCTTGTAGAGGGACAATAGCGACTTCTGGGACACGCAAAGGGGATTCTCGGGAAGAGGGAAGTTCCTCCTTCCCCTCTTCTCTCGTCGTGGCCGGAGGCGAGACAACCTCCGTCACTACCTGTCAAGGTTCCTAGACGTGCATAACAAACGAGGCTTTAGCGACATCCACCAGGTGCTCTTTGCTAATCGTTTAATTCGTTTTAAAATTCCTTTTCGTTACTTTTTTAACAAGATATTGGTTTGTTCGATGGGATACTGCTCCTTTGAACACATTTGGAACAACAAAAATTGAGCTCCGAAATTTCGTTGTAGTGTCCCTTTAAAGACCAGTTCGCGCTTTCCGCTTTTCCCTCGTTTCCTCCTCTCCCCCCTTCTACCCTGTCCACCGTTGCTTGTTTCCCTCTCCCCCATGATGAGGAGGATATCTTTTGCCTTGCAGAATCTTGAGTCTGCTCGTCGGCCTTTAAGCTCTGAGCGACTCTAAAATACGCTGGTTGTAAAAGCAACACTCGTCGTATAGACGCTTTGCACACGCGCCGAATTACAGCCGCCATTGGTGACCTTCTCTTGTCTTACCGAGATGCCGAGCAACTGAAACGGTACTTGACGATCCTCTACAAAGGCCGATGCTTTAGAAAAGGACACAGTTGAATCTAATGTGGCCATAACCTGGCATTCTATGGTAATGATGAAGTGAAATAAACGGAATAAGAGGAAACAAAAACTGAAGGTCAGTTATGGCGGCGTCCATGCACAGCTGCTGCAAAGCGACTATAAAACAATTCGACAGCGCAGAGGAGGCGCACCGCATCTTTGTTTCAACGACGCAAGAGTCGGTCTGCAAAGGCTGAGGACATGCTCTCGATGCCGCTCCGAATCTCGAACCTGGGCGAGCCGTTCCCTGGCCTACTTGGGGTCCGCATTACGTCTCGAATTGCCGTGTTCCTCTAGTCCAGCCGCGGAGAGTGTAGCAAGACCAAGAAACAGACGGAACAATGGTCACCCAATGTTTTTTTTTTTTTTTTCGCTCTAGCGCTTTTAATGCGCCGAGAAACCGAGGAAAATTATGATGTCAGAACGCCGAGCTGTGGTCGTAATGATTCAGTGGGTTGACCTAAAGCTACCTGCCTTTAGAGAGTTTTAGTAGATCGTTCCTATGACTCCGATAACGATACCCGATACTCCGCCGCCGCCTCCCTTGTGCATGCATAATAGAGAGTTTTAGTAGATCGTTCCGATAGCTCCGATAGCCCCGATAACGATACTATGCATGCGCAAGGGAGGCGGTGGCGAAGTATCGGGATATCGTTATCGGAGTCATGGGAACGATCTACTAAAACTCTCTAGTATCGTTATCGGGGCTATCGGAGGTATCGGAACGATCTACTAAAACTCTCTTTTGTCTCCACAGCACTCGTGGAAACGCGTTCGAATGCGAGATTCAAACGCCGGTCCCCGGCGTTCCGCGTTTCAACGCGTTCGACGAGTGTATGCGGAGAGCAAATCGTCTGCTTCTTGCGCAGGAGTGGCAATGACGTCAGAACAACACCGAGCTCTGATTGGCTTTGATTGATAAGATAGTGGGTAGACCTCAATGCTAGATGCCTCAAAGTCTATACCCACTTTTTTTTTTTTTAATCAGCCAATTAGAGCGCAGTGTTCTGACACCATCACAACCCCTGTGCAAGAAGCAGACGAATTGGCGCTCCGCATAGCTTTAGGTCTACCCACTAATCATTCCATTCAGAGCTCGCGGCGTTCTGACAACCCTGAACGCTCTCGTCTCATCCTCTACCTCAATGTCCCTTTGTCTGGCATGCACGCTCAACGAGCACGCCTGGGTATTTTTGTTCTTAAATCTTATTCCCAGTCTCTTCGATAGAACTTTCTTATATGTGCACCCGCTGTTCGTGAGCCCGTAAAATAACACAAACGTATCAGTGAATGACTAAAGCCTACTAATACGGTGTGCCATAGCCTCCTCTACACTCACAGCCTGGCAGTTCGACGACGGAGCCATAGAGTGTCCGGTTGCAGATTTGGAGCGCGAGGATCTGGTAGCACAGAGCATTTCTCGGGTAATCTGGTATTCAGCGCACAGCTTTTGCCGCGGCGAGGACCCGAAACATGGTTTTCAAACCCGACGTGAAAAGACGCGGCAGCCCGAGGAACGCGGGAAGCACGAGCGGACATTCCGTCGTTTGGGAGTAGTGTGTTTCGGCGTCTCGCCGCAGCGGGGCGCCCGTTACATGCCTCTCGTCTGAAATGGTAAAACAAGCTTAAATGGTAAAACAAAATGGCTAGGTGGCGTAAGCTACCGCCCGATCCAAAGGGCTCAGCCGGATTCATCCGTCCATCCATCCATTGTCTGCCGCTTTACCTTTTCACTTTCGGCGGCCGCGTCACGTGGCGATCTGCCAGGCTTTGTCAGTATAGAAGCTATATGGTTATACAAAAGACGGTCTGAATTGGTCGTTCAAGAACTCTCCGCAGACACGTCCTAAGCGTGCCTATGTATGGAGCAAATATGCTTTCAACATTCTTCTGATCGCGGCAACTATGAATTGCTGTAAACCGAAGGTTATTTCCCCGGTTCTCCGAAGTTTCCAAAACACACCGCTCTATAAGGCATCCCAAGACAAAAGCTAAAGTGCGCAGTATCGTCGTTATCGGCGCTGCGCAGTTCCCACCGTCGTGTCGTTGTTTTGCTTCTATCGGGGGAACCGGGCCGGTCACGTGACCAACACGTGTCCGAAGCAACACGTGCCCTTTTGCGCTGGCTGGGCGTTTTCCCGCCCTTTTCAATTTCCCGCTCAATTTTTGTTTTGTATTTTTCTCTCGCGGTGCTCTATTACCATTTCCTTTGTTTGGTCGCGCCCGGTGTCGTTCCGATAATAGAAGCTGGTGTTTGTGTCCCGCTCCCTTTGGGAGAGGGTATCGGGGAAGGGGGGCGACACGCTGTGAAGCCTACGAGAGCGCCCTGTTGTCACGTGACGGTCACGTGTCCTCGGCGCTCGGGTCCCGTGGGAACGGGTCTGGCTGACGGGTCGCGTATGCCGGTCGCGCATTAATCGCCGCTGGTGGGTGGGTGGATGCGTGCCGTGTGCAAAAGCGGCAGGCTTGGCGACGAGGATGGGACTCTGGCTGCGGCTGTGAACTCCCCACGGGGGTCGGGTTGTTAAATTCTAGAAATTAACAGGCACGGGCTGCTTTTATATTGTTGTGCGTGTCGCGTTGTTACGCATTGCTGGTCACGCTTTTGAAGTAGTTATAAAGTCTGGTGTTAGGTTTGGAGCCTCGGTTTGTGCGTCTGTGTGTGTGTGTGTGTTTTTTTTTTGTTTTTTTCGTGGTTTGGATTTTTGTAATTTATGGGCTGCCTCTCTCGATCCGCTGGGTCTTGGCTATGAAGTCGACTGATTTTCGCCGGTGCTGGAATATTGGAGTTGTATTGACTTCCGCTTGGGCACACGACTGCAGCCTATTTTTCTGTAGAATATTTCTTTTAAATATATAATTCGGTACTTTGAGTTTAAACAGAAAGGTTTCGAAGCATCGCGTGTGCTTAGTGTTGGCTTATGATGAAGTACACTAGAACGTATGCTTGCAACATATATATACGGATAAGGAGGGCAAATCAGGAAAAGAATCTGTAGGCGCACAATGAAGTAGCCGAAAAAAGAGGTAACCGTTCCTTTTTTAGCAATTTTTATTACTTTCTATGCGGAGTAATCGAAGTCATCCAGTGAAACACGTTTTAAGCAGGTGCACTAGTTTTAATATATAATTTCAAACTTCGGGTGCCTTCGTCAAAATTCCGATGACACATGTGACGAAATAGCCGAAACCGTAAAACATTCCCATCTGTGACCACTCAGCCACCTGAAAGTGAACATTATAGCTCAAGGGCGGCAACTATGCAGCATTTTCAGCTCTACAAGGAAAAGCCGTAACTTTGAACGGTATCTACCGTTATCAATTACCCCCCTTCCCTTCCCTTCTTGGATTTGCAGCAAGCCCGAAGGCCTCCGTAATGTCTCAGCGATATAACGCTGCCCACCAGTTCGGAAACACACACGCACAAAAAAGGCACACCTCGAATTAATCACGCAAAAAAAAAAAGAGAGACTGATTTTTAATTAATTGGGTCATATTTCGCGCAGCCAGCTGCCTACAGTGCCTGCCTTTCCATGCCCGATTAGGCGCGTGCGCTTGCCCGAAAGACTCCCGTACCTGGACGCGCAAAGGCGCAGCAGCGGTTGGGCGAGGTCTACCTGGACCGGTGAACGGATTAGGCGTCCTGTCCAGCGGCGCCGGAGAGATAAGGCCCCTCCTTTGGTCGGCAGAAGGCGCCCGTGCCCGCATCCGGCACTAGGGCCGTGAGAAATCGGCTGTCTCCGAACGCCGTCGGGCCGGCCGTTTCCGTGGCCTGTCCCGCGCGGTGCCTGGCCGAAGGGGGGCGACCCACACACGCTGACCTGCAGACCGCGCGTGCGAATTCGCAAGACCCACACACACGTGTCTGATGGAGCCGTAGGTGGGGCCATAACCTCCGCTATACTCACAACGACTGGCAGTTCGACGACGGAGCCATGAGTGCCCGGTCGCAGATCTGGAGCGCGAAGATCTGAGGCCAGGCTCATAAGAAACCTCTTGCAGACGACCAGCAGCGTAGACTTTCCATTTTCTGGAGGGGGGCTCTGATAACGTGGGCGTTATTTTGTTTACACGCCACTACTAGAAGCTCGTTACATGGCACGTAAACAGCGTATCGGTAAGGATCATGGCCCGAACTCAAGGGGGGGGGGGGGGGGGGGGGGGGGGGGGGCTCTGTTCCTCCCCCTCTCCCTACTTCGGGTCCCACCAGGAAGGGCACGAGCCCCGTTGACCCCCCTTCCCCTCCCCCCCCCCCCCCCCCCTCCCCCCCCGAAGTCTACGCCTATGCATGCGACAATTTAGCTACGAAGTTCGTGAAGTTACGATCATCCTAAGATGAGGCGAAAACGGTATTCACAAACGCGCACTTAAGTGAGAGGAGGAAAGTTACGACCTCCTACAGGAGAAACGACGACTTCCGGTGCTGTTGCTATGGCGACGGCGTCTTCGGCAACACGAACAACCAATCGGAGAGCTCCGCATAGTTCGGAACACGTGGATTTTTAATAACAAGCACAGGCTACCTACTCGTTTCTAGTCAGCTCTGTGTATGTCCTGTCCTGTCTGTGTAAATGTTCAGTGTTCAAGCTGTTTCTCATAAACACAGGTGGCCTTTCCACCACCACTTCTCTGGGGTTCGTGTCCGTGCAGTGATATATCGACGCTAACACGATTTAAACGCTTTTTTGACTGCTACGAACTCGATCGCTACGAAGTCAATACAACTGTCATCGTTGGTAAAAGCCTCGTGTCAGTCGTTTGCAAAGAGACGTAGAGAGAAACAAACCGACGCGGCGTTTTTCGCGGCCTCGGAAATGCAGGAGCGAGCCGACGTTAAAAAAAGATAGGTTTGAACTCCGAGAGTGTCAGCAAGAGCCGCGCAAATACCTGTTCTCGCTCGGAGCGGACGCGCGCGTTTGACCGAAGTGCTGGATTCGCTCTATTAGACCGCGCCTTGGTAAGCACTTCGGGACAGATCTTTTACGATTGCAACTCGATACTGATGTGGCACTTGGCAAAGAAAGGTTGGACCGTCATCGCGTAGCTCGCACGAACTGTTATAGCGAGCGACAGTGAGGCGCAGTCGTGTCAGAATAAAAATGGCATACTAATAACATAGTGTACATACCGTGTTGCCAAGGTAATCCACACGGCGTTTATTTGAGCTCTATATCTCACAAAACAAGGCGATCGATAGAATCAATGAGTCCCTTTTCGACGACAGTGTTCGTCACCGCTGCCTCGGGAAACAAGGAGATCGAGATGACAAGGGGAAGAGATTGACCTCTGAAATTAAGTTCAGCGATCAAACTATTCCTACGGGAAGGGTCCACAAGGGTCGCGCGGGCATATTCCATCCTGCAAGCCAGCCGGTCGTGGGTAGAGGGTCTTGGCCATGGACCGTCGGAGCCATGCTGCGCCGGAACAGTCGGAGTGCCTGCATAGCCTATATTTTGCCCAGCTGGCTTGGTCGGTGGGATCGTTGCCTTTGTTGCTTTTCCCAGGGGTTTGTGGATCCAGCGTTCATGTTCGTCCTGGTCGATTTCAAGCACATTTTCCATTTTTCTTGCTGCTTGAAGTCGGAACGCGCGAGAAGAGCACGTAGAAAAATAAATGACCGTTGGTCGTCGCGACCAAGTAACTGAGCGACGCTGTCGGCCATGTTGATTTGATCGTAAAAAAAGTGCGTAAGGCAGCTCCGGAGCTGTCGTAGGATTCTGTCGTAACCTGCGCAAAAGTTACGACAATTTAGTTTCGAGAATACGGATTTTCTCTCAAATTTGTCGTACGCACCTTTTTCGTCGTAAGTTCTCTTTGAGAATCCGGCCTCTGGTAGCGCAGAGCTTCAAAGAGCCCTTTCTCGGGGGACCTGGACGTCAGCGCACAGCTTTTGCAGCGGCGAGGACCCGAAACACACTTGTTCGCTCGGGAGAAGTTTGTTTCAGCGTCTCGCCGCAGCGGGGCGCCAGTCACGTGGTTTTCCTCTCATCCTTTGTCTGCCGCTCTACCTTTTCCTTTTTCGGCGACCGCATCTCGTGGCGATCTGCCAGGCTTTGTCAGTATGTAGGAGGCTATGGTGTGGCGTACACATATATACGCGTCTCCTACTGGCGTATTTACCGCGTCGCCCAAAAGCGTGGTTCCTCGATTTCCGCCTCATGGAGTCACAGAAGTGTCACGTTGTCGCAGGTCGCAACCCTGGCGGCAGCCAGAAGTACAGGGACGCCGCGACGACAGCGACACTCGCGTTCGCTCGTGCTTTTCGCCGGCATTTCTGCGACCAACCGCCAGGATTCGCGACATGCGGCAGCGTGACAAACCCCGGCTTTTGTGACGTCATTTGTTGCCACCTCGATCGGGACCAGATTTGATGTATATGGGCGGGCTAGGAAGCTAAACACACCAGTCAGGCAATGAATGGGTTCTGTGCGTTCCCGCGTTGGCAACCTCCGGGTTGCCAACGCGGGAACGCACAGTATATCGGGTATTGAGACGTTCTCTGTGTCTGTTCCTTCTACTGAAAGTTCTTCCGATTTCTTCCACCGCAGTCTCAGGTGTAATACGACATGATTAACTCCGGGTTTATATTCGGTCTGCACACGATTCTAGAAGGTTCAACCAACGAACCTGTTCTCTGGGTGAAGGACATTCCCAGCTGTAGAGTTCGACCAACGTGTTCAGCGATAAACGTTGCCACACTGTCATACTGTTTAGCTGTTTTTCCGGGTTTTCCACCTGCCTTTGTCACAAGAAACGCCTACTCGAGTTAAAATGAAAACGAGGCTGTTTAAACGTTGCTGTGCATGTTACTCCCCAAAAGTAACCAAATACCGTCACTCGTTACTTGCCCTCAAAAGTAACTAAATACATTACCGGTTAATCATAATAATAATAAAAATGTTTATTGTCCATGAAAACTGTGAATGACGGAGGGAGACCGAAAAAAGAAAGCAGCATGATACAGCTTGACAAGACCCTCATTACATTTAGTTCCTCTTTAAAAAAAAGATAACTAAATAGGTTACTCGTTACTGAAAAAAGTAACTAGGTAGAAGTACTTCGTTACTATCGTTACGTACATGTCTCGCGCTCCGTCGAATCTAGCGTCGCATATCTGCGGTCGGACTTAGTGCGAAACGAAGCATAGTGGAAGGGAACGTCCTCATTTAGTGAAGAAACCTAAAGGCCCGTTCACACTCTTGCGACCGAGTACGACTGAGAGAGACGAGATCTCTTACAACTTCTTAAATGTTTCTAGAATAAGGGAATACACTGACCTTGTGGCGCCATCTATGCGGTGACCCTAGAACTGCATTTCACAAAAGCGAAGGTTTTGCGGGATTTCCGAGGTCAAATGTGCGTAATACCCATAGAAAAGCTCGTTTATAACATTGACAAAAGTTTTTCGAGCCAAGAAAGAAAGGATATTGCGCGAGGAATAAAAAAAAATATGCCGGACCGCCGAGTTTACACTGCTTCCCAATAGATGGCGCCAGTGTGTTCTCTGGTTTAAGAAGTTCTAAGGAACCCAGGTTTAAGAGGTCGCAAGCAGTCGCAAGAGTGTGAACGGGCCTTTAAGCGTCAAGCTTGCTGCCCGTTCGTACACTGTCGGAGTCAAATGCAGAACGAACGCCGACGTCGTGTTCGCGCTAACAGCGTGGCGCAGTGTATCTCGGCGAACACGACGATACTTGGTCTAACCGCGTGCTTGTTGTGTCTGCCCGCCGCGCTATCGCCGGCGCGGTGTCTCTCTTGTCTCCTAATCTGCACGCACACCTGCGTGCCTCTCCCCCTTTCCCGTTCCCGACCGGGGCTGCGTGACCACACACATACATGTATACACACACAGAAAGGAGGGCGTGGTCCCGACAGCGAGCTGCACGCATCTCAAACGGGTCCGCTCGAAAACGCGATCGACTTCCCAGATTGCCCGCCTTGTTCCGATATATATATATATATATAATATATATATACGGGTAGAATGACAGAAAGCCTTCAGTATTTGAGCCTGTTGTTACAAAAGTAATGAACATTTTTTTTTTTTTTTTAGGAAGAGTTTTGCGCGTGCGGAGCGCCCCCCTCACGCAGCGGCGAAAGCTCGAACTACGTTTGGAGGCCGGAAGGGGAGTTACGCTACCTCTCCATGCTTCTTCCTCCGCAACTCGGTTGGCGACAGGAGACAGGAGAGGTAGAACAACTACCCTTCTGGACACCAATCGCACTTCGGGCTTTCACCGCCTGGTGTCGTCTTTACGCGAAAAAGATCCATTGTCCGCAAGCCTCTTTTTTTCTTAACAGTCTTATAGCCTAGTTTACACGGTGGTGTAGTCAACTCGTTTCGACAATTGGAGACATTAGGAAACGCTCCGCGACGCTTGCTATTACATTGTGTGCGAGCGGTTAGATGGGGTCAGGTAGATTAAACGTGTGAACAAAGTCTTTTTTTTTTTCTTTCTTCCCTCCCGAGATTCTAGATTGCGCTCTTGGAGGATAAAACACACACATGAGAATTAGGAAGGCGATCGCGTATCGCACACCCGAACGCACGTTTAACGTTATGTTTTTTTGTTGTTGTTTTTTTGCAGCCGAGATGAAAATATAATTGTGGTGTAGTGCGGCCAATACAGTCCGTTTCCGCTTTGTCCACCCCCATTATGTTTTCTTCTGTGGAGTAATTATCTTATACCCGCAGACACCCTGCTCTTACATTATACTAAATACACGGAGTTTTTCTGCGGGCATATGACAGAATCATCTTCGGACGCGCCTCAAGCATTTTCGAAGCATGTATGCTTTTACGCATGTTCATGTTTCAAGCATGTCTAACGACACTTTTCTGTATGACCAACGTAACATGAGATCGTCATACGAGGAGGTCTGTTGCACAAAGCATTAGCCGCGTCACCGCGGTATATATAGGATAAAGTGTGGCAGAAGCTGGGATTGCGTCCGGGTTTTGTCCTTCTTTGGTGGTGTGCGTGCTCTCGCCCAATCGACCATCTTAGAAAGGAGGTGGGTGGTGGTGGTGGGGGGGGGGGGGGGGGGGGGGGGGGAAGGGGGGGGGGGGTTGCTGGCTCATAATTTCCATCTGGGTCGACGTACTACGTGGTCGTAATTGTGCTGATGGACGACTCTCACGCGTGGACTGCAGGCAGAACTCAACCTTCCGGTTCTACAGATTTTGGACGTTTTGAGGGGTTCAGTGTAACTTGTTCTATACGAGTCATTTTAGGCGGTATTTCTATGGACCCATGGCTATTTCTGTGTGTAGTGTGACCCTGTTTCCTGTCACTTGTTCGATGTGACTTGTTTCTTTTTGGATCGTGTAACTTATTTCATATCACTCTTTTTTTTATGTAACTTATTTCGTGTTCTTACTTGCTTGTTGTTACTCTTTCTGGCGGGTGAGCTCTGCATTGGTTCTAACGCCGTCGCAGTACTCCCACTATATACTTTGCAACTTTTTCTAACGAGTTCGCGTTATATATTTGCTGTTCTTGTTACCCATTACTTCTTACCTGTTCGAACGCGTTACGTTTACGTCATGGTCGCAGCGACGCGCTAACTGTAGACAGATGTTTCTTCTCGTCTTTTCACAAAAAATATATATATAAAAAATACTAAAAGCACCTTTAAGAAAAGGTTGGAAGAACCCTTAAAGACTACCGTGTGTGCTCTCCGAAAGCCTTCGTTAAAATGGCCCCCGAAGCTCTTTTGTCAGCTTTCTGTAGTTACCTTTCTAAAGCTTATTTTATTAGCATGCAGGGCGGCGTCTGCTTTTATGCCGGCATGATTAAATTGGAGTTCAAGTTCTCTTCCCTTCCCCTATTTGAAAACTACATTTAAAACAAAATTGTAGATACCAAAGAGAAAAAAGGGTGGCAACATCACGCTCTGCAGACCAGGGGTCTTTGGAATGACATACAAAAGTGATGAAAAGGAAAAAAAAAAAAAAAAAAAAAGGAAAGGGAGGGTGAAAAAAAAGGAACATCGGGAACATAAGTTCCCAGGCGCCCCATCTCTTTTGTATGGGTTCTTATTGTCATTTTAAAGAGAAAAAAAGAAAGAAAAAAAGAAATTCTTTCCCGTTGCTCACCTAAAGGAAAACCGCTACAATGGCGGGCGGTGGCCTCCCCCACTTTCGCCGCCACAGACATCTCTTCATGATCCTAAGGTGCACATGCGCAAAAGCAAGGCGTTACCGCGCCGGGGGTTGAGGAGGGAGGGGGGGGGGGGGGGGAGGTGGGTGTTGCTGTTTAAGCCTGACCTCGATGATTGTGACTACTCCCCAGTCCTAGCTAAGAAAGAATGCGTTCGAGATTCTGCATGGTCGTAGAATCTGTGTAGAGGTACAGGTATATAGCCGATTCATTCTTCGATACAAATGTGAGATGTGAATGTTTTTCTTTTTGGTGTGTTTTACACTGGAAACATGCAAGCGCAATGCCTTCTCTAGCGCGAGGCTTTTGAATTTGGTGGAACGCGATGTTGACAAGCTGCAAACCTCGAGGAAGCCTTGTTGCTACCCTGTGATCTCTGCGCTTGTTTAGATTTTATGAGTGTTTTAGCATTTATTTTAAATTGGTTTCCCTTTTTTCTGTTGTTTTGCGTTTTTAACCCAACCTTTGTGAACCAAAGAGAAGACCTCATGGTGTTTTTGGGCACAGAAATATAGATATTGTTATCATTATTATCATTATTTCTTTTAAGTAACAAGATGGAAATGTGCAGATACAGACCTAAGATGTCAAGCAAGGCACAAATACTGAAAGAGAAAAAAAAGAAAAGTATTTTTATTCTGACATTTTGGTGCTCTGTGAGCTCGGTTGTGGCGTTCTTGATTACTGCACACAGATATAGTAGAGGTTACTGAAAAACCATCTGGGCCCATAGGGTGTAACCTGTAATATGCCTTGATTCTAATAGAAAAAAAATCATGATTGATTGATTGATTCAACAAGAGTGTTACCCTCGCTACACTAGAGTCCGTTCACGTTTATGATGGTACCACCAGCATAGCGGACGGAAAAGTACGTCACACGGTAGCTGGTAGCCGTCTCAACGTGGAGAGAGAATTTTAAAAAAAAATTAAGAAAGTCGGTTTTGGGTGACATTTTTCTACTTCGGTAACACATTTTTTCTCTAAAAAAGCTTTAAAAAAAAGAAAGAAAAAAAAAACAACAATAGTGGTGCCACAAGAACACGTTACTTTGTGTTGGTGGCCTGGGTACAGGGACACCGACCATAACGAATCGGAGAGGAGGGAAAACTAGACCGCTCCCCCCGCACGTCAGTTAAACATACATAAAGAAAAAGAAAGGAAACACATATACAAAAAAAGGCAGCGAGTTCGTTCTCCGCTTCCGAAAGTCCCTTTTGTGACTCGGTTTCCTTTGTCGCCGCACAGAACGGTACAGCGGCGGAATTTCTTTTGCTCCCGCTCGTGCGGTGCCCGGTTTTCTCCTGCCTCAGCCAATAGAAGAAAGGCCTGTGAATGACGTCATCCTTTGTGAATTCCCTACTCCCCCCAAGCGGTAACGACGCTGAAGCGTCGACGAGAGACGCGTCCGCCTTGGTGTTGTTGCGCGCTGGCGTCGTGCTCCTTCTGAGACGCTGCAAGATTCGCTAGAGGCGATGGTGACGCGAGTTACAGGTGGCGCCACTTGACGTTTGGAAAAAGGGGGGGCACTTGTTTTTTCTTGTGAATAGAAATATATTTATTTCTTTATTTCAAAATACTATCAGTCCCTCATAAGACTATGATGTAGGTATGGGCATATGGTACACTTTCTGGCAAAATACAAAAATAAAAGATAGAAAAAACAACACACATTGGAACAAGAAAAATACGATAAAATAAGGTAACAGATTTTCAGATGGGTTGGCGAAACTGCCGGAACAAGTACAGTGAATCACGCAATGTGATTGTGGTTGGTTTTTGGCTTTTTTTTTCTTTCACGTGCTTGGATTTTGTCCTTTTTCTTTTTTTTTTATGTTTCACCATACTTTTTTTTGTTCTTTGTGTACCTGAATAGTCCCCTTTCAAAAAATCTGGCAACAGCGAAAATCCGCTGAACGAGTCCAACAACATTGGGCGGCCGGCGCCATTGGGAAGGACATGTTGCGGCCGGCATGGTTGTTTTGACTGTCGCGTTATGGTTGTTTTGACTGTCGCGTTCTTGTTTCGTCGATCCCTTCGCCTCTGTATGGCTGCAGGTAGCGTTTTCCCGATCACGGGTTGGGTAAACGACCTTTCCCAGCTCCCAGCCGTTAAAGATGATGAGGTATATCGCTTCTTCAAGAGCCGATCGGACTCGGAACGACAATTCGACAGAAGTTACAACTTTCTCGTTGAGGGGTTCGTGGTCGCCGCATCTATAAAGGCCAACTACGCAAGAAAAAGGTAATTACTAAGATCTTTGTAGCTACGACATCAAACATGTCATCAAAAAATGATAGGAACCGGTTATAATTTACGGGCTGTAGTTAGAAGTCGCCAGTACTCTCCGGATGTGCGACAAAACAGGCGCAGGGGTCCCGCTTCGCTGTCGCTCGGACAGTCGCGCGATGAAGCACACCGCATAAAAGCGACGAGCGAGCGATGAGCAAGCGACCAAAGCGATGAGCGTCGTTTTCTAGAAATCCCAAACCAAGCGACGGGACAAGCGACAGTGAAACATTTTCGTTGCTCGTAGCCGACTTTCGTCGCTTGTGCAGTCGCTTGTGCCGTCGCTTGGCTCGTCGCTCGTGAAATCGCGTTTTTTTACTTGGAATTAAGACTTCAAATTTCAATGCGCAAGTTAACCAGTGAAGGACGTATTCGACACAAGTTCCTACTTGATACGTCGAGTCCCTTTTTCTTGAGGGGGATTTTAGAATTGGGAAATGTAGAGCAGCAAATTTTGCAGTGAAGCAGAAGTTGCAAGCGCGTGCATGTTGCTTTGCATAAAGCACGCGCTGCACAGATGTCTGCGCTACAGGCAGCTTAAAGCGTCAGGTCGTATGGCTTCATGCGTACCTAACATATAATTTACACGCGCAAGTTTGAAGCACCGCGAGCTCGTGCATACCTGAAGCTAGGCGCTCGCGAAGCTGTCACGCCCACAAACGATACCACGAGCAACATTATATTTGTATTTGATGCCTTGATTTCTTCAAGCTAGCTGAAGCTTGAAAACTCTACCTCCAAACGCAACAAAGTGAGATTAAAAACACCTGACTCAAACACCCAAGGAAGCGTAGCGTGAAAACGGTTCGTGTTCCGTTTTTGCACTTCAGCAGGGAAACGTTTGCGCGGCTACGCCGCCGTCAACCGATAACGAGTACATTTCCGAATATGTTAATGCCAGACTTGTCCAGATACCCACTCTGCTTACAGAGGGGTACGCAGCAGTACGTTGGCATCGTGGGCAGGAATTGACTAGCGTCTACGGCCAACGCAGCGTATGCAGCGGCGCGCACTATCCTGCAGCATGGCGGCTGCCACTAGTTGCTGTTGCGTACGACAGGTGGCGCTTTTTTCTCTGATGGGTCTATAGCTGAATAAGGATTAGGCATCTTTTCTTGCTGCAACGGGTTTTCTTGTGGTTAGAACGCTAGTTCCACGGGGGCTTTTCGGTGGTTGGCAATCGGCAGAAATGGAGACTCTGCGTTCAGCTCGGCATATCTAACTTTAAAACTTTTATTGCTACTTTTTTTTTTTTTCAGACGAAAAACACGAAGATTGTCGCAATATATTTGGGTACCAGACGCAAACTGAAACACTCTCACGCGCATGCACGCTCGCAAATATTCGTGCAGGTTCACAAATACAAGCGACCACACCGACATTCGACACTTTGAAACAACTAGGCACAGATGCACGCTACTTGCTCTACTGAACTCTCGTTCTTGAACGACCCCACCGACGGTCAAATGATCGGCATAATATACCTTATTGTTGACAATGTCAGGGCACCGCAGGCTTACCCCCGTTATCCCCTCACAATGCGTCGCATTAGGAAACGCCGGATCAAAGGGGAGGGATTAGGGGTAAGAATGAGCGAGGAAGTGCCGGGAGGATTAGCGGTGCGACGGATTAAAGCATTCCGCTGAAGCGTCGAGGTGTTTCGAGACGCGCTTATCGTGCCCGGGCGTTCGGTACCCGTGTGGTGCTTTAATCCTAGTTCATCACCTAAGCCTCGTTTGTCACCTAAGCTGACAATGCGGTGGAGGCCACGTGGTTGTTAGACAAGTCAGACGTCTACTACCTTTCTCCACGTGAGGGTGGGGTCAGGTGATCAAGGGAAAGCGGTTCATTGGTTCGTGTATGCGCGTAACTTCCACAGCACTGTCAGCTTGGGGGGTTGAGAACGCATCCCAGAGGTCTTTGCGCTTGAGTGGCCACGCGTTGCGCTCGCCCGGGTGTTCCAAAGCGGATCGTCTTTCCTTTCGGATTCGGTTGGCTCGCCACGGGTGCTTTGGATGGCTCGTAATGGCTGCGGGTTAGATCCGGAATCGGGTGTTGCGTCCGGGACGTTTTCGAGTGGCACGTGCTCTCATTTATTGCGAAAAGTTGACCCGTGGTTTTTGAAGGTTGCTTAGCGGATGACGAACCCGAACGATCCGTTTGATTTGGAAATGTAAAGTTTGTAGGGTATATTTGCGAATTACTTTGAAGTTGCACCTGATAATGTCCATGAAGCATCTAATAAACAAGGAAAAGAAACGTTTACTTAATTTTTTTACAGTCTATAGTTTCGGCACTGCGGTTAGATTTGAGTTACTTTTGGTCTTGGGGTTAGTAACAGTATCCGTTGAAAAAAGCAGTGTTTTTCTCATCGCACAAATAAATTACGCATTGTCACGCACTCAGTCTCCGCCCACATTAGCGCTAGCGGTTGGATGGAGTTGCCAAAGTTCCTATAATTAACCGTTAAGATAATAATTCAACATTTACAGCTATTCTCCTGAACATTTAATGAGGAAATGGCAACCAACGGAGCCCGCGAATGCCGGCGGGAAAGCGCCCCACTCTCTCTCGTTGAAACTTCCTTGAAATCGCCGATAACTTTTGAATCACGAAACGATAAGTTTGGACACTTTCACCCTCGGTCTGGACTGCTAACGCTACATTCGGGCAGAGACTGCAGCGGTTAGCGATGCTATAGTTCACTTTTGTTGCGAGAAAAACGCGGTTTTCTTTCCTGCCGGCCACTTTATGCATATGAATTAAGCTCCTTTGCAATAATACTTAAAAAAACAAGCGAGCTGGTGATGATTCATGGTAATAAAACCCGAGACGTCTACCTTCTGCGTTCCTGAGTCTCGGGTTTCATTGCCATGAGCTCCTTTGCTTTGTTTGAATCGCGATGCGCACTAGAACTTCTGCGAGTGATTACGTACGCTCCGTGAGCATTTGCCAATTCTCAATCGTTTTTGTTTTTTTTTTAGTTCGGGGGGTGGGGGGTTCTCCGGTTGGCTTGGCTCGACTTTGTGCGAGGCTGTGTGTTTGCGAAGGAAAGAGGAAGATGGCGTCATTTCACGCCTGGTTAGCGTCGACGAAGAGCGTTCCTTTTTTCGCTCATCGGTCGGGTGCTTTTGGGCATCCGGCATTTATCCGAGGTCACGTGGGCATCCGAAACCTCGCAGCTTGGGGCAGCGGAGAATGCGGTCGAGTCGGTGGTGGAAATCGCTTCTCGGTCGGGTTTGGGGAGCAATTTCGGACGAACGGCTCGCGCGCACTCAAGAGACCCATTTCATTCATCCGAAAAACGCCGGATATTGTTTGGTCCGTTTTTCTTCTTTTTTTCTTTTGTTATTGTGATCTAATATATATAGTTACATGTAGCTCTTCCATTTTGTTGCCTTCGCCTCTCAGATAACAAAGACCAAAGTTGGAAGCGCATTTATTCATACTAGAGCTATTATTAAAAAGCTACGCTTAAAAGTATGTGGCGGGTTCGAATCCTGGCCGAGGTGCCCACAATCTGACGGAGGCTTATTGCGGAGAAGGCGCCGTGTAACGGAGCTTTCGGTTGCACGTCAAAAGATCCCCAGGTGGTCCACATTAATCCTCAGTCCTCCGCTGGGGCGTGCCAGATGCCCGTCGTTGCTTTGGCACGTAAAACCCCCAAATTTGACTTTTTTTTTACGCTTCCAAGTAACGACACAAAAAATTAGTCTTCGCCCTAAAAAAAATGTTTTTCATTTGGCAATGACAACTTTCTTTTCTTCTTCAGTCAGCTACCTTGCGGACTGATAATCGTGTTTTGTTGTTGGTGTTTTGTATTTTAAATTTGTGTTGTTTTTTTCTTCTACAGACCTATTTCTTCTCGGATTTCTCGGATCCGCTGTATCAAATCAAGACAAGTAAGTGCATCGTAATTATTTTTTCAACACGCCGCTCTTCCGATTGCTCACGTACTGCCACCGATGAAAATTGTTTATTTAACAATTAAAAACAAAACAAAACAAAACGGGATGCTTATATTTTTATCGACAAAAGAGTTAAGCTAAAGAACTTGAGTGTATTCTCTTTTTTTGTCATATGATTTACAGTTCGCCTAGCAAAATCATTAAAAAAAAAGAGGAAAATATACGATTACCTGGCGACGAAGTATATACTTCTCCAAGTCCCATGATGGAAAGACTGAAACTTAGTGGCCAAAAAAGGCAGCGGTCATCAAACATATGCACCTTGCCACTTCAAGAAAAAAAATGAAAATTTTCCGCGTAGTTCATACACTCGCAAAGCTTTCCTCAAACAGGTTTGATTACCCTAGATGAGATATACCATGTTTCTTTGGGCTAAACACGTGAACGTTTTGATAAAATAAAACGAGCTCATCACAATTGTAGTCGTTTCTATTAGTTCTTAAATAAAATAATAATAATAATAATGAAACGTGTTATCTTCTAGATGGGCATCTGGTCAACACCAACTGTTCCGCCACGCATAACAGGTAATTTGTTCGTTTATCGCTTTGTTGGTTTATTGCGAAACGAGATAAGGAGCAACGGGTCAAACACCTATTGCGGCCCGCCGTAATCTCTCCGGCTGATATAGAGGTGTACGGGAAAAGGCAGATTGCGGGCCGATGGTACGGTGCCCACGAATATTCGCAAGTAGCAGCGCAATAAAATTGCTAGAATTAAACGGCAACTAGGTGGCGCTAGCTACCGCCCGATCCCCCATTCATCCGTCCAACATTTATACATGAGTTGCACTGAACAGGTGTGCTACTGAAGGTGCGTACCTTCTCTAACGCGTATTTCGCACCTCCGATTCTGGTTTTCTCGGCAAGGATAACTACGAAAATGACCACCAGCAGGGTGCTATGACGTCACGTACGAGCCAGGTGTTTTTAATGCAATTTAACTAGAAAAAGACAGTGATGCCATCGTTTGGTATCCAACAGTCATCGACATCAATTTGCCGACCTCATACTTTTAAAGCCATTTTGAAAATAAATCAAATCAGAATATGTCTGCCAACGGAGCCTGCGAATACACGAAGATTAATAGCCTGAGAACGGGGCCCCATTTTCTAATTGAAAATTTCCGAAAATTGTTTATAACTTTTGAATTAGCTGACACCAAGCCCTGAAACTTTTGGCATGTGATCCCTACCGCTAACGGCATGTTTGGACGGAGGTTCGACTAGTCGGCGGTGCGCAGTTTATTTTTCCGGTGAGGAAAACGCAGTTCATTGCTTTCTGAAACACCCTGTAGAAGGCTGGAATGACAGGGGCGGTTACAGTCCGACTTGAAATACTATAACCTCCCGCAGGGTCCCGCGCCAGAAAAAGACAGCACGGAGAGGGAATTCCTCGAATCGGGCCAAATCGAATTCTTCGTGTCTTCTGATTGGCTCCCCGCTGTGCGGGCATGCGCCGTAGGTCGTTTTCGGAGAAGAGTCGCTCGGTGTCTCCGATATCGGCATGACGGATGAGTTCGTACTGCGCAAGCGCCTGTTTGCGTGTCCGCGTGCTGAGTCAGAAACTGCGTATGTAACGCGAATACTTTTTTTTCGGTTAAAAGGAACGTAGCATTTGTCTTTCAGAAATTGCGCACATGGCACCATTTATTTTCCCTTTCGGAAACTTCGCACATAACACGAGTGCTTTTCCGTTTAAAGGAACAAGACAATTTTTGCTTTTCCGAAACTGCACGTAACATGAGTGCTTTTTCGGTTAAAAGAACACTTGTCCTTTGGAAACCGCGCACGTAACGCGAATACTTTCCCAATTAAAGGAACATAAAACGTCAGCATAGGGTCGGTGCTTCGGGAACTCCAGCAACCAATCAGGGACATTTTCTTCGGCTAATGCCGCGAGTTCATTGGCTGCCAAGCGATAAGATGCTTGAGATTGCGTGATATGTTCGAAGCAATAATAGACGTCCGTTTTCGTTTTTTCTTCTGTTCGTCTATTAGGAAGGCCCTGTGCTGCAAGATGTCGGTCGAGTTGGACTTCTTTCTCGACAGCAATAAGAAGTGAGTATCCCGGTTAATTATTTATCGCGATGAATGAATGAACGCAATACCTACATTGCAACGAATTTATCATAAATAATTCATTTTCGTGTGTATTTCTGTACTGAGCACGACTGTAGCCTGTTAGTAGTGTTAGTGGACGCTGCGCCCGCGCTCAGTAAGCTCCACCCATCTCTTTCCACTTTAGCAGAGCGATCGCTGGAGAGGAGGTCGACCCCTCTCTAGTGTCCGCTCGGTTAAAGTGGAAAGCGGTTGGGGGGAGCTTCCCCGGAACTCTTACCTCATTGGGCATTAGTCAGAGCTTCGTTTCTGTGGGTGCCATTCTTGAAAGACGGCGTAGACGTCATTTCTCTCCGGAAATTCTTCGGAAGGCAAGCCTCTCCTGCACTTCTTCTGCTGCAACAGACCCCGTAGTCTCATTGATAGTCTCATTGTATAGTGACGTCATTTCTCTCCGGAAATTCTTCGGAAGGCAAGCCTCTCCTGCACTTCTTCTGCTGCAACAGACCCCGTAGTCTCATTGATTTATTTATTTACTCGTTAAATTCTTTTCGTATTTACGCGAAAAAAAATAAAAATCTAATGCATTGGCGTCTGACAGTCATCACTCAGTAGGCCCCTCAGTCACACTGTGCTCGTACGCCATACAAGCATCTTCGAAGCATGTGTTCGCTTCATAAACATATATGTGCTTTGAACATGTCTCATCAGACAGGCAGTCTATGTATGACCAATAGGACCGTCATACGAGGAAGAGCCTCCACACCCAGTGTTTGCAGATTGTCCTTTGTATGAGCAGTGTGCTCGGTGCTTTGTCAGACTTCCCCCACCCTCTAACCACAAGGCAAAATTCGTTACTTCTGAATGTCTTTTAATTTTTTCTGTTTATTGTTTTTTGACGGTGTTCTCGGCTTACACGCGAGTGTTTGCGGCACTCCGCGGCACCGACTTCTTGCCCGGAGCAGGGTGCGGCAGCTGCTGCATTACACGCGACGCGGTGCCGCACCCTCGTCGCAAAGGGGGACCTCCGGGCAGGCGCCTGGGTAATTGCCCCTATCCTCGTCTCTGCTCAGAGGCCCTCGCAGCCTCCGCCGGCCGGCTAGCCTAGCCTCTAAAATCAGGCTCTCCTTTCGATTAGTGCTGGTGCGTATTGTTTTGTTTTCTTTTGCAGGTGGTCGCTCTTGTTTTTTATTGCGAAGGCCTTTTGGTCTTCGGACATCCGGTGGAGGAGATTTGAGGCGTTCCCCCGCTCGCTCTCGACCGAGTTCTTAGTTGTGTACTGCGATTAATTTAGCTGCAGAGTGTGTGTGCGTGCGTGTGTGCGTGTTTATGCGTGTGTGCTGCCTTTGGCAAGCCTGCTTTTTCTTCTTTTGGGGGTAGAGATTCGTTGAGAGCAGAGACAATTTTAATTGGAAGCAAAGACGGAATTTCAATTAGTGAGGCAGTCGGAGCGTATGATGGACAGTTTTGCCAGAGACGCAAAAACGATAACTATTTGTAAGTAAAAAAAAAAAAAGTTATATGAGTGGTTGTTCTAAGCAAGCAAGCCTTAAATGTGTCCAAGAATGAAAGACTTAGCCTATAAGCGATTCTTTAATTGCCCATCAAATGGTTGCTGAGAGTCACTGCTTGAATGGGGTCTTTGACTTTTACCAAGTAATCTTAAGAATCTGCAAGAGCCCCGAGGGCCCACTCGAGGAAATTCTGATGAACAAAGTTTTCATGGACCACGAATGAACATAGCATATCATACAAACGAACTCTGGTGACCCATATAAACGTTCCTTATCGCAGTATGGCTTCAAGAAATACCCAGCTCTTTAACACAATAGAAACGATAAAATATTTCTGGCATGTATTTCTACTAGACATTTCCGGTAGAAGCCAAGACAACCTCTGTAGTTGGAATTTGCAATACAGTCTGCCGACGGATTCATTTTTTCGGCCATGTGCAGACAGCAGGAACGCAGAGCAGGAAGGTGGAATAGAAATAATGATGTCGGTAGGGTTGGGCGGCTCAGAAAAGATGGGAAGAGAAACGAAATCAACCAGGATGTCACGGGGTAATCTGTCCAGTCCTGCCTTCGGTAAACCGCTCAAATGAACGTTACATGACTAGTATAGGTCTCAAAAGTAGCCTTCCTTGTGCCTTGCAGGTGGATGTGCCACTTCGACGATGACAACTATGTCAACGTACCGCGGCTGGTTCGGTTGCTCCAGGGTTACGACCCGAGGGAGGACTGGTACCTGGGCAAGCCGTCCATCAGGCAGCCGCTGGAGATCCTCGCTAGAGACTCCGGCTCACCTCCACAGGTAGATGGCGCCACATACCTTCCAGATGGGCATGCACACAGACACCTGCTCAGAGAAAGATACACTGTGAAACGCAAAAGTGGTCCCTTAATTTCCGCCTAATGACGTCATGAAAGAATCATGCTGATGCCAACCGCGACCCTGGCGGTGTCACAGGAGCGGTTGTGGATGTGGCAGATCTGCAGGTCGACCTTCGGCTTAACAGCTCACGGAAGCCCAGACAGCTAGAAGTTGGAACGTCGTGACGACAGTGACACTTACGTTTGCTCGTGCTTTTTGCCGGGAGTTCTACGACCAACCGCCAGGATCGCAACATCCGACAGCATGACACTCCGGCATTTTTGACGTCATTTGTTGTCGCTTCGAGACCACTTCGATGCATGGATAGAATAGACGCCAAGCACACCAGTCGGAGACGAGCTCTAGGCATTGTAGTTATGCTACAAGGATTTGGCATTAAGGTTATCACCGGAAACGAATGCTGTAGCTTCGTTCCCACGTAAAAACAGCAAAACCTGATAGTAAAAATTAAAAAAAAAAAAAGAGATCGGTGTTACGCCAATCTAACGGTAGTCGGCGTGTAACATGATTATTATGATGTGTTCCTTGAAACGTCGTCGATTGAAGTACAGTACTCTTGATGATGTAATAATGTTTTCTCGCACTCTGTTCATCGAAAGTCATATTGTGTCGTCCTTTTCTTGCCGTCTTTGCAGAAGAAGATATCCTTCTGGTTTGCCACAGGGGGTGCAGGCTTCTGCATCAGCCGGTCACTGGCGCTCAAGATGCTCCCCATAGCTGGGTGAGTCACAGCTCTTTTCACCCCCACTACTCTTGTAGACCCCACAATAATGGTACACAACCATTCTCGTATGGTCCAGTTTCCTCAGATTACATCTGACAAGTAGGCAAGACCTTTAAGAACTGCCTGTGTACACAGCCCATATTACTGATGATCTCATTGTCTAAATTTGTATTTGTAGAACGAACCACACGTATGGAATCATCTTAGTTCTTGTATCACCGCTGTCGCAACTTGTGGCACACTGTAAAACTGTGGATCTGTATTGGAGGCTCAGAATAAAGCGCCAGACACATGCACGTCAGAACGTTCTCCCGACGGGTCGCAGTGGGATGCGTCGCGTCATAATGTTCGAATTATTAACTCCGAAATTACCGAGGCGCTATGCGATGCATGCATGTTCAATTCTTCATTTCGTTAAGAACCACAAATATCGGAGGTCATGGCCGTACCTGACTACGCTGAACTTTGTCGAACACGGCCATCTTTCCGACCTCGACCCACACGTGGTGAGACGTAAGTTGGACCTGCCGAAATGGCGGCTTCTTCTAGACCACGCCGAACCGCTCCCCAAAAGATAACATTGATGTCCTTTCCGTGTGGGTAGTCAGTCAATCTATAGATCTGTCGATCAGTCGATTTATGGTTTGTTTGTTTATTTGGACAATGGCCGTCGTAAGCCCTATTTGTCGAGCGTATACGATTGCGGCATACACTTTGTACCGAAGGTCCGTGTAGAGGTTTATGACGGCCATTCTTTGCCTCCCATTACGTCCGTCTTGTGTCTTCTCTCCAAGCCCACGAACTATCGCTCCATCGGTGAAACGGGCTGGAACATCAACGCATCCATCCATCCAACCAAACGACTGGAAGTACAGTGCTGCCCCCCTTGTCGGCGTGGCGACCATCCGAAGCAGAGATGTGGATGCCGATAAAGAGAGTAATTTGGGGGGAACTGCGCTCGCCAACACAGAATGAATTCGGGCGAAATTTTTCGGGGCCACCGCGCTTTGCCGCCAACAGGTGGCGTACTGCGCTGGGCAGCCACCCAATGTTGTCTCACTCTCCTCCTCTTACGCCTCGGCTCTTCGCTGCTTCGTCTAGCACGCTTTTATATTGTATATAGTTCGTAGGGACTACAGCCGGTGAATTACCTAGCGGGTGGGATACGTTAGTTTCTTTTCTTTTTTTCCTTTTTGCGCACCCCCTCCCTGCTTCTTTTTTTTTTTCTTCTCGTTTTTATTGTCTGTAATAACTTTCTTTTTTTTTGTAGTTGTGAACGCACAGTCAATTTAACGTAGCGGCATTTTGGGGGTTGCACAGAGCCGTTTCGTGACGAAAGCAGAAACATAATGGTCAAGTGGGAAGGGACACGGCGAAGCGGCACCTTTGGCTCCGCCCCCAATCGGCGCCGCCACCTGCCGGGTGTTTTAAGCAGCTTTGGTTTGTTCACTCGCGTTTTGTGTAGCATTTATTTTCTGATGGAGGCTTTATGTAAGATGCATCCAGCTGTTTTGTTTTCCTTTATTTATGCATTCTGGATGACCATCGTTCAACTTCTTTTTTACTTATCCTAATGAAATGCCACCACGTTTCTTTTAGCGTAATAACTTGCAACGATTTTTGTGTTGATTGCGTCCGTCTTGCATTGCCTGGATCACACACATACACACAAACACACACACACACACAAAAAAGGAACGATAACAGTGACTGTTTAAGAATATCCAAAGGACTTGGGCTGAGAATAAAATATGGATTGCACCAAAACTATATGAGCGGGTCTGTTTCGAATGTAGCCAGTTATCTAAAAGAGCCACTAAAAAGACCTCGTCATTGTGATGTCACTGCTGACCAGAAAAATGTAAAACCCCGCAATAGGGGTCCCAAGAAACCGGGTGAAACCCGCTAACTTTCAGACGTGGGGCAATAATGACTTTGTTATACAATTAACTGCGACAGTTAGTGTGAAAACAGTATAATAAATAAGGAAAACAATTAAAAGGAAGCATTTCATTTTTGACTCGAGGCGTCGGGTGCGTCGCTCTCATTAGTGACTTTTAGTATTGCGTATACGAGCGAACGCAAGTGCCGTGTTATTGCGTTAGCGTTGTGTTGTCCACAGTGCGCATGAGCAGCGTGGAGCACGCAACGCTAACGCAAACGCACAGCGCTTACTTTTGCTCGTATACGCAATACTAAAACTCACTATTGACAACAGTCTTGCCGAGAGTAAAGCAAAGGTGACGCACCAATTCTTAACGCGGAGCGTAACTTCTGCAGGAATGACTCACGGAATCTATCAAACATTCTATACCTAGTAAAACAAAAAAAAGTTCTTATGATTAGAAAACTGATAAAATATGCTATCTGTGACCATTTCTCCCGCCTGACAAAACTAAAAACAGCTATATTTAGCAAACAAACAAGAAACAGAAGAAACGCTATACTGGCAACATTGCCGCAACCGCGTTCAGCGCTGCAAATGCTGCGAGTGAAACATTGAATAAGTAAGCAAATAAAAAAATATACTTTCATGGTACCTTTTATGGTTTGGGTAGATGAGATTCGTCCCCCAAACTCGGCCCCTCTCCGCAGGCCCCTCTGCAAAAAAGTCTTATCAGCGTCTGCAATCTTGACTGCTCGAAGAACGGTTTCTCTTTCACCCGAAACCTGACAAGGGTCGAACCTACAGTGGGGCATATTCTTCACCTTTTCTACGTGTCAATGAAGGAAGAGAGGAAAGCATCGGAGCAGCGCTGAACCCCTGCGTCTGTCGGATTCTATCATTTTACAGCTTCGTTTTTTTTCTTCCTTCTCGTGCGTGCATGTGTGTGTGTGTGATCTTCGCCACGGCCACAGCGCCTTCGCTAAACAGCGGGAGATCCTTCGAGGAGCCCCCGTCTTCTTGACAATGTACGCTCCGAACAAAGGAACAACAACTGGGCTTTTCAGAGGGGTTGGGGGAGGGCGAAAAGGGGACGTATACAAAAGAAAACTAGTCAGTATACATTCAGGGACGCGCGATTGCTTGCGAAGAAGTCCAGACGCTAAAAGGAAACATATTTCAAAATCAGAAAAGAGCTATTTTTTTTTTCCTGCAGCTCAGAATGTCTGTTGTCATTATTGTTATCAATTATTACTTCAACGGGAGCGATGACACTATCCCATCGTCCCTCCTGTGTTTGTCCTCTCATTAAACAAGACGTCATCTCGCTTATTGCCAATCAAACGCTCATAGAAACGTAACCGCATCTTTCTTTTTGACTGAAAAAAAAAAACAAAAAAAAAAACAAGAAAAACGCTCTTACCATGACTGAAACACTTCAGTTTTTTTACCCTTCTCCGTTCTTGACACATTTATTTAACAGCGTTGTTAAATTACATAAAAATAAAACCGCGTACAAGGTGAGTCAGTAATCGTACCAGCTGTCGCTTTACGCGGTCTGCGGCTTTTACTTTCCGTGATGTAACTCAGGTGCACGTACCGCGACGTCATGACCAACCCATTATCATAGCAAGTCTCCACCGTAGCTTTTCAACGAGGTCACTGAGGTCACGCACTGACACTCTGGGACATTGGCTTTCCTTCCCGGTCCCTTTCGTCTGAGATGCACTTCGCTTGCACGTGCACGCACACTGTCGGGCTTCCCTTTCTCTAGGCCCCAGCTTTCTTTCGCTTTCACGCGGAGCACTAACAAAACTCACACATAAAAAATATCCCGCCTCTCGTGGAGCGGCTGAAGACCTTGTAAGCCAAAACAACCCCCCTCTTTTTTTTATTTATTTTTTAAATAAGAAGAAAGCAGCTTCCATCTTGCCGTCACGTGACGAGAATGCAGTGTGCGTGTGTCGGCGTCCAAACATGGCGTGGCCCTTTTCGTAAGTGCGGACTCTGCTCACCGGTTGTTCGTCTCTCTCTCTCTCTCTCTCTCTAGCCGCTCGAAATGAGATGCGAAAAACCGCCGCTAGGGGGCTCCTGTCGCATCTGTAATGCGCGCTGCAGAGCCCGTAGACGCGGGATGGGTCGCCTTTTATGGTTTTTGGGGTTTGGTCCCACAGGCTCGTGTGCGAAATTACTATTCTATTTGTTTCATCCAGTGTCCTTGAGTGCGTGTTCCCTATGTGAGCCTCCTGTCTGTATGTGTATTTCTTATCTCCATGTTTCTTTTCGTGCACGTGTGGTGTGCCTAGGGTCGTGTGTAGGGCTGTCTGTCTATCATCCTTCCGTCTGTCGGGGCATGAGTCTGTGGGGTTGGGAAGGGGACCACTTTATATTTTCGGTTCCTCCAACTCCTACAACCGCTGTCGAAGATTGCTCCTTTCTTGCAATCCCGGATAAAAGCTTACCGGACTAAAGCTCACCGGACATCCAAAACATATTGAAATGTCTTAAATTTCGCTTATATTGGTTGTTTCGCCTGGGGAGCTTTAGTCCGGGTAGCCAAAAAGAGAGGTGACCTTTTGTCCGGGTTTGTGAAGGAATGGATGAGCTTTTGCCCGGTGAGCATCTGTCCGGTCATCCTATTCTTCGTTGTCTCGTAATGCACTTCCCCTTTCGTTGCCCATGACTTCCTTTTTTACTTAACCAGTTTGTGCTTTGGGAAAGGACGATGAGGCACCTTGTTTTTCTTGCTGGCTTCTTACCCTGTGGTTCTTTGGGAGCTCAATCAATCAATCAATAATTGAAAACACTGTATAACGCATCTGGGCCCATCCTTTCTGGCTAGATAATTTGTTTGGTCAACAAAACAAAGAGCGCGGGAATTCTCCGGCATTCAGGGGTTCGCCGCACAAATACTACTAATTACTCGAGGAACGGCCCGTTCTGACAAGCAGCTCTAGTTGATCCTGGTTCTGAAACCTAAATGCTTAATCTGTAAACCCTGATCACGCATCGGTTTTTGGATGTCCATGGCACGCAGAACAGTGTAATTTACAAAACGGGGATTCCAGCGCTTCAAACTCCTGCCGCAGTGGATTCGGGATGTTGGAAACTGGAGTAGTACGACTAGTGGTGATCTGTTTGTCACTAGTACATATATTAATGCGGAGCCGGTAGTATTTTTTTAATAGCTGCTGCAATTCGTATAACTTCGTTTCCGAACTCCTGATGGAGAAGTTCTCCGTTTGTTCTGAGGTGGACAGGTATAGTAAAGCAATTATGTTGTATGCATGTTCAGCAGACAGCGGACATCTCTTTGGGACACCTGATCTCCAGCACGTGCTTGGCCTTCCGCCATGCTTTGGCTGCACGAGCACGCTTTGATTTCGCGGGACACCAAAGCATCATCGAAGGCAAAAAGCTCGCGCCGAGGTCGGGACAAACGAAGGACCTCCCTGCTGGTCTCAATCTCGTCAGCGACTATAGAGGGGAAAAGATACAACGGCATGTGATCCTTGCAGCAATTTCCGTCTCTAAATAGGGTTTCTGTCGAAATGCAGTTTTTTTTTTTTTTTTTTTATCTCATGTAACGAACGAAAGGGTTGGCGACCTCATTACGCAAAAACAAGCTACCTTGGCTTCCTGTTCCCAAAACTTTAGGCGTTTGTAAAGTCTGCAAAGAAAGTCAGAAAGAGAGAAAGAGAGAGAACAAGCGAAAGGAACATACTTGAAATGGTCTGTCTTTTTCAAGAGATCGTGCGTCTCCGCTTGACAAAAATGGCAGGCTGCGAACTGCCAGCGTCCCCCATTTGAAATTCAAACGACTCCCTCGAAACGGCCTCAAACGACACCGTTCAACTACAACAAAAGGAGCCGTTGGAGATCAGATCACGTCGATTGACAAGACAACAGCCGCGGCAGAGACAGGCACGTCTTCATCATTGCGCGCGCGGCACCGACAACCAATCGTTGCCTTCGATCCCGCCGGTGATTGGCCGATCTGCGAGTGCGCCTTGACAGAAAGATGGCGCTCCTCCGGGAGCCGCCATCTTTGTTGGTGTCAAGCTCTTGACGTTTCGGGAATCCGTCCCCTTCTCTCTTTCTACCGCTCGACGTGCATAAACTCGCGAACTCTTACTTTGTAATTTTGCAGACGGCTTTTCGGAAACCTTAGTCCATGCTTTTGATTCCTGTTTCGGGGTTTTTGTCTCGTGTTTTTTGTTGTTATTTTGTTTCGGTGCTTCAGCCGATAGGTGTACGTCGCCTGCTTGTGTTTGGTTCTAGGCTGTTTGCTGTGTTTTCTTATTTGGCCTTAGTCGAGTCGTGATCGCTTATCGCTTTGAGAAACTGCAGACGAAACCGAATACACCGCGTCGTGGCTACCGGCTGTCAGTTTGATTGGACGGTAAACAACACGAAGGAAAGTGATGGGGGACGGTGGTTGCCAGACAGCTTTTCTAGTTCCGCTTTATCTCGACCCGGGGAAAGGTTTTTCGTCGCGTCTGACACTAGCGGTCTCAATTTTGCCTTGTCTTCGGTGCATCGCCCCCTTGTTTGTTTTTCTGACAGAGAGACTGGTGGTGTTTATGGGCGATAACTTTTACGGAGACGTTGGAGTCAAAGCTACGACTCAGACTCTGTGAACGGCTTCGTAACAGCTTCGGAGGAAGGCAAGAGTGGCTGTGCGTCTGACTAACGAACACTAAAATGGTCACAGTAGAGTCATGCCTTGTTTATTGGAGCTCTTTAAGGCCTAGTACGCGGTCGTATATTGAAGTCTTTTGTTAACCGAGCAAAATTTGGAAACCTGTAAGCTTCGTTCGTTCGGTTCAGCAAGTATGGTTGACGTGGTAGTGTGGCTAAGGTTCAACGTTTTCTTTTTTTTTTTTCTTTTTTCTTTTTTTTTTGAGCTGGAAGTTTGGCATGCGTTTATTTATTGTGCGCATGCGCGAAAAAAAAGAAACAAGCTCGTTTTGCCTGGTGGAGGAGGAATGGAGCATTGTAACAAACTAACCGTATTAAGTTTATATCTAGGCTCTTATACTGATTAACATTTGGAGTTTTACACAGGCTATTTTACAGTGTGGGGAAGCACTTTAAGTACATTGAACTTAAAGTACTACTTCCACTAGGTTCAGAAAACTTGCACTTTAAGTGAAGTACATTATCTGAGGGTGTACTTGTACTTTACCTGAAGCATTTCTTTCTGGTACTTTCCGAGGAAAGTCCAACCGGTTGCACGACTGCTGCCGAGGAGTCACTCGTGGGGACAGAGCTGTTGGTACAATTAACTCCCGACTTTAAAGTACATTTCCCAAATTTGGTTTTGTTAAATTTGTATCACAAAATAATGCTTTGTCAACTCTGAAGATACACTGGGAGGGATATTCTACTCTCACCAGAAACGTGAGCAGACGACGCATCCCTCCGTTTATCCTGGAAGGTGGCTTTTCCGTAGCTTTGCGAACTATCGCTACGTTTTGCTCGGTCAGTGAAAGCGAGGCAGTTAAAAATATCAGCAGAGAACAATTAATCACAATGTAACGCCCGAAACTGTGGTGCGGAAAAAACTAGGAAACTTTGAAGTCTAGTAAAAATATAACAGAGGAGACCGTCTGAATGTTTTGAGGCGTTCTCCTCTGATGTCTTTTCCTTTGACTTGAAAGCTCCTTAATTTTTCCGCACCATAGTCTCGGGTGTCACCAATGGCGTCACCAGTGGGGGGGGGGGGGGGGGGGGGGGGGGAGAGAGAGAGAGGGGGGCACCGCTCCGGGTGCCGCTGACCCTCGTAACGTCACTGGGTTTCAAGAGGATTGCTTGCAGGAGCTACGGGGCTGGCGTCATGCTCTCTGCAACAAGCTAGTGCAAGCGGCGTCAAATTCAGAAGTCGGAAGGGCATCTGAATTTCGCGTCATTTCTGATATAACTACTTTGTGGCCACTCGACTGTATCCAATATTCGCCACCATTTCCGAAAATCATTTATGCATCCCCGGTTACCCTTGGGTAATGCATACCAGTTAAAAAAAAATCGCTGTAGAGGTGAATGAAAGGGTATCATGAAAGATTGTGTTAAAAAAGTACTTGTACTTTACTTTGAAAGTTCTTTCTATATGCAGTACTTTAATTGAAGTACATTGCACCCAGTATACTTACAACTTTACTTAAAGTATTGCGCCCAGTGTACTTACAACTTTATTTGAAGTACATCCCCTCTCATTTACCTTGTGACTTTACTTGAAGTACTTTTTATGTGTGCTTTACCCAACACTGCTATTTTACGAATAGTTGAAGTGAAACCTTGTCGAATATCGGCAAAAGTCCGAAGGTTAATTCCAGGTTCGGCAGAGGTTCGCGTATATCCCTATTGCTCAGCTAAGTGAAAGATCGACTGAAACGCCCTCTGTGTTCTGCGTGGCCGAGTAGCGCAGAACCGAATGCACCACCCGTGCAATTATGACCGTGCGGACTCGGTCGAACGGAGCTTCATTCCACGAAAGTCAAAACAATACATAAACTGGACTCAACAGGTATACAAAGAACAACAGGTGGCTACGCATGCCTGGACACGCGGCAGAGACACCTGGCGTGTGTTCTGCATTGTTCCGCCCTGTCTTTTGTGGAACTTTTTCGGTGGCACTGATTGTTTCGAAGTAGTCGCGGTATTCGGTCGCGCGCTGCTGGTTGCACCTGCGCGCCGGTAGATGGCGTGCGTGTTCCGGAATAAAAGATAAAAAAAGGAAGAGAGAGAAAGAGAGGGAAAAGAAAGACCGTGCAGTGGCGAAGTGTGTTTTCGTGTTTCGCGTTTGAGCAAGGCGAGCGCTGTCCGTATGCTTGCCTGTTAGATATCTGATTTGCTGTAGCAAACCGCCGGAGCGAGTCGCTTGTGTGTATGTGTGTTGGGGGGGGGGGGGGGGGGGGGGTGATTGCGATCTTAAAATGCGAAAGCACTTGGGCGCTCCGATGTTGCGGATTTCTTTTAAATCGGTTGAGACACCTCACTCGTTCTTAGCGGCCTCTGACGGGAACCATTAGGTGGTGCCAGACTACGAAAAATGCGGAGTAGCAGCTGCTTGTTACGGTTGTCTGCAGAGGCCAGAAGTCATAAAATGGCCGTCATGTTTGGATCACGCAACATCGCTGAGAAAAGATTTCGACTCAAGAGGTCAACGAGTCTAGAGGTCCAAAAGAGTCAGGAAATCTAACCAGTCAGGAGATCCAACGAATCAGCAGATCAAGTATCAAAGCTCTTCAATTGTTGATGTTCTTCACTTGGTAGACTTCTTGACTAGCCTCGGATTTCTCGACTCGTTGCATCTCTTGATCATATCGGATGTCTGAACTCGTTGGATCTCTCGACTCGTTAGATTTCTTGCCTCGTTGGATCTCTTGGCTGTCATGTGACAGTTGAATCGCTTGACTCTTTGGGTCTCTTCATTCGGTGGTTCCCTTTAATTGTTAGAACTCTTGACTTCATTGGATTTCTTGACTCTGCAATTATGTGCCTGTTGTCTCTCTTTACCTTTTGTTGTGTCCTTTCACTCAATAGATCCGTTGAGTCTCTTGAGTCTTGATTGATTTAGGGTCTTTTGCCTTGTTGGATCATTTGACTTGTCTGTCACGGGACCGTCGAATCTCTTGACTCGTTAGATCCTTGACCAGAAGCAACGTTAAAAAAGGTGACGGCCATTTTGGTTTCGTCCGGTACGGAGGTGCCCGTAGAGTGATACAGAGCCTAAAAGAGGAAGCGGAGCTGGTTACCAGACTGGCCCGGGAAAGGGAGATTGAATTTCCTGCGCGGTGACAACGCTTGATGAGCGCTCAATCTGGCGACTGCGGGCGCACAGGCGACCGGACGTGGCTGCCTAAGAGCCACCGACCCTTCCATGCTGTCGTCTCGGAAATAGGGCCTGGCAAGTGTTTCTCCTGAAACGTGACTAATAACCGCCTTTGTGCGTCATTTTACTGACGAAGCGACACGAGATGGTTACAAGCTAAAATGGCTGCAAACATATTTCATCCGATATATCTTGGAGAGGAACGGCGGTTGGTGAACAACAACAGATGATATACTGCGAACGGTTCTTTTCCCCTACTTTAGCCAATTTAGGCAGTATACGCCTGAGCTGCTGTTTTTTGTAAGCAACGCTGTGTTTCTGATTTAACCTCTTTTTTTTTTTTTTCCCTTTGCAGGGGTGGCAAGTTCATCAGCATTGGCGAGCATATCCGGTTGCCTGACGACGTCACCATGGGTTACATCGTCGGTAAGGACCCTTGTTCATGACAACTTACTGTTATTGAAGATCTAATTTTTGTATGCAGGAGAGACCGTTGGGGTCATTTTACGTTGCCTGTTAAATTTTAATACAAATGAGTTCCAACTCGAAAATGACTGAAATATAATTAGAATTCCGTGTTTTCTGAGTTTATTTCTAGTGAAATTCGGAAGGAGTTTTTCGGAGTTTGTTTTTCGATGAAAATTCGAGGTCTATTAGGGTTTATTTTTGTTAGATTCCCAATTCTCTGAAATTCGGAGTTTATTTTACTGTCTTCCCAATTTTTGAAAATTTAAGAACAAAATAAATAAAATCCGGGTATCATGACCCGTTGTCCTAAAGAAACCTTGACGAACTGAAAGGCCAACCCCTTTTGACGAAAATAATCTCTGGAGAAGGGGAACAAGAGGGACAAAGGACAAACGCAAATCTCCAAACACAGATAGGTTTCATTAGTTCGAGATTTCAAAGGAAACTGAAGTGGCATTTCCTGAGGACCACTGACCCGGCGATCTTACGAAGTTTATTAGTGAAACACCTTCATTTTATTTTTATTTTCCCGTTGTGACCTCGAAATTCGGAGTTTTTCGGATAAATCAGAATTAATGGAAGCCTTATCCCAAGCAGTTTTGATTTCCATGTTGCTTATTGACTGTGTAACAGGTCTCGTGTACATGCTGTTTTCTGATTGGGTGCCACTGCTTCGTCAGTTTTTAATCAAACGCTATCCTCTAATTTGGGTCAAGATTAGTGCGTTTGCCTGTTGTTATTGGTACCTTATAAATGACAATGCGGTGCGAATTCCGACAGAGTTCATGTAGTAATACGAGAGGTGATATAAGTTTCGCGTCCTAGGCTCTAACTTTTTTATTCCGCGGTGGAATTGAGAGATGTTAAATTCGAATGAAAGTTTGGAATCTCCTCTTTATTAGGAGCAGACAACTTTTCAATTTAGTCTCTGCCGGCGGCGATGCAGTTCCGCTACCGGTGGACTACTCTCCGCATACCGTTGTAGATGATTGAGGGCGGCTGCTGACAAGACCAGCGGCGCACTGCATCGGCAACCTCGTCGTCGGACGCAAACCGTGTACCTTTCAGCCGTCCCTTTACCTTAGAAAATAGCCAAAAATATGATGGCGCGAGGTCCGCGGTTTTTAAGGTGAATGAGGCAAAACATCTTGGAACTGCCGCTCCTTCAGCTCGGCGTCGGTCTCATCTACAGCTGTCCTCAATCATCTACGAAGACGTGCACCGTCAGCAGAAGTGCATCGTCGCCGGTGGGGACTACATTGAAAAGTTACGCGCTCCTGAGAAAGAGGAGATCCCAAACTTTAATTTGAACGACATCTTTCATCTCCATCAGTGAATAAAAAAGTTACAGCCTAGGGGGTAAAACTTAGTAATCTTCGTTGTTGGTCGCGGACTGCTCTTATCGCTTGGTGCTGACACCTCATTGGCTGAGCAGTAATAACGAGACGATTGGAGCTGACTAATCCAAATCATGCCATAACCAACGTGTCAGAGACAACTGGTATATATAATATTTGGCACTACCCTCTTAACGAGATAAACGAAAGTGAACAGCGAAGCAGGTTTTTGTGATTCACTGTCGGACGTTGTCCCCGAATACGTGCTGCACCTCGAAACATTCTGTAACCAATCATGTCTTCCTTTTATCAGCTCCACCAATGGAAAGCGCGATCGGTATCGTGCTTCGATGGTGCCGCGCATGCGTCCACAGTGTAGTGACTCGGCACTTTTCGCTTGGGGGATAAACCCTGAAAGGTCTTAACGTGTAGATGTTTCTGAGATTGTACTCAATGATGAGACATTGGCTCATCGCTTACGCTGTATGATTTTGTTGTTGTCGTCTCATTTTAAATAGAACACCTGCTCAAGAAGAAGTTGACGGTTGTGGAGAACTTCCACTCCCACTTGGAGCCGATGAAGTTCCTCAAGAAAGAAGCACTCAGCGATCAGGTTGGTGCCATCAAGTTGCTCTGTTTTAGATGCGTATTGCACTAGCCAGGGGGCGCAACGAGCGGTCGACCTACAACGTGTTGCAAACTAAATGGTGTATCTTTGAAAGAACTAGAAACGCGAATGCCTGGGTGTAGGAGGCTAACATTTCGTTCGAAAGTGGTTCCTGACATTCACTTGCACCAAGTTAAGTTTGCGATCATAGCTCCATCCATATACAAGATAGGAACTAAATGTCGCTTCTTTTCAATATCTCTATTATTTATGTTAACTACTGTCCTTCTTTGAATACTTCGACCGGGGACAAAAGAGTTTGTTTCTATATTTATTTTGGGGCTGTACGGTTATATATAAAGTGTCCTTCAATTTAAACGATTACCCATAAGTGCACCGTGGCGAGGTGTTTTCGAAGTGTGTCATAGTGTCGAGGACTGTCCGTATTTGCGCTACACAAGTGAAAGCTGTTGTTCTCGTACAAGGTTAACCTGCGCACCGAGACCTCTCGCACGTTGAGAACTTGCTGTTTGCAGGCGCGGGAAAAATTGAACGTTGAGGTTGGCATCACCTTCATTTGCCGTTTTCTCAGTGGCTATTTTTAATTTAGAGATAATAAATAGCGTGCCGGAAGGAGTAATGCCGGAGTCTTCCGAAAATGTGTTTAATACAACTGCCTAAAAAAAATGCCGCTGTATTTTTTTTGTATTTTTTTTTTAAGTTGTGGAACGTCATTAATCACTGCAGATAATGTATACACATCGTGATGTTTTATTATGAGTTACTGAGGAGAGCGCTTTTCATTGCGGCTGAAATCATTTATCATCCCTGACGGGTTTTTTTTTTTTTTTTTTTTTTTTTCTTTTTCCTCTGAAATTGCCAAAGCATTATTATTTACGGAAACACCGTAATCTTCTTTCGTGACTTGACGGAATATCCGCTTTTTGTTCGCCGAGAAGAGTTTAGGCTTTGTCAGGTGTTTTCAGTCGTACAGTCATTGAGCTTCCAGTTTTGGGTTGTTACTCCGAGCTTACGCCCGGCGGGAGGAAGCCCGTGCTAATAGCGAGTTTTAGTAGACCGTGTTTCCCGCTCCGCTAGCCCTCCGCTACGAAGAAACCGCCACTGCGCCTGCGCGCCGATGGCCTTGGCTGTAGAGTTCCGGGTAGCGGAGGGGGTTAGCGGAGCGGGAAACACGGTCTACTAAAACTCGCTAATAGGGAGTTGTAGTAGATCGTTTTTCTCCTCCGCTACGGTATCCCCGAAGAAAACGCCGCAGCTGCGCATGCGCGCCCCCAGCCTTGTCTGCATAGTTCAAGGTATTGTGGCGGATTACGGAGCGCCATCCGGGTGCTTAGCGGGCTGCGGAAACGCTCTACTACAATTCCCTAATATGATCCCCTTTTTACGGATGGCTGTATACCGTATTTTGCTGACAATAGAGAGTTTTAGTAGATCGTTCCTATGACTCCGATAACGATGCCCGACACTCCACCGCCGCCTTTGCGCATACATCGTATCGATATCAGGGGTATCCGGAACGGTCAACTAAAACTCTCTAATAGTCCGCGAACTACCTGCAGGTCAAGATTTATTTTTATGACGAGACCTTACGTATTATTGGTATGGAAGATTATGCTAATGATAATCTTTGCATGACACAAGCTTTTTTTTTTTGTGCTCTATTAAAGTTGCCATTTCTAAAATGCGCTGTCTTTTTTTTTTTTTTTTTTTATCTGCGGAATACGTCTTAGGTGCAAATAACGCGCCGGAGAAACTATTTTTTTAATTTGAATTTTGTTTTGGAGGATTATGCACAGGGTTCGGACTACGGGAAGTATGGTATATTTCCACGTTGTTTTTTCGGTCGGTCACACGAGAGCGACGTGGCAGTAATAAAATAAATAAAACATACTGAGGCATCGTATTTCGGAGGCTCACGTGTACCTATGCGACATTCCGTTATGCCCTATCTACCAACTGGAGCGTATCGCGGCGTGAGATCTGCCCTTTCCAAACAACGTTCCGTCCGATGTCCATCCAATGTGCCGAAGCACGTGGGAAATGGACTTTAATGCCCAACACATTGATTTTATTGTTCTATATACGCTAAGCTTAGTGCCCAATGCACCGAAGCGCGTTGGGCTTTATACGCTCAGCTTTTTTTTTTTTTTGTTTCTTTGTAGGCGTTAATTTGGAACAAGAAAGGGCACCGACGGATGCTCCTCCCTTTCTGTGACGTCATAAGAATAGCGCGTTCCCATTGGGTGTCGTAATGAGATTGCGGCTGAGGCCAGAATCTCATTGGATGCAGAGCGATAATTAGATGCTGGGGACAAATTCTCACCACGCCCAGCGTCTGTTAGGCTGTCGGTGATTGTGGTGGTATAGCAATCGGATCGGATGGAACCAATCAGGCGGCGTCACAAGTGCGATGTCGCCTTTGTGCGTTGTCTGCTGTACCTTCACAACCAGTCAGGCATATATCTCATTCAGCACTGCGGCTTTGTTATTTAAGAGGTGTTGCGCGGCGCCTTCTCCTCCCTGGCACCGCGCCAGCTGTGCGCGTGGCTTTGAGGAAAACGAAAGGGACGCGTTTTGACGAAAACTCGGCGGTGTCTGTCAGTTTGTCAGCGCCGGGGAGAGAGGGAGAGGTTGACGCGTGCTGACGTCAGCACTTCGGACCAATGGGAGCGTCCCACGCGCCACCCTCTCCCCCTCCTTCTTTCTCTCTTCCCGGCGCTGAAAAAACGAAAGAGGCCCCCGGGTTTTCGTCAAAACGAGCGTTCTAATGGTAACGCAATAACACGAAAAACACGTGGAGACATGGGCTGTGGTAAGAATTCATTCCTTATCTTTTGAAAGCAATTGGGGAACGCCACTGAGGACGTGAACGAAATACCATATAGAGGACAAGGCCTGCCTCCCCCCCCCCCCTTTCCCTCCACACACACACTCACAGAGACGCACACAAAGCGTCATCACAAGTAGATCCGCGCAGCGGCGCCTAGCTTGCTTCAGCATCGTCTGCAGCGCCGTCTTGCGGCGTCTCATAGCGAGCGCGACGCTGGCAGACGCCAAGACGGACGCGTCTCCCGCCTCTCGTCGGGCTGTGCTTGCCGCTTGGGGAGGGTCGGCGGCCCACTAAGGATGACGTCACGCAGTGGCCTTGTTTTGTAGCTGGTAGTGCGTGAACCCGCGGCGATTAGAAGAACGCGTCGAGGAAAATTAAAGAAAAGGGGAAGCTGGCGGACCGGTAATTGGAACTAATTTAGCGGAGCGTCGCTATCTTTCTTTCTGACTTAAAAAAAAAAACAAGAAAAAAAAAAAAACGAAGACAGGTCTTGCGTAACGTGGTTCCGTGGGCAATCGTCCATAAAAAAAAAAAAAAAAAAAAAAAAAAACACGAAATTTATAGTCGTCCCTCAGTCGCTGTTCCGAACGCTTTGCTGACATCCACCGTAACTAGTTTAAGAAGCCTCCGGCATCGAAAAAAAAAGAACCCAAAACCGGTTAAGCAGTATTTAAAAAAAAAAAAAAAAAAGCGACAGAGAAGCGAAATCCGGATATTCGACATTTCTGCATGTTCACAACTGGTCAGAGCTGGCTCTATATTCCGTTTCACAATACAATTTCACGGGCGTCTGATGATGAAAACGAGCGGATCGGCTTCGCGGTTGCAATTCGAACGCCAGTCCGAATGCACCTCGAATGCACATTACTACCGTGTGCCTTAACACCTCTTAACATCTTTTACGACGAGAGCAGAGTCTTTCTTTCTTGGCGTGAATGGACAATGTCATAAACAATCATTTCTCGTAGATAGTGCGTACACTCGGTTTCGCAAATACCACACAACTTCCGATCCGGTGAAATCTAGTTCCATGGCCACTTCACAGATGGCGCCAGCGTGCCAGTCTCACGTCGTATGATACCAGGACATCTCGGTTGTCTCGGTCCTAAGCAACGTTACTGTCCTAAGCAAACGCAATTATGTGAACGGGTCTTAAAAGTCCGACCTATAGACGTCTGTAAGTACGGCCTCTGGTCGTCGCCATCTTCCTGCTGGTGCGGGAAGATCGTCTGATAGTCGAGCATAGCTGAGGCCGTAAGTACGCCTCATTGGGCAGTTGTCTGACACCATAATATATCGCCGGAGGGGGGGGGGGGGGGGGGGGGGGTCAAGGTCCCTTTACGCATATCGTATAAATTAGTGAGCAAAGCCGACGTTTTTAGTGAAGAGGACGATAGGATGCCGCCATGCTTTCAAGGGTGGTGAGATGTGTTAAAATTCTTTGATCATCGAAACTTCACAAAGGCCGGCAACAATTTCAGCTCCGGACATATTTTCCGGTTACCAGTTGCTATCAAGTTCACATTCTTAATGAAGTGATACCGTACTGGATGGGGCATCCAGATCTTCATGACGAACTGCCCTGCCATCCTACATCTCCAAATGGCATGCAGGTTGAGCAAAATACGAGATCATAGCCCGCTTTAGTTTCTCTGACCCTACGGTCAACTCCAACCAACATAGGAAACCCATTTTCTGTGCAAGCTTTGGCATAAATAAGATATCGTCTGGGCGGTTACAAGTGGACGCGGTCGCTTGTCTAACCCGGAGGGCGTCGAGGCGGAGATGGATGCTCAACAGGAAGCACGCTGACAGACTTGGCTTGTGAACCAATCATTGATGCGCCAATGTCCGAAGTGGATTTTGCTGGGTCGGAGTGTTCGATCCTTTCAGCGGTGACGGATTGCAGAGTTCTAGACACCGCGAGACGTCTGCGTCTTTGTGGTATTGCGGCAGTAATCTTCGAAGAGGGTGAGGTTCTTCTCGTTAAAAGTTCGACCATATATCTTCCAGCAAGGACGTTCGCAGCTCTGCAATCGTGTGACTTCTTTTGGGCATCGGCGTGGGAACTTTCATTTTTTGTTTCCAGTGAAGGATGTCGAAATGAAGCTGCGGAGAGAGAGACAACATTTTCCCCTTTTGGCGCAGTTTACTGGATGCGTGAATTGATTTGTTTTTAAGCTAGAACAAAAAAGAAAAAATAGTAATCGCAAGTAACGAGTTTGATGGACGATGCCGTCGAAAAACAGTAACCAACGTCGTTTCTAGTAACGCGTTACTGACAACAATGAAAAAGAGGCAGCAAACCGGAAGAAAGAACGTTTGCTATTTCTTCTTGTTTGTCGTCTCTTGACGCCTGTTATCCTTTACAGTTAATACTCCGATCCTTAGGTAAACGAATGAATGCATGCCTTTCTTATTCTCATAGTCATCCTCGCAAATCCTCGTACACACGTACGGATGAACTTCCCTTCCCCTCCTTCAAGAGTTCCGAAGAAGGACGTCGATGGTATTTACCACACATAAATACATAAAGTTCCTATCGCGTCGTCCCAGGCGTATAAATAGCCGTCCTAAAGGCGAAATTCCGCTTACAATCGCGTCTGATAACGACTGCTCTGGAACGAACGTCAGTTACATTGAGTAATCGCCCAGACTTGTTTTGGTTGTCATTCCTGCAGACAAGTTTTCTGGAGAATGTCTCGAGACGGAAAGAGATGGGAGAGAGGGTCACGTGCTCTTCGGAAAAGGGGGAGGGGAGCTGTCATCAGCGGCCATTTTGGGGAGAGGGAGGCGCATCTTTAACGAGGGTCCCCGCAGGGCTGTCTGATCAGCGTCTGCGATAACAGCGCCGCGGCGTGCCACCGCGTCGCAGTGGCATCGCCATCACCGCAAACATCTCCCTGGGGACCCATTAAAATAAGCTAAAACCTGTAACGACGCAGACGTGATAAAGGTGAGAGAGAGACAGAGAGAGGGTGGCAGAAATTCAAAGGCAAAAACCGGGAAAGTCGAGAAAGACTGGAAGGTTCAAGGGAGATAGGTGCCGAAACTGCTTCCATCAGGTACCACTTTTCGAACTTTGAGCGCAAAGTTCGACAAGTTTTACAAAAGTTCGCCTTTCGTGCGCATGGGCGATAATTGAAAACAAGGGATGCCACCTGGCGGAGTAAGATCGCATTATTTGATTTGATTTGAGTATTTGCTTCAGGTACAGGTACATGGTACTGAAGGCGTGTGGAAAAGCTCTCACAAGGACAGCTCGACGAAGCCGCAATGTTCAGCACAAGAAAAAGAAAATTTGCTTGTAGTTGAATTTCCAGCGTTAAAAACAAAACTTCAATATAAGCAAGAACATAGAGACACAGAATGGCATACAACTTCGGATGTAAGAACGGTTGAAGTGATGAACAAATTGTAAGGGCGCAAACGAGCTGGTGTACATTGCACATGGTCGAAGAAACCCCGAGACTGCGGGTAAACGACACAACGACACAAGTAGATTAGAAATGATCATTTATGTTTCGCACTGACAAAACAGTTCATATGTTTCCTTTGACATTGTGTAAACATTGGTCATCGTTTTGTAAAAAATAAAACAAACCACTTCATAAAATATTTCTTCCTCAAAATTTTACATTCTTTTGTGTACAAGTCTGGCGACACTGTCCATAAGCCGAACTTCGAATTTTGCTGAACGTTGCGAAAGTTTCGCCGGACCTCTGGTTCGACAATTGTTCGCACGACATCCCTAGCTTGAAGGGAGGCATTATCAGAGACACACGCTCTGACCATTTGAAGACGAATTGAGAGAGGGTATCGTGGATATTATGGAGGGACGTATAAATTGAGAGAGGAACGTTGGAAAAAGATCTTTGTCGAGCTGCTCTCTAACCGGACTCAGCCACCATTTTTTTTTCCTTCGGAGTGTTTTAGAGTTTGTTTGCTTTTATGTCCATGCATGTCTGTTTTTTTATTCCGCCATTTTTGATTCATCCCTCCAGGGTTTGTTTTCTTTTCGTTTTCTGGAGGCACGCAGTCCACGAAGCCTCGTTAGTTTCGTTTAACGTTGCGGCGGTTCGTCAGATGTGAAAGGACAAAAAAAAAAAAAGATATATATAAAAAGGGGAAAACAAAAACATAAAAGGGACAACGAGAACGCCTGTCCGGTTTTTGGCGGAATGAGTGGTGGAGAGGGTATTTGGAGAAGGGGAGAGGGAAAAAAAAGTGGTAGTTGTTCCCCGCTACGTTGCTGGTCCGGCTACTGTGCAGAGGGCTGGGTTACACGGGGCGTGTTTCTTTTATTTCTTTGTTTCTGGAATGTTCGCCGCCTTTTTTTGTATTTACCTGCGCGTCGGGGCTGCGCCGGGCATGCAAGCGGGTCGGCAGCTTGACAGGAACTGCTCATTGAGCCTTCGGGAGCGTCGGATACGGCCTGCCGGCGTCTACTCGGCCCGGGAGTGTGACCTCTAAGGTGTCCCTTTAACGAAGTAAGCCAGAGCTCTGGTTTGTGCACTTCGTGATTTCAGTGGGGTGACTTGACCATTATAACGAATTAAAACTTTTGATGTAGATTCAGACACGGTACCGAATTTACATTGGATAAAGTCATTCAGTCAAAGAACGCGCATGCGCTGAGGCTCGCAACACAGTGCTACGTAGGATGGGAGGCAAGCGTTCTCGGAACAGAATTTCTAGCTCCATCTAATTTTCAAAAGATTAAATAATATATTATATATATATATATACAGGGTATTCCACGTATATTCCACGGTATTCCACGTATATTCCACGTAACTTGAGCCAAGGTTTAAGAACATTTTGGTCCAGTTTAGGGAGATGAAATTAAACGAGTACGTTTGTTCATTGTTTGGAGCAAGTCAGGCTATTTGTTTTTTGTATTTAGCTCAATGAAATAATTAATTAGGATTAATTAATTACTTTTTGAGATATTCAGTTTAGAGCAAAAGTGCAAATGACAAAGTTGTAGAGCGTCCTCAGAAACATCCAACTCAGTGGTTTTTATCAAGAAACTTTAACATCCTTTTTTTTATGGGCTTAAAAAGTATTGCGAAATATGAAGAGAGAAAAAAAAGTGTGCCTTGCATCATGTATTTCAGCGCTCTCAGCCGTGGCTTGAATAAACTAGGCTTGCATGCTGAATAGAGCACTGGTGACTGGACGCTGTTAACAAATTCGCGGTTTTTTTTTTTTATAATTGGGGCACTTTTTTTTTTTTTTTTTGAGCCCGTAAAAACGAATTGTGAGCAGGGATGGGCACTATTTCAAATACAAGTATTTGAAATAGGTATTTCAAATACTTCGTGTATTTTGCATTTGTATTTAATTATAAATTGGGTAATGTATTTGACCTGTGTATTTAAATACTAAAACGTGGGTATTTCAAATACAATTGTAATTAAATACAATTCTGTGGGCGAAAATACATCCCCCAAATTTATTGTCACTGTCCAGAGCAGGAAGAAACTATGTTCTGCACCGGGGGAATGCAGTGTCTCTCAATCAAGCACAAGCGTTTAGTGACTTTGTGAATACGGTGCTAGTCCAGGGCAAGAATATTGACGAAATGAACGTTCACAGGCAGTCTGGCTAAATAAGTGCCTGTGACAACTTGTGATGCTTTCCAGCCTGATTTCCATCCATATTTTGGCCTGGAACATTCTAAATGCACGGGTCGTCCAGATTTTCGTAACTGGTGCGAGTTGCAACCATAAAAATTCTCTAGCTAGTGCTGCGCGTCTTGGTCGTCTCGGTTCTTTGTTGGTCTATACCAAAATGTAATCGACAAAAAAGCTGCTTGAAGCTCTGTACTTTTTTCACCTATTACGTCCAAGCTTATTACATTTTTTTTTTTGTGATTATATTTGTATTACGTTACTAGAGCCTCGCACACTAACTCTAGAGTGTGCGACGCAAAATTAAAATGAGATACCCAGAAACCCGTTGCAGCTGTCCTGAAGTCGCTGACGCAAATTTTGAGGAATCTATTTGGAAAAGTATTTGGAGGAGACCAAATACATTTGGTTGTATTTGTATCTTGTACTTAAATGCTTTTTTGGAAATGTAATTAGATTTGTAATTAAAATGCAATTTTGACGAAGTATTTTGTATTTGTATTTCGATACATATTTGCATGTATTTTGCCCATCCCTGATTGTGAGGTTTCTTGATAAAAACCACTGAATTGGATGTTTCTGAAGACGCTCTACAACTTTGTCGTTGGAACTATTGCTCTAAATTGAATATATCAAAAGTTAATTAATCTTAATTAATTAGTTCATTGGGCAAAATACAAAAATAGCCTGACTTGCTCCAAACAATGAAGAACCTTATTCGTTTAGTTTCGTCTTTCTAAAATGCACCAAAATATTTTTTAAACCTTGGCTCAAGTTACGTAGAAACTACATTGGAACGCTGCAGACAGTGGTATTTAGGTCCTCCAGATGTGTACATCGACTTAACGTATTTTCCTGATTTATTGAACCGTTTCTAAGGGCAACCTAGCAAAAAAAAAAAAAAAAAAAAAAAAGGGTTTTTCAAAACATTAAAGGGGGCGCTTTAAAGCGGCTGAATGACGTCACTTCCTTCTGCCAAAAGAGCTGTGTTCAGCAAACGCCGGAGACTCACTTGTCTGTGCAGGAACTACGCTTCCGCCTTAGGGACTAGAGGGCAAGAAGGCGAATGGTCCCTCTAGGATTGAGGCTAATCGAGAGGTTGTTGACGCTCCTTGCGGCGAAGCCAGTAAATGGTCGAGACCAGTTTTTCCGTACATTGTGGCGACTTTCCAACGCCCCTCGTCGTTTATTTTTTTTCTTTTACTATCGGGAATGAATACCGCTCATTAACATGTCCAGATCAGATACCACGCGATACTGGGGCTTAACGCGTGGGCACGATGAGTTAAGTTGCCTTAATGCTGAAATGTGAGACTGAGCCATGGTCATGTTACCAGCTGGTTGATAGTTGCCGCGTTGCATGTCCAGGAGCCAATTCGTAACTTTCAGCGATGGTGGTACCGTGGTGTGGGAAGCACGCACTCCCTAGCTCCTGGACGGTCGGCTTCAGAATTAAGGTGCTTGCTTATACCTTCCTGACGTGGAAGTATGACGTAAAGCTCTCATATCGCTCGTATTTCACAATATTGGAATCATTTACGCGGCGCGGACCCGACCTTTTACTCCTGTGCCTACGACGATCACCCTGATGACGGCCATTTTGAGAGGAACTAGGGCGCCCCCTACAGCGCCGAGATAACGCTGCATTTTCTGTGTGCCCGGGAAAAGCTGGTGTCACGTGCGGTGGAGTGCAGATACAGGGCTGACGTAGGGCAGAATCAGCGCTGTGTCTAGTGCTGCAGTGTATGTATAGAACAAGTTTTAGTAATATCACCGCGAAAAAAAAAAGTAGTTGATTAATGTGATGTGCGAGATTTGACCGTTGTCGCTCTGTCTGTTTGCTCAGGTGACGTTCAGCTACTCGAGGTTCGGCAAGGAGATGAACGTCCTGTCCATTGACGGCTTCCCTTACAGGGTGGACCCTACCAGGTCAGTACCTCCCTCTCTTCCTTCGCTCGCCGCGAAACGCCTTATTTTACTCGTTCGTACACAGTTCCTGGAAACTCGTCTTTACGGGTTGCTGCGTTTAGCGTCCCATCAAAGGTGGTCCCGGAGAGGTAGCAAACTATACGTCACAGGAGACGGCCTATCACGCTGTCGGATGTCGCGATCCTGGCAGAGCCGGATCCAGAACTCCGTATTGGGGGGGGGGGGGGGGGGGGGGGGGGGGGGCGGGCGGGCGGGGGCGGAAATTTTGTACAGGCTTCTGCCGTATCCAGGCCGTATATACCTTTGCTGCTGTGCCACCGTTAGGATCGCGACGAGCAACAGCATGACGCTTCCGTGACGTCAGAAGGCAGAAATCGAGGGACCACATTTGAGGACATTGTAAACAAACCAGACGGAGACGCGCAGCAGGAATTATACTCAAAAATTTAGAAATTTCGAGACATATAAACGATTTCTGTCCGTTTGGTCGTGGTCTCACTCTGCCGTAAGGCGGGCGATGACCGCAACGGGAAGGTTAACCGCTTAGTGCTGTAAACTCGTGGTTAGTGGAACCGCGGTCTCCAGAAATCTTCCCAAAGCTAATCTACACGGAACTAGAAAGAAAAGGAACAACCGTATTTCTGTCCTGCCGAGATTGCGTTCCGAAGGAACCCCGAATTCCGCGGGCTACACTGGGGGCCAACAACGCCACACAGCGCGGTGAAAGCGACCTTGGCGCCACCTGCCACTCCAAGGTGGCGGCCCCCATGGCGCTTCTCATTTCCCGACATCTGGCAGACGACGTCGACCGCGACGCCTCAGCCAAACGCTCCTCCGCTACAAGAAACAAAAAAGAGCCAAAACAAAAGGGAATGGCATCTTTCTTTTTCGGGGTTGGAGAGGTCGGGAAGGGGGGGGGGGGGGGGGGGGGAGTTTGTTGTTATCCTCCCGACTCGTCACTAACCCTCCTCACTACACGCGACGAGCTAAATAATAAAAGCAACAATGAAAAGAAGAGGCCTGTTATTTAACTTGGCTGCTCCTTCCTAGCTAGCAGCCGGAGGGCCACCGCCGCTCTGCCACTTTTGCAAAGTTGACTCCCCGCCAAGTGGAGAGGGGGCGCTGAGAACGCTTTTTCGCCCCGCGGCCACGTTTGGCGTAATTAAAGGGACCAGTTTCTTTTTTTTCTTCTCTTCGCGTGTTCTTCCTCCGTTCGGGTTTAGTGTTCTTTTTTCGGAGGGTAGGAAGGTCGTGAAGTGGGCGGTTCGGTAGCCGAGTTGCATGCCGATGCGCTCGGCCGGGGCTATGCAGATGAGAAATGGACAGTAGCCGGCGGTGTGACCAGTACCACCTATAGAAGAGAAGGCCTGCACTTCCCCCGCTTGAGCGTGCTTGCCGCATGGGGTGGGTCGGGGGTCCACTAACCATGACGTCATGCGCAGGCCTTGTGTTCTAGATGGTATTGGTGTGATGCGTGTAGGACCGGGCGAGTTCATCACCGCCAGTGACGAATGTACCCGTCGATGTAATCAGTTCTCGTTCTTCGTTTTTACTTCTTCTGGCGGTAAGTCGGTGACTGTATAGTGGGATTGCTTCTTTACTACTTTGGCTTCCGAAGGCCGATTGCGTCAGGGTTGACTGCGCCTCAGGACAAAAGCCGACCGGCTCTCAAATAGTTCGCCCGGTTTTAACGAGGTTTTTCACTCTTTGCGTGGTGTGTGTATGTGTGTGTTTGTACGTGTGTGTGTGTGTGTGTCTGCTTGTTTGCATGTTGTGTTTGCTACATGGACTGCTAGTGAAGTAGAATAACTGTAGTAATTGTTCTGCTTTTTTGACGGTCGCCTTGCAACGCATTACCTTTCGCTCTTTCTGCCGGTGCGAAGTTCTTGGTTTTTTTTTTTGCTTGCTTCTGTGCGCCAATATAAAGGTGGTTTTATCAATCAACCTGGTATAATTGAAGCTAACAAGCGACTTGTACGTATATGCTTGTTTAGAAGGGAACAATTTGTTTGGTCGAGCCTTCGATGTCTATTGGAACGTTTTCAATAATCTCTTTTCGGTAGGGTTTTCAAAGAAACAGTGCTGCATTATTCTAGCCACGGCCAGTGGCGTGGTCATGTCTGAGTCTCGCGCTCACACAGCCAATAATCGCCGGCCATTTTGGGCTATATATTACGGTAAAGTCTTTACACACTTGTTTCTTTTTTTTTTTTTTTTTTTTTTTCAGGTTCCTGTCCCTACACTGTCACCTATTCCCCAACTTCAGCTTCTGCCCCAGATAGCGGCGCAAGCGACATCTAATCTGCATTTAATGTGCCAACAGTCATTTTACAAATTATACACTCCGGGCACCAGCGCAGAGCAGCGAGCGGGCCAAAATGGCGCGGGTCAACCAGTCGCAGACGACCAGCCCTGGGATTGCGTCCCATTACATCGTGGCGGAAAGAGAGCGCCTACAGCGCTCCCGAGCGGCGGAGAACACGGACAACAAAATGCCAACGACGCCAGTCTGCAGTTTTCTTTTCTTTTTTTTTTTTGTCCTGCGTTTGATCTACAGCAGCAGCAAGAGTCTGTAATTTGGTCATTGCTCTGATGTTGCCGTTGATGCTGCTGCCTCTTTTGCTGGGAGGACGGCCGACGTATGGTTTTAATTGCGTCGGGTTTAGAGGACCCGGTCAGGTCCGCCTGACAAATTGCCCGTCGTTTGGAGTATATTCTGGGAACCCACGTTTTCTTAATGATAGTCAGGTTGAATTACGTTGATGATGTATAGTGTAGCCACCGAGCTTGTCTCTTGTGGAAGTGGCCTTTGAGCGCTAAAAGTTATGATGATAGTTTTTTTTTTATGTTCCAACAAATTTGGTAGCAATTTACTTGGCCATGCAATCGAAGATGTTTGAATTTGACCGCATCTTTGAAATTGCTGCTTTTGCATTGAAGATGCTAATGTTTCACAAGTAAGCGCAATCCTTGAAGCAATAGATGCGTATAGAATAATTGGAACAATGTGTACTTATTCTGAATGTGCATGCACTCAGTCAGAAGGGCAGTGCAACTAAAAGCAAACTCGACAACATAATAAAGAGAACACAGTACTGTTTCAATGTTTACAATGAATGTTATAAAGTACGGCTTCACGATGTTTGTGATTGAAGTGTCTTCAAAGCATGCATCCGTTCGGCATCTTTCATTGTGCTGTTTCGAGGCAGTTAATTTATGAATAATCGCGTTGCAGTTTTCTTACCCACGAGTCTTGAATTGTTTTAAGACACACACACATTCAACCGGAGTATTACAAACAATCTTATATTTGGTATTTGTGAGGAGCTCGATGTCACAACCATGGGTTGTTATCAGTTTGGAAGATCTCGTTTTCTTCATCTGTTAATCGAAAAGCTATTCGCAAGAGAGCTGCTAGAAAGCTGGACGTTTATGAGTTTACTATCTTTTGCTTAACCACGAATCATATCAATTCAGTTTCGAGGCAGTTTTTAATGTCCGAAAATCTTTATGTAGATGAGGGCATCTTGCGAAGTCTGAGTGTTTATAAAGTACAAAAAGATTGCAACCTATAATTCCTGTAGCCTTTTTGGGAATACTACGAGTAGGTTGTAAAGAGCATCTTCGTGAACCACGAGAAGTCCCTGCGTTCGTATACAGGCTTGACGAATCATTAGGATTTCCTGATGGTCCATCAAGGCTTCAGTGACATCATAGCGGGAATTCCTGATGATTTGTCAGGGTTTTCTGTAAAAAAAAATTTGTAGTTGGTCAAGTTGGTACATCTTAGATTCAAAGAGCTCCAAAACAAACAAGAAAAACGGGAAGAATTGGACGAAACGATGAGCTACTGTCAACTGATTTTTTATTTGGAAAATGCGAGCATACATATGGGCACTAGCAAGCGAACCACATGCTCACAAGGCTGAGTGGTTTTCTTGGGAGTGAGCGAATGGTTTGCTCGGGAGTGAAAATATATGTTCGTCTTTTCCAAATAAAATTTCAGTTGACAGTAGCGCATCGTTTCGTCCAATTCTTCCTGTTGTCCTTGATTTTTCGACCCTTTTCGAATGTAGGGTTTTCTGGATTGTTTCTTCATGTCATAGGAACCTCATGGTTTGTCAGAAATACCGGGTAGGTTTCCGAGCCGGTTTTGACGGTGATAAGTCGGAAATCGCTTATAAACAACGTGAAGTTTTTGCCCCCATGCCACAACGTTGATGCTGAGATTGAATAAGCAGCTATATTTTATTTTTTTATTTTTCAAAGACCGCATCCCAAGTGCCTTAGACATCTAATAGATGGAAATACTCTAAGTTCAGATTGCGCAATGTCTCGTCTTTTCGATGTCATTACTTTTTTTAAGTTCGCGTTTTGGACAGGTTTTAAATAGTTTTATTGTTATTTTTTATGAGGTGTCGGAACAGTTATGCAGCTGTTTTTACCCACAATGGCCGCATGCATGCCGCCATTTTTTTAAAGGAGCTATTGTAAATTAATTTGTACATATATATACTAGAATACTTTTGTAAAGAAAATATATATTGTAAAGTGTACATAACGCCGTTTATTTCATATGTATATAATTCGAAAATCGAGATTGATTTTGGGTACTTTTGTACTCAAGAAGTGTTCTGTTGGTTTTCCTTTTACGGTATATTTTTTTTTTATGGCTGTGCTGATTGAATAATCGGCGAGCGTTGCGAAATTGCGAATAAAATACAAAATGTGGAAACTGATTTTCAATTGTACTGTGTCTTTCTAATTGATTTCGAACAGTGGAAGTCCCGCTTCGTCATAGCCAAGGAACGAAGGCTACCGCTCCCTCCAGCCAATTGGAGTGACTGAGCAAAACACGTGACAGTTATTATTATTATTATTTTTTTTTTTTGCAGGAGTGCACTTCGGCGATACGTTGTCACGTACCCCGTTCTGATGCTCTGATTGGCTTGCCAGGGACGTAACTTTCGCTATCTTTGAGTTATGGTGAAACGGAGTATAGTTGATGTTGTCCCGAAGAGATAATAGATACCATCAGTGAACACAAGGCGAAACAAAGGTTGAAGCGTCGGAATTGGAAATGTGGTGTTTTATATCCAGTGTGCGACGCAATTAACTTTTTGTCTGTGTGTTTTCTTTTTTTAATTTTTGGTGGGCGCTTTAATTTCACGATATCCAGTTTTTACCTGTAGTCGATCAGGTCACCCAAACTTTGTTTCTACGAGTCACCCACGGGTCTCCCACAATTTGTTTCTACGACACCCGTGCAATAAGACCGTAGGGATAGTGCTGACATTAACCTGTTGGGACCATAGAGTTATTATAATGTACGCTAGAGGTTCAACTGGCGCTAGTGTCTATGCGACTTCCGTGACGCAAATTGAAGCAGACAGCAACCAGTCTACTTTTCCAGTCTTCCTGTGCATTCCTATGAGAAAACGCGCGTGCATTTTGCCTCTTTGCCGAAAAATAACACGGAACACATTGGTTATTTGGGTCGTATCGAATAGTATGTACCTTGATTGACACTTTAAAAGTGTAATTGCTTTAGTTAGCGCATTTTTCTTCATCAGTGAACGATGTTTAACTTCGCTACATTCCAGTCCCAAACGTGTGTTCCGCAGCAGGTGTGTAAAAGCAAGCGACGATTCGAAGCAAAATTACAATCGAAAGGAATATAGAGTGTGTTCAAGGCTCGCCAGCATTCCGGTGACGCTTATATATTGACAATATGCCAGTCCTGTCACTATATGAAAATGACCCCGTCGTACATGAGCGGATAAAAGCATTTAAAACGTAGATAATAAAGTCCCTGGGCTATGAAAGGTGTCTCTTCGTGTTGTTTTCTCTGCCGGGCAGCTTTTATCGGGCACTTGCTCTCAAAGATTTCGAGCGTGCGGGTGATATTTTAAGCGCACAACAAGCAGCTTCGCTCAGAGCAGAAAGCATAAAGCGGTACTTACTTATTTAAAATCGGAATAGATTGCGTGGCCTTCAAGTTATTTTGATCGTACAGGCACGTGTAGTTACTGATTCAGTGTAACTGCGTAGTTCTTGCCGTCTTTCTTAATTTCCAGATGTTCTTCGTTCGTTTGGCACGTATATCCCCCTCGCTGAAAAGCGCCGACGTCGCGTTCGCGCTAACAGTGTCCAACAGTGCACATAAATACACGTACGAAGCCGTTTTAGCACCGTTTTTAATGCGATGAATTTGAAAGAAAAACGCCGTAACTGACCAATTATTTCGTCAGCCTGAGTGAGAAATGTTCCAAGCTACCTAGTACGTACGAATTATTTGGGATATTTGCTCTTATGATCGAGCGCAGAAAGAAAATGCACTCACTTTTTCCCATAGAAATGCATTACCGGAAGTCAATTTTGGACTGGTTGCTGTCTGCTTCAATTTGCGTCAGCACACTAGCGCCAGTTGAACCTCTAGCGTACATTATAATAACTCTATGGTTGGGACCTCTTCTTTTTCTTTTTTTTTGCGACGTAGAATTTAATTTAAATCGAAAGGAATCTGACATTTCGTGGAAGGGGATAGTTAATGTGTGTGTGTGTGTGTGTTTAAATTATGCCAATTATGTACCACGTTAAATAGAATGTTTCGCGTATCGTTTTTTTTTTTCTACTTTGGAATTAAATTTAATTTGGAATCGAGTCATAAATTTATGCCTTATGGGTAAACGCAAACGAGTAAATGGTGGAATAAAAAAAAACAAAAAAAACACGTTTATCCAGGTGGTTTCTTTCTGAGCTTCAAACTAACAGCAACAATAGTTTGAAGGTATAAGGAAATCTTCCTATGCACAATTTCCACCAGCAAATGTAAATTTGTTGAAAGTTTGTTTGCCCCCAGGAAATTAGCGTACAGGTTTGAGCTCAATTAAATAGCTTGTTATTCACTTGAGTATACGGGGTGACTTTCTTTTTTTGTCTTTTTTTGCTGCACCAAAGTTTTAAATAGAGGGGGGGGGGGGGGAGTTTTCATAATGCGGTTTTTACTGCTTATATAGCTCGGTGGACATTAGATGGGGATATAGCCATCACTAATATCAAACTAATTAACTAAAATGTGTTAATTTACTTTTTAATAACTCTAATTAGGATATATGTTTATATCACAAACTTTGAGGCGCTCGTATGCCAAGACTGTTTTCATTTTGTGGAATTCGCGTAACCAGCCCGTGTTCCGCGATATTGGTCCCCGAATGTTTCACTTTTATCCGGCTAATGTAGCAAAGTTGGGCTATAGTGCCCACTTATCGCGGGTTTTTCGGATTGAGTGAAAAAAAGTCTGATTAAGTAGAAAATTCCGGGGCAGGTATATCTCGGAACACGGTCGGGTTACGTGAATTCTACAAAATGGAAACAGTCTTAGCATACAAGCGCCTCAAAGTTTGTAATATAAACATATATCCTAATTACAGCAATAAATATTAATTAACGAAGTTTGGTTAATTAGTCTGATAATAGTGATGGTTATATTCCCGCCTAATGTCCGCCGACTCTTTATTTTACATTTTTATTTATTTCAAAATACTGTAACCTTAAGGGTGGTCTTTGCAGGAGTGGAAAAGAATACACACATTGCATGTCATTGCAACACAAAAAATTGTTTGAAATACGCACCTTATCGAAAAACATTACCAACGGTTAAAAATGGGCAATCAAAACAACAGCACATACCAACAATAGCATAGTGCACTTCTAATATAAATTCCCCAAGTTGTTTCAAGTATCGACGGTCTGCGGGAAAAAGAAAAGGAATATTTAAAACGATAGAGGTGACATGTTTACGGTACAATATTTCGAGGATTAAAGGTACGAGTTCTTGATTGAGTAATAAAATCAATATACTTTTCACGAATGACTACACTGTACACAGTTATTCAAGATTTTGTGTAGCAGGTTTAGTTATTTTACAACACGTCTCGAACCTAAGGCTTGAAGTCCAATGTCTGGCATTGACGATGTAGGAGAAAATGTACGATTATATCGATTAAAAAATCAATCTGGTTAACTTGTATACCGTCAAGGACCACAAAACCATATTATAAGATCGGGCTAATTAGGATCTCGCACGCGGTTGTGCCTGTCCCATTTAAGACGGAGTAAATAAAATTCCCAAAGACTTATATTCACACACCTGGCGCAGAATTGCAGCACCTGTACCATAACTAAAAACAGACGGTGTCTTTCTTCTTAGTGAACGTCATTAATACAGATTTTGCAAAGTTAATTTCCATCTGCCATTTTGACTCCAATTTAGAAATGACAAAAATGAGTAATTTAGCATGACATGATCATCTACGGAACTGATTTCGCTGCATAAAACGCAATCATCAGCATAAAGGCGAATCTGTAGAAGAATATGGTCAACGATGTCATTAATAGAAAGCAAAAACAAAAGTGGTCCTAAAACCGAACCCTGCGGGACACCTGAAACAACCGAGACGTTGTTAGAATAAACCGCCTTCATAGACACGCTGAGATCTATCTCTTAGGTAATCAGCAATCCAATTAATTAGTGATCCGTTTTTTTTTTAATATCATTTGCAGTTTTTGAACAAGTTTAGAATGTGGCTCTTTATCGAAAGCCTTTGAATAGTCAACAAAGATTTCATTTATTTGCCTTCTTTTGTTTAAGGCAAAAGCAATGTCGTGGGTGGGTACTAGTTGTCGGGTAGAGTTAGGGTAGCCAGGACGAAAGCCACAGTGATTTCCCTGCACACCCCCTAGGAAGTGGGTGCACACCCCCCTCCCCCCCTTGTTTCTTCTGAAGGCACCCCCTTAATTCGCAACGACTCCTCTATTCTCAATGCCCCCCCCCCCTTAACGCCCCCCGCGCCCCCCCCCCCCCCTCTAAAAATTTAGACCCCCCCCCCCCCCTAATTTCAATTCCCGGGGAAACCCCTGAAAAGCCATGTTGTTGGGGGCAAAGAATTGAATTAGCCTCGAGGAACTCAGATATATGTTCATTGAAGAAGCTTGCAAGATCATGGTGCCAAGGAAATGGGTCTAAAGTTAGTAACCACTCGCTTAATATCGGATTTAAATAGTGGAATAATTTTAACTAACTTCAAAGATTACAGATAAGTTCTTTAAAGTCGAAAGTGAAAAAAAAAAAAAAAAAAAAAGACTTGGGGATTCCGTCAGAGCCAGGATTCTTCTTACAATCGAGCTTCAGGAGTAGATTGAGAACACCAGATGCACTAATGTTGACATCCGATAAAGCCGAACATGCACCGTCAAAGCAGAAATATGGAACGTAATCATTATCGCAACTAAATGCCGATTTAAAGTATTCGTTAAAACGGTTAGCAATCACTGCTGGTTCACTAACAGAATCATCTCGAGTAATAAAGCTTTGCGACCCATTGGATTTTGGGAGCACAAACCTCCAGATTTTGGCAGGGTGTGATTCCATATATTGAGACAGTTAAGTTAAAAGATAACATCTTTTCGTTCAAAGTGGTCTTTATACCCTCAAACAAAGCGTCATCAGCCGAGGCTACATCGCGTTTCGTAGAACGTCTGCTTTTTGTTTTCCGCATCAACTGCAATACCTCTCTCGTAATCCAGCGGTGCGAAAGTTTTCAAGGTACAAAATTGATAATAAATTTGTCTAAAAGAAAGTTGAAATAACTAATCAGCGCATCAACAACTGCGTCTGTACTCATAGAACAAAAGTTATCAAAACAAAAACCAAGTTAATCAATTATAGCTACATCGTCAGCCCTGTTGAAATCAAAGACCGTGACGATTTCAGGGTTCACATGGTTGACACGAAGTTCGAGGGTAACTGAAACTGCTTTGTGACATATAAACACGTAGTGAAAACCGCGGAGCGCAAGTTCGTCTGCCTCTTGCACAAGGGTTGCGATGATGTCAAAACGCCACGCTCTCATTGATTAATAATAATAATAATAATAATAATAATAATAAAGTAGACTTTAAGGTATCTAGCATTGAGGAGTACCCACTATATCTTTCAATCAAAGCCAATTAGAACTCGGCATCGTTCTGACGTCACCCTAACTCCTCCGCAAGAAGCAGACGACTTGCTCTCCGCAATGCAGGGTGTCCCTCAACAAGATTCTAAGGGTCATTTTCACCGCAAAAATAATTTAAGCATCGTCGAATGCTCGTTCTCTGCCCAATAGCTTTTCGGATCCAATGCCAAAGTGTCAGAACTAACCGTTATCGTGATTTTCTCCATTTTTTTTTTCATGGGAAAATGGCGGCCGACGAAGCTCATATGTCCTGAACGGCGCCAGTTATCGAAAACGGATCCCATTTTCCCATTAAGATTTCCAGAAAATCAGTCAAAACATTTGATTAAGTTAACGCCGGTTCAGAAATTTGGCATCTGGTTCGGACCCTATAATTTATTTTTGCGAAAAAAAAAACAAAAAAAAAAAACACATTGAACTTTTGTTTTTTCGTTTTACATTACATGGACCACAGTGGACAGCTATAAAGTCTAGACGTTACCTCGATGTGGAACGGCAGCAATGCACGCGCGGGGCACGTGTAGCCCCGTGATATGTTCACAGCGCTCAGCGCTGGATAAGCTGTGATGGCTCGTACATTTCACTGCAATTCACTGTCACACAAGGAGAGGAAATGCCCATCACACTCACACATACGCATTTGCTATTTTTCGTAAAAATTTGAATATAAAAACAAACATATTATGAAAAAAAAAAAAGAAAAAAAAAAAAGACGTGATTTAATGTTTAAGTTTGGTTTGGCTCGGATCTACATAAGTACTTAAGCGACCAAACAATACATATTGTAGGCCTTCATTAAATTCATACTGCCGAGGCTTCGTGGGTTTGAATGAACGGTCCTAGTAGCAGCCCAAACAGCACAAACGAGACGTTAGGGATAATACGGGGTAATAGGGATAAATCAGTGCTACTAGGGATAAAAATGCCGAAGAGGTAAAATCAGTGTCCCTAGATTGGCCCATAGGGAACGTGGTGCCCAGCAGGCTGGTCGCGCCCTCTAGAAACGGCAGAAACAACTTCGACAAACAAATTTCTCCGAATTTTTACGAAAAAGTATGATTAAAATAATAATTATAAAAACGGTTTTTCGCAATGCAGAAACCACCTGTTTACAATTTGTTTTGTGAATTTTGTTAACATATTAACATGTTTGCGTGCAGAGTCAACAAAACATAGGTGACGCAGGCTACCACACTATTCGCTCACACAAGTACACTTTTTCAGCGAAAAATGGAAAACGTGTAACAGCTGAGAACGATCGCGAATCTATCCAACATAACCTAATTTTTTGTTCTGGTTTCTCACGGCAAATCTGTCGGCAGCTCTTTCCCAAATTCTGTCTGTTATGTAAATTATCGGCAACACAGAAAACATGGCTCTTCTGGGCGGCGAAATGAACAACTCCTCGAGCGTAAGTTTGACCCCCGGTAGAGATAAGATACCGGTTTTGAAACATTGCCAGCGTATCGTGCAATGCTCTCTATGAATCAAGCCGTCCGTACCAAAGGTGTTACGTAAACATGCTAACTCCCCGCCGCATGCTCTCAATTCTTTCCCGAACGTTGTATTGAAAGATTGTATGTACGTAGGAGTGGAAATTGAGGACACGTTAGCGTACAGAACTGCCGTAAAGAGGACGCCAAATAACAGCTGCGGGCGTTCGCAGCTGCACGTCAAACGGTACGTCACTCGGCGCAGTACCTGAATTTTCACTTGTATGTTTTCATTTTCGTACAAGTTTATGGTTTGGTAAACTTTTTGTGTCAAAACCAATCCGCTGAAGTTCTCTCTATATGTTCGCATTTTGTTCGAAAGCTTTATCTCCCAAGCATGACGTCTTCCACAATTCGAGTTGTTTTGGATGTCCTACCGTTTCCGAACGATCGATTCGGTCTCGATCGGTATGGTGCAATCACTGCGCATGCGCGATGCTGAAAAACAGCAGGTGCGCAGCGTCCCGTTACGCGATTCTACAGGCAGTGAAGTCGCACCGATTTTTCGGTTTTTTTCAACTTTTCTAGGCAGTTATACCTGTGCAAATGAGCGGTAAAACACAAGCCATGCTCGAACTAATCTTCTTATCTTAAGCGGGAGATATGCGATAAAGGCTTTTGTTTCTAGGTCGTGCTTATCAGGGGTATTCCCCATTCCGCACTTCGTTCCGTCATCGAAAATTAATCTCTCAGATCCAGGAGTCCACAAGGGGCCCAACAATCCGCATCTTTTTCCGGATATGTGCTGCCACCTATACTCCATTCACGCCTAAGCTTAGACAACAGTGGAAGCTACGTCCTCGTTGGAACGGTTGTACGCCTTTCTTTCGCCACGTCGTCATTCTCCTGGCCATTCCCACTTGCTGAGAGCCGGGTCAGGTGATAAGAGGAGGCGGCTGATTTGTGCGGTGGGCGTGTAGGTCCCACCGTAGTCTCAGCTTAGGGGTGAACAGAGTATAGACACGAAGTTGAGGCTGTTCGACACCCAAAATGTCAGCTACATCCTGTATGCCCATTGAGCCGCACCTACTAGGTACCTCCCCCAAACTTCACCTTTGTCCTCATCGTGGGTTATCTTAGACTCTGAAGTTGATACAAAGGAACCATCTCTGCTCGGCCGGAAGGAAAAAAGAGAGGGCACTAGATTTACTTTCAAACTGATATTTCTGCACAAAAGGTTCATTGCCTTAGCTTTTTGACAGAATCAAACTTCTGCTTTGAATTGTATGATTGAATGTCTATTTTCTATTAAAGGAGTATTCAATGAAATGATTGCTTTTAGACTGTTTAGGTATTGAAGTGTACAACTCTCATTACATCCTTCACTATCTACACAGTCACCCTCTATCATTCCAGATAACTGGTAAGGTAGTATATCCATTCATATACTAGGGTACATTTGTGCAAGGAAGGAACAGTGTGGTAGCTGTGCTACCGACTTGTTTTGCGACATTTTTACTGTGTCCTGGAACAAAATTAAAGAAAATTGAGGGCGCAGATGAGCTGGTGAATATTAGGCAACATAATAAAGCCGGAGACATGAAACAAAAGGAGGTACACAACAGAAGGTGTTATGTACATCCTTTTTGTTTCCATGTTTCTAGTTTTATTATGTTTCCTGGAACAAGTTGCTTCTGTGAAATCTTCTAGGCGCTCATGGAGGGCACGGAGGATGCTGCCACCATCGACTTTGGGGAAATCGAAGGAGGTCTTCACAAGAAATCTATAAGGTATGGTGCTCTATAGATGTCCAGAACTTTGATCGGAGCGAGGTAGCAGGCCAGTTTAAAATTTATGGGGTGGAATAGATGGAGAAAGAGGAGTAACATCTTTATTCTTTTTTTTTTTTTTTAAGAAAGAACTGTTTTGGAGCATGTTTAAGGACTCTTTGTGTCGACAAGACTTTCCCTGCAGAAGCTCAGTTCGGAAACCTGATTTTGAGGAACGTTACTCTGTTTTGAAAGAGATTTACACACATTTATGAATTTTTGGTTGTACGTTAATACACAGATCAATTGCTATCAATGAAGATCATTTTTTTTTTTGGAAGCTTTGCCTCGAAGAACTGTAAGGAGTTTCAGTCCTCGTGGCTTGTTGTTTGAAGCACTGCCCCTTGCTCAGCTCTGTTTTAATTAGGCGCATTTTGCCCAGAAGCACTTTTCTCTGGAGCATTTGGAGCCACCAACAGAGCTCATGGCTGTCTTCTATAGTGCTCCAGAAGCGTTATGGTCTCGACGCATGTCCCGACAGGCACCCTGTCGCCGTGTTCTTCCATCTGGCCTTCCGGACGTTGGCGCTCTTGGTCTACCTGCTGTGCCGCTTCTTCACGGACAGCTTCATCTCGAGCTTCGTCTGCATCCTCCTCCTCCTCTCTATGGACTTTTGGACGGTCAAAAACGTCACGGGACGACTGCTCGTCGGGCTCCGGTGGTGGAACTACGTCGACGACGTCGGCAAGAGCCACTGGGTCTTCGAGAGCAGAAAGGTAGTATTGTTGTCCTCTATTCTTGGAAACTCTACGAGAATCGGAGCACCACTTCTACCGTTGCTCATCAACCTTCCTGGTTCATTTTGATAGGGAAGGTGGGTGATATCATGCTGGAGTGAATGCAAGACGTTCATGTTAAAACTTGATCCTTAAAATCACAAAAGGAGAGCGAACAGATTAGGGGGTTTCTCTCCTCACTGTTCTTGCGTCTTTTTGAAATATAGGTGAAATCGCTAGATTATCCAAGTACCAAGGAGGATGCTGGGAATGTAGGTACATGCATTGTATGTGCTTGCCTTGCCTTTATAAAAGATTAGCAAGAAATAGCCAAAATAAGGCATTTCTGGACGCATCTGCAAAGTCCCATTTGCTTTTTTATTTTGTTTAGAAAAGTTACTGCTGGATACGACCATACGTGTAGTGCATGCAACTATTCACGCGTGATGGGCTCACTGATGCTTGAATAATTTAGCAAAAGGTCTTTTGAGCAGTCACATTGAATGAGTCGTCTAGGATGGCATTTTCAAAGAGACTAGAGTTGTGTTTGAGGCAGCTTCATCTAGGTGGCATAATTAATTTTTATGGGTAGTGAAGGATGGTTAATAAAGGTAAGTAAAGATACTATGATGCAGTGCGACACAGCAAAACATCTCAATTAAAGCAACAATTAGATGTAGTGAATTTAACTGCTAGAGCCACCGAATAATCCCCAGTCTGCCCAGACTGATAAACAGAACTAATTGAGCATTCGGATTTGCTGATGCTGGCCATCTCAAAACCAGAAGAAAAAAAAAGAAAAAAAAAAAAAAGACATACACAGAACATGTACGGTGGAGCTCTGAACAGCCAGTGTAGCCAATGCAGTTGTAGCGTCGCAACACGGTTCTGAGACAAGGCTTGGGAGCTTCGGTACCCCGGGAACATTAAGTTAATTGGCTCGAGATAGAGTCGCCGAATACGCCTCAGTGAACTGATACTCCATTCTCCCATTGTCTGTGGGTGCTGCCATTGCATTGCTCAGTGCAGACCAGGCACAGTCGTCGACAATTCGAAAGTGCGACTTTCTCAACTTTAGATACAATGTCGGGAAGCTGAGGCAAAGTCGTTTCGCTCTGTAGCGGACTGTTTGACCATTTCTAGGGGACGGAAAGGCGTTTCCTGCATTTTGGAAACGAAGCTTCAAGTAACTGGCAGCAATGGGTTTAAGAAACAAGTGGCAGAAGTGTCGCCACTCTGACGCGTAGTGCGTCTAGTGGCTCTAGCTCTAGCCGCTACGTGCGGCCACCGATTCAGGCCGGTCCCGTAGTTCCGACGAGATTGACGCCAGCTTCTTCCCCGTAAGTTGCGCGTCCATTCTTGCGTCATTCTCACGGGGAGACCGTCTCGATTTCCCAGGAAGGGGACCCTACTTCGGACGCCTCGGAGTCAAGCATCTTCTGGATGGCGCTGATTGCCGCTCCGGCGCTCTGGACCCTCTTCCTCTTCATCTCCCTCTTCGGATGGAGCTTTCAGTGGCTGGTGAGTCGACGCCGCGTTTTTGAGCGGCTCGTGGTGCTAGGGGTGCCCGCACTCGAAGAATGGAGAAACAAGGCTATTTTTTCGAACAACGCGCACAATAGCGACACTTGGTAAGAAGGATAGATGTCGCCTTTCCAACTGCGGCTCAGCCTAATTGAATGGAGTGGGTATCTTCGATGACTGTGCGCAGATGATCACATTGATTGCCATCAGCCTGAATGGAGCCAACCTGTATGGGTACATCCGCTGCCGGCTCGGAAAGAAGAGGTCCATCACGTCCGCTGCCTCAAACTTCTTTGGGCAGCAACTTCTCAAAGGGGTCAGTGGTTTCTCTTTTCTTTTTTTTTACAGCGGAGCTGTTAAGGGCTAGTTTCCCCAGTATCGTGTCCGGGGGCAAACAAATTTCGACACAAAACTCTGGACAGCTACTGCCATCTATTAGCGATGGTGGCAACCAGACAACTGGCTTGCTGGTTATCTGGTTGCTGCCGTTGCTCATAGATGGTGGCTACCTTTCCAACTTTTCCACTCTGGCTTGCCGACTTGCAACCGGCCATTACTTCAATCCCACCATGGTGCAGCTTCGCTGGTCTTCCTTTTTTTTTTTTTTACCAGAGTGGAAAGGCTGAAAGTTTTTTTTCACCCTGGTTGTTTAACTAAAGCTGCAAACTGCAGCAAAAAAAACAACAACTAGGACTGCTTGTCAGGGGCCAAATGACACGCAGGAAAACCTCCTTTTTTATGTACGGAGTGCAAAGAAGCTATTCCGATATTTTAATGTTTTTCTAGTGCAGCTCAAGGGCTGTGTACTAGCGTGGTCAGATATGCTTATGTGGGAAGTAACGTTTGGTATTCAACGCAAACACGGAGGAGTAACATGACAAAAAGGACTGATGTTTTGTGTACTAACAATGTTGCACACTCTACTATCATACTTACCATTGTGTGTGCCTACAGTGTAGCTACGGTATAAGCAAAGAAATTACATTGTCCACTCCTGTAGGCACCTACTTATGGGTGAGTCTGCCCTTATCTCATAAATAAAAATGGTTGGGTGTTTTTTTTCTTTTTTGAATTGAGAATTGTTTTTTAGGGTTTGTTTTTTCTCTTTTAGTAGATTCAATGTTTTTCAAATTTGATTTTTGGTGTTGACCAAAAATATCAGTATTTATCGGGGCTTATGCTGAAGAAAATGGTACTCGGGCATGAAATTCCTCTGGGGAATGTATGCTAACAAATTTACCACTCACGCAATCGGCACAATGCTGGCGGTGCAAAAACATGGATGATAAGACCACTGCACGTTTATCATTCCTGTCCTTGCACTCCGAGCTTCGAGCCTGTCACACGAATATAGTAACTTTAGTAAACCATCGTCCTTCAAATCTTTCTAAAAAAGCCTTCGGTGACGCTCGACAAGTTTCTTGTCGGAACCTAATTTCACTAATTAAGAAGTTAGTTAAGGTTCCGGTTAATTATGTGACTTGCCGTGATGATTGTCCCTGTCTGTTATGTCCCCCTGGTCGTGTAACCGACCTGCACAGACCACATTAATGTAGCTTTTTCTATTTTTTTAAAAACAACCTAGAGCCTAAAATAAACACATTGTATGCCAAAAATCTCGGAGCACTGCTTACGAGGGTCTACTCTTATGGGTGTCTACTTTAGTATACCCTCTAATCTCACATGTGGCTACTCCTACGAACGTCTACTCACATAAGCACCTACTCGCATGCAGGCCTTAAATAGTTGTCTCAAGACGCTGCTCGTCTGTTGATCGACTGTCGTTGGAATTGGTGCAGGATAGGAAAGAAAATTCTCGAACGCCTTTTCGGTCCTCTTGCAGATGTTCAAGCGAGACGCTCCTCCAAATCCAAGTGCCGCGGGCCAGCAGTCGTGACCGCCCACGATGGGTCTACGCATTCCATTGGTTCTCTTGTCCTGAAAGTCGGCGTCTAGTCCCGTCTCCTGTACATACTGTTCATGCTCGTAATAAAGTGCCCGCATCTCTGTTAAGTTACAGCTTGTTTACTGTACAGTCTTGTTTCAATAACTAAAAGTGCGACAGTGTGTTAAAATTCTGTCTGTATGTGCTCGGCATGCAGCATCATTAGAGGTACCAGATTTAGCAAACATTTGTTTGCTAAATTAATAATCAGCCTTGCAGAAAATTCCAAAGACTGTGCATGGGTAGTTATCGAATATAATGGCTAGTTATAAGTCGCCCGGGTACTCCATATTTGCTTGAGTACAATCCTGCTGTTTTACATGAAGGTGCGAAACGTGAACTTACAAAAATTTACTCTGAATGTAACAGCTATTGGGAAATTCAAAATATGTGACTTTGTGTAGACTCTGCACTTAAACGTTGATCCTATTACTTGGGTGTGGTGCACATTCCTCTATCAGTGATGGAAGTGGCATTTGACCTTTTGTAGCAGGTTCTGTAGCAGGCCACATATGCGGAGAGCAAGTCGTCTGCTTGTTGCGCAGGAGTTGCGGTGACTTCAGAACAACGCCGAGCTACGATTGGATTTGATTAAAAGGATGGTGGGTAGATCTCCATGGCTAGATGCCTCTAGGTCTACCCACTATTTTTATTTCAATCGGCCAACAAGAGCTCGACGTTCTGACGTCATCGCGATCCCTGTACAAGAACCAGACGACTTGCACTCTATTGGTTTGGAGCAGCCACTGACGCTTTTGGAGCAAATACCAACATGTGTTAGCACATCGCTTGAGAACGAAAGTGTGATTGCATCTTAATGAGTTCATTTATGATAGTGATTGAGGGTTCCTCTTTGATACTCGTGCATATTACTTATTACCATTGATAAGAATAGAGAGGGCATAAAAGGAACAAAGTTAAATAAGGCTTTAGTCAGAGGAGGTCTAATTTACAGTGGGTTCTAAAAATGGTTGAAAAGTGAATCATAGTGCAACACTTCATTAGGATAAATCCTCTCTCCCCTCTCCATTTTACAAGGTAGTTTGTTTAGCCTGCAAATACAATTTCTGTAAAATGCCAGCAAGAACCAGCACATCCACTAACATGTTTATCAATAGAAATGCATCCCGAATGTTTAATGAACCTACCAAACTCAAGACTGATATCATAAACTGTGAAAACAACCACCCAAAAGTATTATAAAAGCCTACAACTGTGCTTTAAAGGTGACACTGCTCTTTAACGGCGTAGGAACCAGAGTTACGTCCAAGTTCGCTGCTCTTTCGATCGACAGCTGCATGGAAACCACCGTGACTACCGTATTTATTCAATTATATATAAACCCGTGTTTTCTTCCCTCTTCCTCTGCTCAGCTTTTTTTTTTAACTAGAGATTAATTTACAATTGGGGCAAAGAGGGTCGACCTGCAATAATCTTGAGCATAATTTGTGACTATTGCACTAAGCCAGGCGCTCCCCCAGGTCAGTCGCTTCTCCTAGCACTTCGGTGCGAAGCAGTGAAGCTCGACGCGCGCGCGCTGGTGAGAGGCAGTGAAGGTCAATGCAAGCATCGTCCTAGGCGTCGTCCTAAAAGTCGACCTCGAGGTCGTCCTTGCAATCATCCTAGACGTTAAAAAGGTGACAGCTTCGCTGGTCCTTAATCTTCAGTGAAGAGGAAGGGCTCTAAATTTTTTTTTGCTTTAAGCCCATCTTGACGTAGGTGTGGCGCAATTCTTAGCAAAAATGGCATTTTGCCACAAGATGTAGCACACTTATATTCGTGGCACGAATGGTGCAGCACTTCCAACACTGCTCTATAGATATGAATGTTTGATTAATGACTTCACTACAAAGCTTCCTTACCCTCCCATACATTTTTTGTAAATGGTCCGGTGCTTGGTCACTTTACCTAGTCACATCAACAGGAATGCCATCGCACACAATTGACAAGGAAATCATTTATCACACACACACATATTTACATTACTGTAATGAAACATTCAAATTTCTCCTATAAAATGTTTCTCTTCTTGAAGTGACAGAAACATCAAGTGGCTGTACTACTGGTACTTCTGCAAGCTCAAAGCACATGTTTTACCTTGCACGTTGAAACGTACCTTACCACCCTGTACACTCCTATGATATAAAAACATAAAACACTGAAATGCAACTCCATAACTACCCAAAGTGGGTGTCTGTCCTTTGGTAGCAAGCTTCATTATGCGCTAAAAATGTGTGCTATTTATCAACTCCAACATATTTGCGGATCACCGTAGCAGCATGATTCTTGGCATATTGCATCTCGCATCTCCAAAGGACAACCCTATCACAGGAACATAATCATCACACAAATACAGATGTTCACAATCATTAAAAAGGACAAGACGGGATGCTTCACTCACTCCCACAGATGAAACTGCCATGTGCTCCTAATTCACAAAATATCTTCGAAGTTGCGCTTCAGCATGACAGGCAAGAACGCAACTATGTTCTGAATGACTATCACAATAGACAGTAAAATGGTGCTATCATGTAAGTACCTGTTTTTGCCAACATTTTGGTCAAGGCAAAACAAAGGATGTCGCACATAAAAATGAAAAATGCATGTTTTGGTATGTACAATGGACACCTTTTTTTTTTTTTTCTTTTTCTTGCGTGGTTGATGTAAATAGATTTACATTAAGCTCGGTTTGAACATATACACCCTGCACATTCTCGCATCACTTTTCACTGCACCAAACTGTTGTGTAACTAAATCATCATGGTGACACTGTCACAAGGTCAGATTCACGTCAGATTGTCGCATCACAGCCGTCACCAGTCCTGTTCAGTCTGCCGTGTCAGGTCAGAGAGGTCCACTTCCACCTCCTTGGGCTTGAAGTAGTCCCAGAGCTTTTGGAATTCTGCAACAAAGGGTTCTACAATGTCCGGATCTGCAGTCAGCAGCAAGTTCTCGTGGTTTCCAGTGATGGCTTGCCGGGTCCAGTTGAACGATCCGCTGAGCAGCACTTCTTCGTCCACCAGTGCAAACTTGTGATGCATCAGGAAGGACGTATGGTGGTTGACCCTCACTTGGATACCTGTACACAAAAGCATAGGTGTTGTTAACTCTGACCCCACTACGGTCATCTTAGAATTGCTCAGCAAGTTATGCTTGTAGTATCGATGTTCTATTTACTGATTGTCTTGTGGGTGCTACCACTTTTTTGCCCAGCACAGAGCAGATGCAACAGTCATGATTAGCAAAGGCAACTTCCTGACCTTTAGATGCAATATTAGAAAGCTAAAGCAATAATGTATTACTTTGTCGAGGACTGTTTTAACATTTGAAAAGGACTAAAAAACGTTTTAAGCCTTAGATAACTGGCAACTACTGTGTCTCCGACTGGTGTGTTTAGTGTCCTGTTCCCCGTCCATGCATCGATGTGGTCCTGAATTAGCAACATATGATGTCAAATAAGCTGGAGGTCATGCTGGTGATATCCCCTACTGCCTGGTGATAGTCACATAATTGCAGAGGGGTACTAAATTGGCTTAGAAGGGTGAAATTAAAATCTTGGTTTTTACTTTCTAGGCTAGGTGGTGCAAGCTACCACCCATTAGCATCTATCCATGAAGTGTCATGCTGTCGATTGAAAGAATCCTGGTGGTTGCACGTAGAAGCTCCGTAAAAAAGCATAAGAGACTGCGAGTGTTGCTGTCGTCGCAGGGTCAACTCCTGGCTGCCAAAGTCTCCGTGGAGTGCCAAGCTGGAGAACGACCTGTTGCAGAACAGGCGTCTGCCACATCTGCCAGCACTATTACTGTCAGATGACGTAATCTGTTCACAAAACGTGACGTCACACCAGGATCAGAAATGCCGGCGGGGTAAGACAACGAAACACGTGTTTGATAGCGCGCCCAGACGACACATTTGAAAGTGCCGCCGGTCACCTGATTGTTACGTCACAGTTCGTGCCCATCTATCCATGTGAACACCTTTACCAGCCTGACGTAGTCGTCCGATCTGGGAACCGGGCATGTCGGATCCTTCTTCGTTGGTGATGACGCGGATTACGCGACCTCGTGTACGGAGACTCAAAATGGCATCGCACAGGGCGTCGCAAGTGATCATGTAGACACAGACGTCTAGAGTCTGCCGAGCAGACGTCAGCGTGTTCGTGAGCGTCCTCAGCGATGTTTTGCCGTGGAGAAAACAGCACTTGGGGTTGCCGCAACTGTCACTGTCGTCGTGCGTCGCCTTGGGGCACGCTACGCCGCGATCCGGAAAGAAGATCACTTGTTGCTTGAAGTTTGCGGCCCAGTTGCTTCGCGGTCTTCGCTTCTTTTTCTGAGCAGTCATGTAGATTTGGTAGGCAACTTCGCTCAGGATTGAGACACCGAACAGCACGGCAAGCACGTCAGAAAGCCGCGACATTTTGAATATGAACGAATGAATGAATTAAAAATATGAGGTGACAACAACGGTACACGAAACCACAACCATAACAACGAGGAACTTGGATTGGATTAGATATCTCAATTTCTCTTCAGCCAAACACAGTGTTGCCATTCGGAAAGCGCGACCTGACCAAACTTGTCACTTTTAAAATGTATTCAGAAATATTGGGGTTAAATTTCCACTACCTTTAGCCTGAAACGTCCTTGAAAGAGTAAACAAATCGGTGCATCAATGTTCATGTGCAAAAGAAAAAAAAATCAAAATAAAGAATATGTTTGTTTTAGGCTAGGTGGTGCAAGTTACCGCCGCTATAAAGGGTGTGCAACTGTTAACATCCACTTATTTGTAGTCACGTGAGTAAACAGAGCACCGCCGCACCGCCACCAAGCACAGCTGATTTTCCGGTCTGCAGTGGGTGCAGTGGGCTGTGCATGTACCATGGCGGCAAGTATCGTAGACGATTTAATTTCGGTTCGAAGTCACCGGCGGCTCAACCTTCACGAACTCATCGATAACTTGCCGAAGCAGCTTACCAAAGATGTGCTTCACCAGTTGCGGGCAGCCGTCGCGGATTGTGACCCCGAGCGGTGAGCGCTTGTTTTCGTAGGATGGTGTTTCGGGTCGTGCGATTCGAACCTCATAAATACGTCTATAATGATTCGTATCTACAAACTTACAGATACAGGGTATAGAGATCATGCGTGCTCTTCCAGAAAATGCCAGTCGACAACTTCAGCTGATGACAGAGGCGTCAGAAAACAAATATTTGTCGTATGTGTGCAACCCATCCTTGCGGTGCTGGGTGAAACGAAACCAAGTTGTGATTGGGACATTTTTGGAGGTGTCACGGGCTGTAGCAGTGATAAGAGGAATTGGCAATGTTTTTTAAAAGTTTGGGAGATAGTGATTATTTGAAAATGTTGACATCTATAGATATTTAATCATAAACAATCTACAGAAGTCACTCTAGTCGGCTTAAAATTATGACAAAGGAAAGAAACTTCCATCCAATCCCTCACACTTGGGGATCGGCTGGAAGTTGCTTTCTTGTGTAAATACATGTGTAAGGAAAGGCCACAATGGATTGTTTGATCTATATTCAGAATTCCTCAGAATGAGGGAGCGGTGAGCAGCCTTCTTGCGGTGGTGTTGGATGACAAGGCACTTCCACTCTGCAAGCATCTGGCCTTGTCCATTCTGGAGGGAATCTGTCCGCAGTACGGCCTGGAAGAGATGTTGGTGGACCTTCCTATAGCACAGCTGGCACTGTTTTTGAACCTCCTGTTGGTGCAGGTGCAGTGCATTTTTTTGTTAACTTATTTGCACTTACCCAATTTCTGGTTGAGTAAAGCTATATGCACGCCGGAGTGCGCTTCGGACGGAAATGGCTATACGCACTCCGCTTTTCTCACATAAAAAGAGTGGACACAACGAGTTTTCTAAGCGGGTCTGCCCCATTCTGGTAGAGGTATACCAAGATATCTTTCAGCGAAAGCTTCTCCCTCCGTCCATGAGGGAAAGTCTTACGGTGCTCATCCCGAAAAAGGCAGGCAACAGCTCCGACCCAGCAGTGACGGACTACAGGCCCATCAGTCTTCTCTGTGTGGACTACAAAATTCTTGCCAAAATTTTGGCGAGAAGGTTGGATCTTGGACTTCGGTGCGTGGTGGGCGACCATCAAGCTTACGGTCTACGGGGGCGTTCCATAGCGCGAAACCTCCACGCCATGCGTATCGTCAGGGAGGCAAGTGGTGAGGGACACCAGCCTTTGGCGGTCCTTCAACTCGACATGAGCCAAGCCTTTGACCGGGTGTCCCACGAGTTCCTAAGGGCTGTGCTGAAGAAATGTGAGGTCGGGGACGGAATGTTGGACTGGGTGGGCCTCTGCTACCGAGACATATCGACGAGACTTCTCGTCAATGGCGATAAAGGGCGCTCAATACCGATAGGCCGCTCAGTGCGACAGGGCTGCCCGCTCTCTCCCATACTCTTCGCCCTACAACTGGAGCCCCTCTGCCGGGCCATCATCCGAGACACAACCATACAAGGACTGCAGATGGGCGATCAACACGTGAAGCTCCTGGCTTACGCCGATGATGTGGCTTTGATTTGCACCTCCAAGGCTCAGGTCGAGGCTGCTCTGCAGCACGTCGCGGTGTTCTCCCACTGGAGCAGAGGTCAACCGGCGGAAGTCCATCGGTGCTTGGCTGGGGGATTGGGCCACAACGCCCACAATCTTCGCAGACATAGAATGGAGAACAACGGTTGATAGCTACCTGGGAGCGCCGATTGGAGAACGTGGGCCCACGGTGGAAAAGTGGCGGCAGAAGACCAACGCCATTCAGGCGAAGCTGTCCCCGTGGCTCGGCAGGCGGTTATCGCTCTTTAATAGAGCGTACGTCTGCAACTCTACTTCATATCCAGCGGTACTCTACTGGGCACAAGCTGCCGTGTGTCCCGAGTCAACTGCCAATCGTATTCACCGAAGCTGGGCGAGCTTTATCTGGAGGTCGACGATGGAGAGGACGCGGCGCAGCAACCTCTTCCTCAGTTTAGCGGCCGGAGGTCTGGGCCTCGTGAACGTGGTGCTGAAGCTCCACGTGCAGCGCTTCCTTCTCTTCAGAGACAGGCGGGACCCCCTCTTTTTAAGTGCCCTACATTACCTCGGCTACCCATACCTCGGCAGATGGATGGTCAGTACCACAGGTCGCACCACCAGGGGAGCGGGTCTGCGGTTCTACGCAGAAATCGCCGCCTCAGTGGAGTTCTTCCTGGTCCACTTCTCTTGGGAATACCTACTTGCTGCCAGCCGCAAGATGCTGTACTGGGACACACTCACCATCGTGCTCCCAGTTCCCCTCTACAGAATGGAGACGGTTCCCCTTTGCGCAGCCGGGCTCTTCAAGCGGGTGCGGAGGTTCCCTGTCCCGGCATCCACTAAGGACTTCTTCGTCCGACTCCACCTCGAGGTGCTGCTTGTGAAGGTGTGGTTGGCCGCGAGGGGTGTTTTCGTCCCCTGGTCTACAAACTGCGACCTGTGTGGCACGAGTGAGACGATACAGCACGTCTTCGTCGAGTGCTCAAATGCGTATCTCTTCTGGGACGAACTCAGGGTGGCATTTGGGCAGCATTTTGAAATTGAGTGGCCAGTCTTTAAGTATTTGAACCTCGGAGGTACCAACAATTCGGACGTAGCCCCGGCAATTGTCCTGCTGGGTCTGCAGTCGCTTTGGTTGGCGCATACTGCCATGGTGGAATGTCACACCGACGCCAGGCCGACGTGGGACTACTTCACGTCAAGGCTGAGATGGCTCCTCTCCATTGCCGCGGGGGAGGAATATCACGAAGGAAAGGAATGGCAGCACATAAAAAATAGACTGGAGGCAAAACGACTGAAGGACCAGCGCGCCTGGCAACGGAGGGACAGGAGCGGGGCTAACTAGGGTGCCCACACTTCGTGGCCCGTTCGGGGGCTGGCTGCGGCCAGGCAACGAGATTCTTAAAAGCGGAAAAAAAGGGGAAGGGAAGGGAAAAGGGGAAAAAACAACTTTTATTTTATTATTAGTCTGTTAACCGGGACTGACTGTTTGACTGACTGTTTTGTGTTATCTTGTGGTCTGTAAACCAGGACTGACTTTTTCCTCCTCTTTTTTTTCCTCTTTATCTTGATAATAGAATGACTAAACATATGAAAGTGTCCACTCATGTTACGTGTAACTGCAATATGTAAATAAACTTGTTTTTGTTGGAAAAAAAAAAAAAAAAAAAAAGGTGCCATGGCTTAGGGGTTAGGGTGTCCGCTTCATACGCAAGTGGACGCGGGTTCGATCCGCGGTGGGCCTACTTTTTTTTTTTTTTTTTTTTTCTCAAACATTTTGTTTTGTCGAGGCATTTGGCGATATTTACGACATTTCCTTTTTTGCGATGGACAGTAAAAAAAAAAAAAAAAAATTCGAATGTTGTTGAGAAACTTCGCAGAACTAAATGGTATCGGACTCCCTTTCCGGAGGTGCGATCGGGGACAGTGGGGCTTGGATTGCCGGCTGGACGCCGCGAAGCGGCGTGTACTGGTTACGCTTTGTAATTAGCAGCCGATACTGTCGCCGCGAAGCGGCGTGAACGCAGGCGGGGGGCTGTGTTAACGAGCGCCCCAGTCATTCACGCGCCGTTCGAAAAGGGTGGCCCGAGCGGCATGATCTCTCGGAGGAGTGCGTATAGCCATTTCCGCGCGAAGCGCACTCCGGAGTGCGTATAGCTTTACTCTTTCTGGTTACCTGCTCTTTCAATTGTGAAGCACATGACATGATAGAAATAACAGCTACGAAAATCGAGGACAGCGAAAGGAACACTTGCAACAGGACAACTGTACTTGCAACTAAAATTTATTACTTAAAAAGGAAAGAAAAAAAAAATCCTGTCACAAGTGTACTTTTCTTTGTCCTAATTTTTTGTAGCAGTTATTGCTGTCATGTTAAGCTATTAGCAACTCGCCCACTTCAACACTCTCATCAAGCATTTACCTCCATTTATATGAGCAGCTTAATGCAAATTATAGTATTGTAAGGAAATAATTAAAAGCATTTAAACATTTACTTTTCAGGGCACTGACAGTCTTCACTTCAGGGCCATCCTGAACAAACTTTTGAGGTATGACTGTCCTTCTACTTATTTATATCCTATGGTGATCCCTTTTATAGACAAGATTTCTGGTTTGAGACTAGTACCAACAAATGCCTATAAAGCTGCACAAATTACATTTTATTCGGGCACTGCTGTTAGATAGTATGGAAAGTTCAATTGACCATTTGCAATTTATATTTATTTGCAGTTATCGTAGTCCATGTTTGAACTCTTCAGTTCAGTTGATAGTAGCATGCACTGGTTGTGGTCAAACTTTGCTCAACTCATAGACACAATCAGATAGATGTAAGTAGTGGAACCAATCAAATGAAGGTAATCTTATCTTCTCTTTTTATGTTTCACTGAACTTTCTATTTCTAGTGCTCTAGAAGACAGTTCTGTCGGTTGTGACTGCAAGCGGGAGGTCTTGCTGTACCTGACACAGGTGATCGAAGCAGACGAAAGTTTGTTTTCATTGGGTGAGTCTTTGTAGATCCACAATCTTTGATGGCTCAGCGGTCTTAAAGGGATCATGAAGGCAGTATCGAAGTTTTATTCGACGATTGAAATGGATGTCGGGCACGTCTCAGATACTGTTGACCAAGTTCTAGCCCGAACAGAAGTTTGGGTGCCGCACCAATCGAGCAAACAGGCGCAGTAATAATAGCGCCGGGAACGATGCCTGAGACCCCACCGAGGCGGTGGCAGAAAGGTGAACTAAAGTGCGCCGTCGAAGCGTGACGACAACGGGCTCCTCGTCTGGCGATTGGTTCAAACGATAGACGCGCTCTTGGTTTCAATTTCGGTGGTGAGATGTGATGAAAAAGTTTTATTTGAACGTTGGATAATCTTTTGAAGTTGTAGTTGGGAAATAATAGGTTTCATACCGTGTATAAAAGCATAATCTGAAGCGATCCCTCCGTTTGTCACTGGTTGAACGCATCCCGCACTGCTACCTCGGGCGCGTAACAAGCATTGAGCAACCATGGACAAAAAAAAAAAAAAGAAAAAGGTACGAGCGCTGGGGGCGGCGGACTTTTGGTTTTGGTTTCGTGCGTCGCCTCGTGTTCGCTTTGCGAACTGGTGTCTCTCCAATCATGCCGCATTTATGTGCAGTAGTAGGTTGCGCAAAAGGTCGGCTAAAGACGTGCGGTCGATCGGGCGACGGCGAGTGGGGCGGGGAGTCGCTCTGAGGCGGCGACCGAGTAGTTGGTGGTAGGTCTGGGGCGCCCTCGTAAAGCGCCAATCCAAAGTTCTGCGTCCTTAGCAGCATCTCCCGTTCAGTCGGCGTGAGGTCGCTGAACGGGAGCTCAAACTCGTTTGCGAGCGCGGCGTTGTCGTCCATTAAATTTCTTCCAGGTTTTCTTCACAGACTGCCGTGCACTAGAGCGAACCACGGGAACCACACTGAGTGCGCACTAAATCCTACCGATGCCGACAGTGCTCCCTGACGTCACTTCTCTTTCCAGAGGCGAAAAAGGGAAGAAATCTGAATGTTTGTTTCGGTTTCGCAAATTTATTTGCAGGTACAGAAATAAGAGTCACAACGTTCTAGATAAAATTGTGTGGCATGCCAGGACCCCAATGCTTCCGAAAACACCTTCTTTTTAAAAAAACAAATTCAATTGCCTTCATGGTCCCTTTAACTTTGTATTATTCCTTACCTATAGCTTGTTGCAGGTTGAGAAAAGAGAGACAGGCATGTCCCATAAAACCCTTTACTCTTTCAACTTTAGCAGAGCGAGCGCTGGGAAGACAGCGAGTGGAGAGGAGGAACATGCCAATCATGACAAGTAGAATGCCTTGCGAGGTAGGCTTGTCCTGCCTTACTCAGCCTGCAACAGTTTATAATACCTTTCGTTTTGAGGCTTTCTGCAGTCTAGACCTGCTGCTTTCTTTTCGTAACTGCGAGGATGGTAGAGGCGAAATAGAAAAGAGGACGTGGTTTTCTGCAATCTATGCTTCGAGAGGGAAGGGAATATTTTACTTTTGCCTTGTCTCGGCTTGATGTAGTATGGAGCCATTCACCAACTTGCCTGCGTTTTCATTTTTTCAAGGGTTGAAAGTTTTAGGGGTGAATGAGTGAGAGAAGGAACAAAGCAAGAATGGAAAGTTTGTCACCTGACAATGAACACCTTTCAAAAGTCTCTCTAGCAACCTTTTTCAGAGTCGAGCTTGGCACGGTCATTGCTGCATAGAAAGACTGATGTTGAATTTGAATGTCTGTGTAAGCATATAGAAGGGGCAGCGGAAGGTACAGTCGTGCGGAAATACTAAATAACTGCATGCGAGCGGGTATTTTTTCTGAGGAGCGCTTGACTGGTGGCTTTTGTTCGAACTAGCGCTGACGTCAAGACTTGTCCATCTGGAGCAGATGGGGGGAGCCCATCAACGCAAACTGCCATTATCATTTGTCGTTTCTAGAATCTTCTCCCCCTTTCAATCAGAGTGCAGTGACACAGGTGCAGGTGATAACGGCAGTTAGCGTTGCGATGGACGAGTCCTGACGACAATGCTAGTTCGGACGTAAGCCACCAGTCAAGAGCTCCTCAGAAAAAAATGTCCACTCACGTAGAGCTATGTGGTATCTGCATGACCATACATTTCTGTAAGGGTATATAAGCACCACTTCCGACTCGTGAAGTTCAGACTGCAGGATTCTGGGGAAGTACTAATGCCTCTACCACCAAGATTGGTACAGACTCGTTAAAGGTTCTGTGGCTGCCACCAGATGGCGCTTACTTTTGAAAATGGTACAGTAAAAGCAGAACTTGGCTTTTGTGTGATTAAAATACTGAAAACTATGGTTTTCATTCTCTAAATCATGTATGCTACTCTCACGTCAATATTTGAAGCAGATAATTTTGCTGATTAGATTGTAGCTGTTAGAAAAGCAAAAAAGAAACACCCCCTGTCTTTTCAAAATAAAAAAACAACAACAAAGATTTACACATTTTTACCCGTAGTGGAGACCAGTAAACACTATGACTAACTCGCTCTTCTTCGACGACATTTCCACAACGTCGTTGCAACGTTGTCTTTTCCAGCAGACACGCAGCGAGTGCTGAAGCAGATGGGCAGCTGGCTGCTTGACTGTTCGCTGTTCTCCTCGCCGCGGCTTCTCAACGTCTCCTTGCTGTGCCCAATGGGCCCAACCGCTCAGTCCAGGTTCAGGCGCTCCGACAATCCGCAGCCAATCACGGAGCTTGACGGTGTTGTCTCTAAGGAGACCTTCACCGTGCTCAGCTGTGGTAAGTTTATCGCCTGTATTTTGTGCTCTGGCTTGAATAAGTTCCAAAAGGTGCCAAGTGCTCTATCCAGACTTGGATTTCTTCATGCCCCCAGTCTGGCTTTGAGGACCTCTTTTGTATCCAGTTAGTGTTTTTATGTAGTGGTGCTTTATCCGGTGCAATATGACAGGAAAAATAGACCCTTTTGAAAATTCAGTGCTATATATAGTGGACAAAAAGCAGTTTCACTTTCGAGAAAGTAATGGCGGTCATGAAGCTGTATTCCATCGGGCACTGTCATCTTCTCACGTAAAAAACAGGTGAAAATTCATTCTTCGATCACCTTGTAATTCTTTCTCAATGCGGAGGGCAAGTTCGTCTGCTTCTTGCGCAGGGGGTAGCGGTGACGTCAGAACGCCGAGCCCCGATTGGCTGATCGCGACACCCCTATCTGAGCGTCGTCTGCTCCTTTGCAACGTCGTCTGCTCGCAACGTCGTCTGCGTCTGTCTTACCTTTCCTGCGACTTTCGGAAGTGCAGAGGCCAGATTCACTAAACAATCTTGCGCCAAAAATGTGCGTAAGACATAATTTAAGAACAAATTCGTATTCACGAAACAAAATTTTCGCAAGTTTTGCGCAGGTTACGACGAAATCCTACGACAGCTCCGAAGCTGTCTTAGCACTTCTTACGATCAAATCAGCATGGCCGACAGCGTCGCGGTTGCGACGACCCACGGACGTTTATTTTTCTACGTACGCTTCTCACGCGTCCCGACTTCAAGCAGCAAGAAAAAAAAGTAAAAAGTACTTGAAACAGACCACGACGAACAAGAACGCTGGATCCACAAACACCCGGGAAAAGCTCCAACGGCCAAGATTCCACCGAACGCGACCAAGCGAGCACGGCAGTTAGGCCTAGCAGGCACTCCGCGACTCGGCGACCGTCTGACCACGACCGGCTGGTATGCTGAATGGAATATGCCCGCGCGACCCTTGTGAACTCTTCCCGTATTACACTTTGACCGCTGACCTCAGTTTTAGATTAAGAGGTCAATTTCTTCCTCTTGTTATCTCCTTGTTTCCCGAGGCAACGGTGAGTCTCGCCGGTGAAAAAGCGGTGAATCTCCGACAGACGCAGGGAAGGTAAAACAGCCATCGCTTTGACTCGCAGACGTAAAGCAGACGACGTTAACTGCGCCAACCCGCCGACGCCGTTAAAGAATGAGGGGTCTCGCCGCACACGAAAGGAGGGAAAAAGTATTTGGGAAAGAACTTGCGGACACTAGCCACCCTCACTCTCGCTTCTTAGCAAACAAACCTCGGCACTTCGGGACACCCCGCCAGTGAGTCCTTTGACTTCCCTCCTTGATGGGCGTCTGCTAGTTGTTAGACAAAAACAACGTACCGCTCGAGTTATTTCGTCTGCCCTCTCTGAAAGGCGAAGTCGAGCTCGCTCGTAAAGACCTGCACTTCCGAAAGTCGCACGAAAGGTAAGACAGACGCAGACGATGTTGCGAGCAGACGACGTTGCAAAGGAGCAGACGACGCTGAGATAGGGGGTCGCCATCAGCCAATCAGGGCTCGGCGTTCTGACGTCACCACTACTTCCTCTCTCATGCGCAGAAGACGAAAATGAGCTCACTTGCGAGGCGTATCTGTTTAAGCTTTGATGGTGTGAACAAGAAGTGACCAGTACAAAGCGGCGACCCTTAATCCCTTGATTAAATTTTCACCATCAAAAGGCTTTAGAGCCAAACTTGTGCCAAGCGATTGATTGGATCACACTCTGAAATAAACGCTAATGCAGCCGTTGTATCTAATTTGTGCGTTGTGTTGTACTTACGTTTTGAACGTAGATGCCTCATACAGCAACTTATTCGTTCATCAGCCTCAAGAAGGCCACCATTAGTTGGGCGCAGATGCCATACACCGATTATTTACTCTTTTTTTGGCTTCACCTTTGTAGCGGGTAATCACAAAACTTTCGATTCTGGATCTAGCCAGTGGTCGCCTCTGCTATTCCCCTTTTGCTGTCTCTTCCGTCTGTGTCTGCGGTTGGGTAACTTGCGCACATTCCACCTTGCTTCCCCCCTATCGTTGCTTCTGCGACAGCACCTCCAGTCGCCTCTTCTTCACCTTCATTGTCAAGCAAGTGTCCTCCCGTTGCCACTCCGGCCGCTGATAGTGATAGTCGCACGATGATAGTGACCAAAGTTAACAGATTGAATTTTGAAAAAGGGTCTAATGGTACAACATGGTTGTAACAAAACACAGATTCTATTTGGCAATCCATCTTGTTTCTTCTTTGCTTGGTTGCAGCCAAGTTCAACACGGCTGACCAGTCGCTGAACATTGCCGCCTTCTCCGTGCTCTGCGCCTGGCTGAGGAAGGCCCTGAAGCACCAGCACGTTGAGGAGAGCCTGCTGGTGTCTGCAAAGAAGTACTGCCTGTACGTCATCCAGCAGACATACACTAGTAAGCAAAAGACCAACATCCATGAACCGTGCCCCATTTGTGCTGTTATGTCCCAGTTACGTAACTGCAGTTACGCTAAGTCACGGTTACCACACTATAGTATGCAGGGACAGCAATCTCTGGCTGTCCCTGCTGTCAAAGCTACAACGCACTTGCACATGTGCATCTCGAGTGCCCATCAAAGCTGTACATGCACACTCTTCTGAAATAGTTGTCCAAAAGTATAGGGTGTGTTTTAGTGGAACTGTAGGCAGTGGGACTGTGGTATAGGGTGCCCATGTGATGAGGGTACTAGACTGTGTCCCTTGTGGCCAGTTTTGTGAAAGTTGGGATGGTACCTCCAGCATTTTTGTATGTGGACAGTTCACAAGCTTGCAGGGAGAGCAAAGAGGAATTTGGGTGCCTGAAGAACTCCCGGGAATTGTTTGGAGAATTATTTTCGTGAACCTACGCTGTCTGCCAATATATGGATTTGTAGTGTGACCATTCTCGTGCAGAACCCCTGACTGTTGAGGACTTGGAGATGCAGCATTGCGTAAGTTTTACTTTCTCTGACCCTAGGCTGGGCTTGAGGCGAGTTTCTCTGCATTAAAAATCCTTAATGTAATACCGTGCAAAATTTGTTCTACCTGAGTCTGTCCTCTAAAATAGCAGCCTGGTTCTGTTAGAGGTTTAAGATTAAGAGTATGATCGCAGTGTTTTCTTTGAAATTGTTTTCTGAAATAAATGTTATGTAGTACAGAGCTGATTCTGAAATTCATGCTTCATTCCAGATTCTGTTAGGAAGTTTCTGACTTGATCTTTGTGAATCTGGCACTGCACTTTGGCCTTCACCTTGACACCGAAACTCGGCAGTTTATAGCGTGATGTTTATAGCCAAAATACTGTAGCCAAATCTTTGTAGCCTAGCATAAAGCCACTGAATACCGTGAAATCCCGAGCAAGCGCCCACCCAAAATTTGGAGATAATCGTGTAAAACTGGGGTATGTGCGCTCCTTAGGTCAACAATATGTAAAGGTATGTCATTCATGTATTCTCCGAATCTTAAAAAATTGAGAGGTGGGGGCTTATTGTAGAATGTGTGGATGCTCGGTATTTTAGTTTAAGCTACACATAGAGTATATTGATGCTCTTTTCCCCGTCTGTCTTGCTTGTAGTACTGCCATTTTGTTGCTGAGTACGGAGCGGCTGCAACTGACTCATAGTTACGATTCGAGAATAGGAGTTCCGCATCTTTAAATGTGCGGTTGGAATGCTCAGGCAACGTCATCTCGCTCCATCTCAGACCGTTTTAACATTCTTAAAGGACCGAAAAGCGTTTTCTGCAATTTCCGACAAAGTTTCAGGCAGCGGGCAACAGCGATTCTAAGCAGCAAGATGGCCGAAACGTCGTCGCTGTGAAGCGTAGCTTGTATTAGATGGCTTCAGCCTAAACTTTCGTCATTGTCGCCGCTTGCAGTGCTTGGTGGAAGCTGTCCACGCATTGGACTTCGTCTGCCAACTGGATGCGTCCTTGGTGCCCGAGGTGACGCCGACCATGCAGAGGCTAACCGGAAGCTACCTCACCTCGCACGTCGTGGTCAGCACCGCCCTGCTCCAGTTCTTGCTTCATCACGGTGCGTGTTCTCTTGGCACTCCGGAGTGCTATGCTATGCATACTTTTTTCAGGAAAAATTTGCTTGGCCTTTCGTGAAACACCCCCATATACAGTTACATTTCATTAAAGGTGCACTGACAGGTTATTTATGCTTGCCAAAGTTATTATTTGTGCATGACTAATGAGAGCCAAACTACCCAGAACACAATTCGCGGCTCGAAATTCGTTTTCTTTCCGCCCGAAAACTGCCGATTGAGAACTGGCTGGTTTGAGTCGCGAACGAGCAACTGAAGAACAACTAAGGAGAAGGTGCGTGTGCTCGGCAGCCCCTATCTCCCCCCTCTTGGGTCACATGTAGGAATGCTTCCACATTCCTACACGTAAGCAGTAGTGTACTCCTGTAGTTTTAAGACATTACACGTTCTATATTCTGCTTTCAGTCACCCTGCGCCGCAGGGGCGCGCGGCCCGCTGTCCTTCGCGCCGTGGACAGCGGGGCAAGCTGCTTGTAGAAATGCGCTGCGTGTGTGCGTTCCATGTAGGAATGCAGAAGCATTCCCTCATGTAAGGAGTACTGTACTCCTGTAATTTTGAGACATCACTGCACCGTGGAAGCCTGTCATAGTGATTATAGTTTGGCTACTAATACGTTTCATGATATAAGCAAAAGTTCCGAATGGATCGCTTACATTTCACGACCAGTGCCATTGACCCTTGTGCAGAATTTCGAGAGCTCGCGAGCGACGATTTGGATGTCGCAGACGTGTGCCTGTCCAACGCAGGTGCCGCGGTGTTATTCAACACCGACGAAGTGCTGTCCCAGTTCTTTGAGCGGGTGGTGTCTCAGGCGCATTGCTGCACCACGACAGCGCTGGAGGTGGTTCGATTCGTCAAGGGCAATCTGGCGCAGCTGTGCTCGACACCTGGCACGAGCATCCTTGAGAAGTACTTCCCTGCGCTGCTCAAGGCAAGTCGTGCCTTTTTGAAACTACGCTCCGTTTTGCACTAAAGGGTCTTTCCCACACTCTCGTTAAGTTATTGCCGAGTTTTTGTGATCTCGTATGACGAGAGAACATACGCTGGCACCATCTATGAGGTGACCCTGGAACTGCATTTCCCTAAAGAGGTTTTGGGGTATTTGAGAGATCAAATGTACGCAACATCTGTGAGAAATGGCCATTTATAACATTGTCAAAAGTTTTTCGAGCCGAGAAAGATCTCTTTACTAAAAACTGTGTCAGTTGATGTTCTGTTTGTTTGGGTTCCCGAAATAGAACCCTGTATGTATTATAGACCTATATATATTATAGGTCTATATATGTGTTATAGGTGTATATATATTAATACCTATATTTAATATAATTCTTGGGTGGATTGGTTCGGAGTGATTTGTTTTTTATGGTGGTACTGGCTTGTGCAGATACTGGCCTGGAGCCCACAGAACTTCAAGGCGGAGTTTGAGAACATTCTTCCTGCCTTCATGTCTGCCAAAACATCCGTTGAGGTAGAGTAAGGCTTTTGAAATTCCTAGCACGTATTGTAACAAGGTCCAAGTGATGAAGTGTGTTGGTGTCGGGTAGTTGCTGAGAAGTCTAAAACCTTGTTTGGTTATGTTTTTTCTTTGGTTGCTTTTCCCCCTATTTGTTGACCTAGTTTTCTATCAGCATTTGATTGCTTTTGAACCTTAATGAGCATATTATATATCTAGAAATGCTTTTTTCATTACTGCAGTAGGCCTTATGCAAAATTGCTTGGTGGTCTGACAACACTGAAAGCGTCGCCTTTTTAATGTTGGGTCTGTTGCAGGTGGGATCTGTTGCCTGTAATAATGCTTGAAAAGTATGAAGTAAAAAAGGGTTAAAATGGTTAAAATGTAGAACTTCTGATTGTCAATGTGGGCTATTACTAAGCACACATTTTGGTAAAAAACCTACCACTAGAGCAGATTTTGTCTTGTTGGCATGTGTGAACTACAGGGGGTGGTTCTCTAGCTATCATCATCACCGTTTGTGACGTCATGGGTAGGACAGACTGCGACGGAATCCACAGATCTTGGATCCCTCGGCTCGTCCGCTCGCTTTATACGCTGCTTGTGTGACGTGCGGCAAAGGCTGTTACATGCATGGTGTTTATATGGTGAAGTGGTACTTGTAGTAGGACATTTGACCAAACTTTGAGACTGCACATGGCCATGCATAGTCGTGCTAACAAACATTTTTGGTGTTGAGGTGTCAAAGCGCTCGGGTGATGGTGTGCTGTCCGCTACCACACTAGAAAAAGCTGCATGACGAAGACAGAATATTCATAGCTTTATCTTACTACATCATCTACCAGGGCGAATAGGGTGTATTTTTTATTATGATTCGAACAAAAAACTAAGAAAGGAATGTCTCATCAAATCGAAAATAAAATAAGAGAAATTCGAGAACCTCTCTCGTGTGTAGTAAACACTTCAGTGGAAGGGACTCTGTGTATCCTGTTGGTTCCAATGTGTTCTGCGAGTGCTGGTCTCTTATTAATTCCAAGTTGGTTCCTTTTTGAATTTTGCGAACCAGTAAACAAACCTTTCCTCAAAAGAACTGGAAGGAAGAAGAGGTGGCTGACTTCTGGAGGCGTTTCAATTAAATCTCTGCTTATTCACCCGGTCGACGCGAAACGTGTGAGTCCCTCTCCCGATAGAAGTTTTATGTCTAGTAAGTCGGCGACACATCATCGTCCTAAAAAATGAGGTATACATGTGCTATGAATTGCTACCATTTGTATGTTTAATTTTGCGGGGCCAAATGGCGCATAATGTGTGTTGTGCTTCTCACTGAGCTATTTTAAATGTGTAAACAATTCTTAGTAATCAGTAATAGAGCAAATTAATCAATCGCCTCAGTTTGCCGGACCATAACCGACAATTTAAGAAGTTATGAAAATTTCTGCTTTTCTTTCAAGCAGAAGTCACGATGTAACAAGCTTTTTTGCCTGATATTCGATTTGGGAGGAGCTAAGCGTTTGTTGCTGACGAGAATTTGCTCGGCAGCAACTGTCAAGTCACACTTGGGTAGAAGCGTCTGCATCAGCAAGCACAATGTAGCCAAAACAAGTGTGCGGCGCTTTTCAAGACAACTGTGCGTGAGTGCACAGCTAATACAGCACACCATTCACGCTGGTCCACTACCCTCAAAACCTTAAATTTTGTCTCCAGAGAGACGGCTTTCCACTTCATCGCCATTGGCAGCTCTGCTACGAGTGGCGTGGTTGGTGATTGACTTTAGTCTGCACTGATTCTTGATGCCTTGCATAAAGGTCAGCAGCGGCTCCCCCACCGTTATTCGCTCGGTCCATAGGTGGCGCTACCTCCCGAAACGCGCATTTTTGCACATCGGGCGATCTGAACTTTCGGAATTTTTCGTTTTGAAATTACTTTTTGTACTTTTTTCTACGTTGCAGTATAACTTTCATAGTATTTCGTGATGCAAGAAAAGCAGGGATTGCTTCGCTATAACCAATAGCGCATCAGATCTCACGGTTTCGTTATATAACTAGAACTCCCATCCAAATAAAGCATGACCAACCAAACTTCGTGATTAGTTTGCTATATCTGATAATACACTATATCTGTGTTCGTTGTAAAGAGGTTCAACTGTAGGCTGGTACCACTAGTAGTCAATCATCTCCTTGGTGTTGCAGGTTTTCTACAGCCTGGTCGATCTTCCGACGCTGACTGCTGCCTTAGTGATTGACTCCGAGATGTCATCCTCTTCGGAGAGTGTTCAGCAAAAGCGGCGTTCCAGTCTCAGTCCGGAATTTCAGGCTTCCATGATGTTTGTCCTTAGGGACGAGAGTGGCATTGGAGACACCTTTGACGGGTAAGTACATCTTTTGCTTTAAAGAGGGGAGTGGGCAACTAAACACATTGAAATAGACAAAATATTAGTAAAACACAGTCACGGTACACTTATACAAAAATAATTATTAACGGCAGTTATAAATAAATCTGATGATGGTATTGATACTAATAATGCAAGCAGGTGTTCCCACTTTGACGGGGCTCTGGGTATGAAGGAATCATTATAGGCTGAAGTTTGACAGCGAGGAATGTCAATTTTGAACTCATGAATATTGATTAGTGAATAGCTGTAAGAGGGGTTGGGAGGAGTTAATTTTTTAACATAAAATTAGTATAAGATATTTTGTGGAAAAGATAGATCAGAGTTTTTACGGCACAACAGAGGAAAAGGCAAAGGGAGGTTACCTTTCATGGATGATACACCGGCTGTAGGATGATAGCTGTCAAGTATAAAACGAGCGCTACGATTTTTAAGTGACTAGGCTAGAGGTGAGTGTGGTTTGACCAGTACCCCAGATTGCAGCAACATAGTCTAATCTTGAGTGAACGAGAGATTTAAATAAAAAGAGTTTAGGAAAAGTCGGGGCTAAAGAGAAGTTATGTCTTGTGTAGCCTAACATGGAATTAGCTTTAGCAAGAATGTGATCAATGAACCTTGATTTGTTAGTTGAAATTCTGATGAACTACAGTCAAACCGGACATATCGAACCAATTTACATCGAATTATTCCTTATACCAAACAATTTTTGTGCACAGTAATGTTCGGGATAATATATAGCAAAAACTACGATTACATCGAACAAAAATAGCAGCCGCTACCGGTATATCGAACTGCCAAAAGCGCCGCTTTGCTCTGCAAGCTGGCTTTCCCCCAATGCAGCCGCCTGCCTTAGGGGAAAGCCAACTTGCAGAGCAAGACGGCAATCTGCAGGAGAAGGTGCTCCTGCTCGGACGTGCTCCGTGCTCTCGGCACAGTTCGGCACTAATGCGCGAATATAGAAGGCAGCTGCCTCAGTATTTTGGAGTCCATTGATAGCGTAGAGAAATATCGTTATAACGAATGCAATGAATAAAAAGCAGCAGAAGATGCAAGACTATTTCATTGTGAAATATGTCAGCAGAAAGTGGATTTTTGAGAGTCAAATTTATTAAAACTTTTATATCGAATTACCCGCTATATCGAACTGGTAGACATTTTTTGCGAGTTCGATATAAACGGGTTTAACTGTATTGCATAAGTAGGGTATGTACTGATACACCCTGAAAAGTAACCCCCCCAGTCGGTTTGACGAAAATCATGGAAGACTGAAGGACCCTGAATTGCAGCTGTCCTTGAATGAGAAAAACATGAGTTTTTCTTATTCGGGGACATGGAGTGAGCACTCCTAATCCTTGACAAACACTTTCTCTCCTTGGGAACAGCTCTTGTCCTTGAGAATGAGAAAAAAACCCATTTTCTTATTAAAGGAGTTAAGGAGGACAAGGACAAGGATTCAGAGACAAGGAGTAAAGAAATATTTCTCCATGGCTTTATTTCTTGTTGATTCAGAGCACATCTCCCGACTGAACAATCTGCACGGTTGCTTCCTCTCTCAGAAAAATCCCACCCCTTATTTCGTTTCCTTTATTTATCGGTACCAGGGTGTTCTCCTGGTATTTTGGTGACACATGCTTCATGGGGGTAAGGACATGCACATGTCGTGTTTTCTTAAATGTATGCACTGTTAAACACTCATTTGTTTTCCCTCTACAAAAATTGACATTGAGAAACGTAAGATTTATTTAGTGAAAGTAATGAGCTTATATTTTTTAAACTACTTTATTATTTGATGATTCAGCAGAAACCTGTTTGCAAGTTGATTTAATTGTTAAGAAGTTTGGTTTCAATAAGAAGAAAAGGGAAGTGATATAACTTGGCTCTATAGTATAATTTATAAGTACACTTCTACCATCCTAGTTGGGCTGCTAGCAATATTAATCAACTAAAGACAATCAAGAAATGTGCATTTCTTTAGCTAATGCACAGGGTTGATAATTGTTATTAGTAGAAAGATAATGTATCAGTCATATGTCTGTGATTTAACTAGATTAGTTTTTGCTTCAAAAGGTGCCAAGGAAGTTGTAATAGAAAGACTTCCATCTTCAAACAAGCAATATGCCAACATTTAGAGCAAAGAGTATGTTTTTCCTCAGCGCAGTGTGACTGCAGTGTGCCTTTTCTGCACTGCACCTCTCCCACAGCACAGCTTTTTCGCAGTGCAGCAATGCCACGAGAAGAAACCAGCACAATGGCATGTGATTAGAGTGAGGTGGCTTTCCCATTGTGCAGGCATGCTGAGTGGGAAAGCCTCTACCACAGGGCACTATCAATTGTTCTCAACTTTGCCCGCATTTCATGCTGAATTCAAGGGGACTTTCAACCGTTTAGGTATAAGCAAAAAGAGCGATGGCAGAAATTATGTTTGTTTTGTTTTGACAGGATTGCGAGGTTCCACGTCCTTGTCGCTGACTTGGCAACTCATCCGAGAGTGGTCCGCTGTTCGGAACATGGCCCCCAGCTCCTCAGGTACAGTGTCCATGGTTGCCATTATATTTTTATTTAGCTTTGCATTAGCCATCGTTTTGTAAGTTTGTAAGGTGTTAATTTTGGTATGCAGTTGCTTCTTCGCCACGTTTGTGCATCATGCGGATGCTGAGTTGGCAGCGCGTCTTTTGCCCGCCATGTTGGAAAGGCTCTCCGTCTGCTTCGGGTCGCGGGGATACTGCGAACGTCTGCGCAAGTGAGTTTTCTTGTCATTTATATTTGTCACTATTTTTCTTGTTAATCAGTTTTAACTCGAATCAAGTATGACTGCTTTACTTAACTGCTGCGATTCGTGTGCGGCATTATTGCTATTACTCTTGTTGCACTAGGTATTCACATCAACCTGCGTTCACAACATCAACGTAGAGAGATGTCACTGTCATGATCCTACCTCAGGGATGCTCAGCTATATGCTTACACACAGTCCACGCCTGTTTGTTGTGTGAAAGTACGGGCTGAGCACATGCTTTGCAATGCTTAAGACACACTTAAGCTGGAGAACCTTTTCCTCTGAAAGAAGGTGGTTGCTCAGATCCTTTTAATTGAGTTTGTATTCTGGAGTTCCTTAGAGTGATCCAGAGTTACTCTAGATAGTACCCCAGCGTAACCGCCTAGGGTACTGTGAGGAGTTCCCTAGAGAAACCCTGGGGAGCTCACCAGTATAGACCGTTTTACTGAAAGAGGGCGAGAGAGAAAAGGGGAAAGGGCTACCGGCGCTTTCCCCCTTTCTGATTGTGTAGAAAGAGTAAAAAGTCCCGGATGAGAGGCTTGGCCGGTGTTGGGTGTCTGCTGTGCCCCAACTTCGTTCGCGCTTTCTTTTCTGTTTTGAACTCGCAAACTTAATTAGAGTAACGGGCTTCGATAGCAACAGTTCCCCGGTCATCGGGACACCATTGCTCGGTCATAGGGTGCAGGAATAACGACAGAAAGCGTCGAATACTGTCCGAGGACCTATGTAGCTTGCAATGAATCCGGCAAGGCGAGAGCGGCTGACCCCGGTCTCGGCGGCAGTGGATTGCGTCCGTAAACCGAAAAGACGTTTCCTAAACGCCATCCTATCGACTGTGCTCGGAACATCTTGTAAATGAAGCGCGCACCGAACGCTGTACCGCCGATGAACATGGGGTACGCTCGCAAGGTCCGTGACAGTATTCTCGTGATAATTGCTGCTTCAGCTTGTAAAATTTTGTAACTGAATTTATCTTAATATTGATAATTTGCAGTGGTGACTCACTCGATTTCATAATTTACAACACTTAGTTGAAGGCTTATTTTCGCCGCCGGCTGAGGCTAGAAATTGTTGGAAAGGTAGTTCTATCGGTTTTCCTGAATAGCGATCCCCTGTGCGATACCAGAGAGCCGGCAAAAGCGCTCCTTGGAGTGCCGCTGGTGGGTTGTTTGGGTTGTTTCCGTTGATTGGGCGCTTTGAAGCGCTGGATAGTCGCTCCAGGGTACGACTCGTGTGTTGCGATCTGCGTCTTCGAGCCCAGTGTGTACGTTTCTTTGTTCGAGTCATGGCATCCGCCAGTGCGCCAACGGGGGGAACAGCGGCAGCGAACGTGTCAGTGGTAGAAATTGGAGGTTAGTGCTCAAAATGTTGCATCAAATAGTAAAATAATTCGTGGCTGCTTTGACGCTTTCTGCGGTTCGATATAAGCACATCTAGAACGTCTTCGTCGTTCATCCACAATGAAATATGAGAACACGGACACGCAAGAAAAAAGCAGCGCAGCAAAACGATCTGTAGCAGCTCCGGGTGTTTACAAAAGTTAATTGAGGTTCCCGGTTCGTGTATCGCTAGTTCATTACTAAAAACGGCTGCGTTGAAAGGGGCCTATTGCAAGCAAAAATTTATGAATGGTTAACCATTTCCAGTCACGCGGAAAGCGGTGGAGCTTCGAAACATTGCAGCAGCACGTGCCTTGCCGAATTCCATGCAAGCTACGAGGTTCTTGGGCGGTATTCGACGCTTTCTGTCGTTATTCGTGCACCCTATGACCGAGCAATAGTGTCCCGATGACCGGCGGACTGTTGCCATCGAAACCCGTGGCTCTAATTAAGTTTGCGAGTCTAAAACAGAAAAGAAAGGCGCGAAAGAAGTTGGGGCACAGCAGACACCCAACACCGGCCATGCCTCTCATCCGGGACTTTCACTCTTTCTACACAATCAGAAAGGGGGAAAGCGCCGGTAGCCCTTTCCCTTTTTCTCTCTCGCCCTCAAAATGGCGCTACCCACGATAAAACGGTCTATAACTCTAAGGAACTCCAGGGTGACCCTAGAGTAATCCTAGTTTGCTGTAGGAAGTTCTCCAGGGTTACTCTAGTGTTACTCAAGGGTAACCCTGGGGAGTTTTTGGCCTTACTCAAGTATTACTCTAGGGTTACTCTAGGGTAACCCTGGAGGTTTTTTATGGGTTACTCCGGGGAACTCTTGGGTTCCCAGAAAGGCCACTTGGGGCTGTGTCCTACAGCACTTCCCTGTCTCACTTTGCTGTGCAGAGCCCTTGCAGACGTGTTGCCCAAGCTGTTTCGGAGGTTTCCCGAGATGACGTTTCTCCTGTCGTCCGAGCTTGTCGACTTCCTGAGCCACACGGCGAGCTACGAGACAGCCCCGGACTTCTTTACCAACCTGGTCAGTGGATCCACGTTTCCTTTGCTGGGTGTACTTTGCTATTTCAGGTCGTGCGACTTCTACCTCACGGGTTTTCAAACTACCATATTTACACGACTGTAAGTCGACCCCCACACATTGCATGTCAGCAAAACGAAAAAAAAAAAAAAAGTTTAAGGTGCATTGTAGGGTGAACATGGGAGAACGGTAGGGCACCTCATTCGAATGCCTGGCCTCCAACGTGTGCTCGACGCCTTCTGGCGTGCTTCAGCTGCACATTTGCGCGCGAAGCGCACCAGATGCCGAAGCGCTATCCAAGTTAGGAAGTGCGCGCTGGAGGCGAGAAAACTGAAACTCCTCGGTGTCGTTCTCACTCTGTCTTTCGTCTGTACTGACGTTGTCGTTCCCGTCATCATCGCTGCTACGCTCCGAAAACGCGTCGTCGGCATCGCCCGACGAAATCTTGCACTTCGTAAACGACATCACCAACCTCATCTTCCGTGCTTGCTCGGTGATCGCGTCGCACTTCATGGGTAGGAATTGATTGCGTGCTTCTGAGACGTACGTTGCAAGGCAGACTTCTAACGATGGAAAGCATCCAGACGTATCCGCATTTTAGCCCGTGGAAGCCCCTTCATTTGCTGTCTCAGTTAAAAATCCTACGTCGTTGCAGACGCCACTGGCGCACCACTCTCTTTGACAGGTCGAACTTTCGTCCAGTAGCGCAGCTGTTGGTTGCTTTGGATGAAGAACGGCCGTTAACGAGTCTCGAAAACCTAAAGTGCCCAGATCACGTTTGTCAATACAGAGAAACATAGTTGGCACTTCAGCACGGTCGCACGATCTCGACACTTTATAAAACAATGTGTAACCGGGTTTATATCACACAATTGCGACTGACGTTTTAGTGAACAGCGGTCATTTGAGCGAACCGACGTTTTAGCGAATTACTGGGGCTCTGTTAACTCCCCCATGGCATTCACGCTGTATCGAAGCGACAGTCTGCGGCGGCTCATTGCAAAAATGTTAACCGATTTGGTCCACCCGTAAACTCTGCTTCGCATAGGTCGACCATTGGCTAAAGTGTCTTTCGATGAAAACTAAGCGTTTGCTAATACGCCGTTCAACCAACTGAGTGCCACCCACATGTGACCGTGCATTGCACGAAAACAAGCAGTGGGGTGTGAGGCTGTTCCAGCGGCTGTTCCGGTGTGGCTCTTACATCAAGTGCCTCCACTCCCGGTGTACTGCACGCCACTCACAGCCGTGCATTCAGGTTGATTTGCGAATCGCAATCAGCATGATCGTGATTTGCAAATCGGGGCCAGTGCACGGATATCAGCCCGAGCACACAGAATGGCAATATGCCACAGGTACAGATGGCTGAACTCGTAACAAGCCAATGTGTTCTTGATAATGTGATTGTTCGTCTTTGTTGGTGGTAGGTACTTTGGTTTTGATTTTAAGTCTCCCCCCCCCTCCCCCCCCCCAGTTCAGATTTGCAAAAATTGAAAAATAGGTCGACCTATGATTATGTAAATACAGTAAGTTCTGGGGAACCAGAGGATCCCCAGAGCACCTTCAACTGTTCTCCAGAGTACCTTCAGAAGTTTCCTAATCTCCCAAATTTCCTCGAGCATCCCCACCCCCATGTAAAGCGTTTTTTTCTGTTTAAGCTCCATTTTAGCTGATCTCAGCTATCCATTGATGCACAACTATGAGCCAATCATTTTCTAGTATGTTAATTATTTATTGGAGGGCCTGTAGGCTTTGGCACTGCTTTACCGTGTCAGTGCCCGGGACTGGGAAGGGTTCCTTGGACGTCACTCAAGAGAGATGGGGATTCCTCGAGATTGAAAGGTTTGAAAGCCTGTGCTCCACATCATAGCTATTTGAATGAAGTTTTGCAGTGGATACTCAAGTGTATTCCGTGTAGGGTTGCCATGGCACGTGATGTCAGTCTCACGCGATGCCATGGTGACACCACGGTGTCATGTCACATCCCATTGTCTGGTGACATGATGCCATAATGACATCACAATGTCGCGCCACGTCGTATTGTCAGGTGACGTCGTAGTGTGGCGCGACATCATATTGTCATGTGACGCTGCACAGTCACATGACACCGGGAAGATTTCTTAGCTGAGTTAAGTGATAAAATTTATCCATTAAATCTGTTGGGAAAATACCTGCATAGAGCACGACGTCGGGGTGTTGTGTCACATCACATTGTCAAGTGACGTGGTGTTGTGCGACGTCATAGTGTCACATCACGTTGCGCTGTCGCGCAACACCGAAAAAATCTTTCTGCTAATTTAGGTTTGAAAATCTATCCGTTATATTTATTGGGAAAATGTCGGTGTGCTGCTTCGTTTTTGGGTTTTATTTTTTGTGCAACTATTTTAACGTCTGTTCAAAAACTATGGTGATATAGTTTCGGGAATTGGAGGGTCAGCGCGATGAACTAAGTCAATAGAGGGAGAGCAACCCTAAACGAGGACACACAAAGTAACATGAGGAGGTAACCATCAGAGCAGGATAAAACTTAGTCTAAGTTTCATCTTGTTCCGACGGTTCTATCCCCATTGTCATCCGTGTGTCGGCTCCGCTTCCTCTTTTGTGCTCCCTAGTTCAGGGGTTCAAAGCTCCAAAGTCTACTGTGACTTTTGCCCATTTTCCTGCTGGGGCCATCCGGCTTGACCTTGATTTTTTTTTTTGTCTGCTTATCCATTTAGGGTTGTAGTCTGAAACAACTAAAAACGAAAATATTTTTTATTAAAAACCTCAAAATGAAAGAAAAAAGAATTACTCTGTTTAGGAAATGACTGGGAGCACGAATCCTAGCTGATATGGTGACGCAGCACTCTTGCCGTATCTATGCCCCATGCTGGCCTCCTGTGGGTGGCGTAGCCAAACCAGCACTACAATTTTTAATGCGAAAGCATTAACTGGTCTTATGGAGCGAGCTGACGTCATCAGTTGGCAGCGCGAAAACGGCAGATAGTTTCCGCGCGCCTTCGGTTCCATTGGCTGGCGCGCGTCGACGGGGCTCCCATTGGCCGCTGCGCCATGGCCTCTGAGATCCTGAAGCACGCGAGCGCTGGTACGCAGCAAACGAAAAGGGAGCGGACGAGCAGACGACAAAGGGAGCGGACGAGCGGCTTGCATGCTTTCGCATTCAGAACTCGTAAGAAATGCTTAGGTGTACCTCGAGCTTTTTCTTTTTTTTTTTTTTTCTAGAAGGTGTTGGCTTAGTTTTCTTTGCAATTTAGGAGAGGAGGGGCTTAGGAAGATCTTGCTGAAGATTGAGGTCATGCATCTACCTGCTTTTGAAGCCAAGACTCGGTGGTCTCTTCATAACCAACCTTTGTCTTTCCGTTGTCTTCGTACCAGGTGTGGGCTGTAGGGGAGTTTGCTTCACCCAATGAGAGCTCGCTGTTCACCCCGCGGGTGATCACGGACTACTTCGAGGTGCTTGAGTGCGTCGCGTTTGAGATGTTGGGTTCTCCCACCCTGCTGCAGCGGGAGCGCCGACTCAGGCTGCTTTGTGTCCTCATCACTAGCCTCAGCAAAGTAAGTGTCTCCTGTTCGTAAAGAGTCAGAGTAACTGGTTTCGCCGCTTACTCAAGAGCATTAGCGATTCTTCCTTCATTGTAAATTTCCTTTCAAGTAATTTTGCATTAGACACACGTTTGAGAAAAATGGAATATGAGTAAATGTTCCATCAAAGTAAACGTCGTCCAAAATAGGTAATTTTGCGTTCGACACTGTTTTAGAAGATTGAGAGCGTGAGTCAGTGTATCACTGCGTCAGAAGAATTGTACCCTATACTTATTGTCATTGAGTAAGAATTGCTACACTTGGAATGGTGCCTTCTATGCTTTCTTGTTTCCTAAAAAAAGGTACAGCACATACCCAAAAACTCTCGTATGTTTTTTCGTTCAAAAATTTATAGGAAACCTATGCTGTGAGCCATCGGAGCCTATTCAATATGTACCGTATGAGTGTCACATGGCCTTTGGGTGGGGACCAGCGACACGTGGGGCTCATAGTCAAGTAATATGTTTGCAGCTCTGGACTGGCTGTGATGGCTCGTGGCATCCGACGTAGGGTGAAAGGGAATATGGCGTAAAATTCTTAATGAACACCCTCCCCCGAGAGATCGCCCGTCCCGTTTTATTGGCTAATTATTCATAACATAAAAATTCAGAAACATCGCACAACCCTCGATTCTCGTCGGATGTCACGCGACGTTCGACAGGAGTAACATCAATCGCGCAATCTGCAGTATCGGTACGTCTGACAAGCAAGTTTGCAGCTGGTTTCCGTGTTTTTTGCCCGCAGTCTGCAAATGATATCAGTTCCCGTGGCGTGCGAGTTTATCGCAACGGGAAACGCTAATCTGCTGCATCTGCGATCAGTGGGGTCACTTTTTTCCCGGGTCATGTGGTTGATAGCGGGTGCCCTGGCGTTTATCCGTCATTTTTGATAAACGTTTGCTGTGTCGTCCCCAGAGATCACCCACCAAATATTTTTCACCATTTATATTTTAACGCGACAGCGTTGAGCTCGAGTGGCAGAAGAGCCGGTGCCAGTGGCGTGACGCAGATCCTGGTTGGTCGATAAAATCATGACATCACAGCAACATGACCTCGTGCGGGAATTTCAAACGGCCCGTAATGCTCACGTGTGGAATGAAAGTGATTAAAAAACGTGACATGCAGTGCTTTTGATTTGAAAATGATGTTTTTTTATAAAGTAATTCATTTGCCTGAAAGAAAAATGTGAAGAATTTAGGGCGGGGTTCAAACCCACGACCTTTCAGTTGTGAATGAGACACACTGCTGCCTAGGCCATGCGATTGGGGCTCGATAACTCTACCGCGTTCCACTCTTGGGGGCGAAGCTTAAAAGACCTCCAAGTTTTTATTTTGGTTGCGTGCTCTTACGGGATTTTATGGTAGTGTGTGTGTGATCAGCGAGAAGGTGTGGTTCCTTTGCCTCTTTTGACTCCCGTAGCTAGCCGTGCGCTCTCAAGACCTGGTGCCTAGGGCTTTGCTCTGCCTGTCCAAGACCGGCCAAGTGTGCGGGACAGAGTGTTCGGGGCCTAGGGCCGTTCTGGAGCGCAGGGTCGCCGAGCTGAGGGCGGTCCTCGAGAGCTCCGGGTGAGTGTAATGCAGATCTCTGTCGGCAGCTTGCCATTTGGAAAGTCATCAGACCATTCCAGGAAAGATAGGGCTGTCTTCGATCCGCCATTTTCAGAACTTGCGAGCTCAGGAGCTTTTGGAAGGAGTGCCCTGCAAGTGTGGCACAAGCAAGTGTGAGCGCCTCACTTGGAAGTTTGGTGCCTGGAATGCAACTTTGACTGACATGTTTAGTGCCCTCTACTAGCGTTGTGCGAATATTCGAATAGTAGTTTAGAATAATGTGCTATTTGATATTCGCTTTGAGGTGAACTGCTACATTCATAGCACTTCTAAAAGTGTTGATTCTGTCGGGCTAGTTCCGTTGAGTGCGCTCTCACCGATCACCTGTGCACTGCGAGGAAGCAATACCCATGAGGCTCGCAGGTTCTGTAGGTATTACTTCCCCGCACTGCACAGGTGGTCATTGAGAAGCACTGAATGGGGCTTACCTGTCGCGATTATGCAAAAATATGTTGGACAGCGATGTCTCGACAGCCCGCGTTCATCGTTCCTGCTTTATTATTCGTTTTTTTTCTTTGTCAAATTTGAAATAGAAGAAAGAATACATAGTGAGTTTCCGAGAAACGAGAACCGTGTTTTTCGGCTTGGGTGAATAAACTAAGCATTGCAGAAAGCTCGAACTTTGTGAGAATGCGACGCTAGCGGTTGGGGTTGAAGGCGAAAGTGTGAGAACATGACGTCACCTGAATCAAAAGATAATTGAGAAAATACGAAATTTCTCTACGAGCTGAAGTCCAGCTAAGCCTAACATCGTTAAAACAAAAAATGACACTTTGGGTGCCTGTAATATCTATTTCAGTGAAAGAAACGTGTCAGCAAGAAAGAAATATCAATATCCTCTTTCTTGTTGAGAAGTTTTTTTTTCCACTGAAATAGATGCTACATGCTAGCTTCCCTTATGTCATTTCGTGTTTTAATCATATTAGGCTTAGGCGAATGTCGGCTCATAGAGATATTTGGTTCTTCTCAATCATCTTTTGATCCAGGTAATGCCATGCTCTCAAACTTTTGTGTTCTATCCCAACTGCCAGCTTCACATCCTCACAAAGTTTGAGCTTTCTGTGATACACAATTTATTTACCCAGGCCAAGAAACACAGTTCTCATTTCTCAGCTAGAAACTCCCTGTACGTATATAGCAAAAAAGATTTATAATTCTCCTAGGTGAGAATAGCTGCGACAAATCTGTCGTTCACTTTAACAGTTCACAAATGAAGTTATAATAAAGTTATCTGAGCCCAGTGGTGAACAAGTGGAAGTTTCTTTTATCAACCTTCAGGAGTTCAGCTGAATTTTCATTTAAGCATGATGCACCGTAGTGAAAGACTTGGAGGAACTATTTGATATTCAATTAAAAAATATTCAGCCAAAACCACTTTTGGCTTTGAATTCGCTTCAAACTCAAAATCCACTATTTGCACATGTTTATCCTATAGACCAATACGCTGTTTACAAACAAGCTCGCGTTCGCCCACACAAGATTTGGGCACTGCGCGTGCGCAGAAACCAAATTCGGGAGGGTGAAGCGTCTGCGCATGCGCAGTGCCGTCGACAGCGCCGCCGCATCTGCGTGACGTCAGGGCCGTGTGTTGGTCTATACACCAAACAGCAACAGCAGAATAGGTGTTTGCCATACCCACCTCGTCTGCTCTGCCTCTGCAAAGGTCTCAGTGTGCAACGGCATGACACGTCTATGATGTCATCGAACAGGAATGGAGGCACCACTAATGAGAACGCAGTAAGCACACCATTCACAGACTCGTTCCAAGCACCACACTTGAAAGAGTGCCCCCCTGAAAGGACCACTCACACAGTGAGAGCATTTGGCCCAAGTTCTCAAACTGGCAGTTTTGAAGATTGTGCATTTATTGGAAAGAAATTGGCAGTAAACCTTCATGATGATGCAGGGACAATAAAAATGATGGCAGCACAACACAGTTTGGTGTGGAGTGCAGATCAGCATGGGCAGCCTATAACCTGTTGAAGTTGCTGAATCACACCTGCAAACTGACTGTCCAAAGTTGAAGATAAAAAGCAGTGAAATTTTGTGATAAGGATGACAGTGATGAGGTGATGGTAGTGATGGAGATGGTTGAATAAGATGCGAGGTTAGCATCAAGTGCTGAAGGCTAATAAAAAAAAAGTAACTCGGAAGTATATTTTTGTCAATTGTGCATCTTTTATTATGTCACATCTTAATAATTGTTCATAAAATATAGTTAAAATTTGCTGATGCAGCTACAAGAAAGCTCATTGTTTTTTATAGTGCTCAATTACTTTATGTGTTCCGGAATGGTGTTGATTCACTATCAGCCTTGATGGTAACCCGGCAAAATTCTTAATAATTTCCGATTTCTATCAGAATTAGTTGAACACATTAATAGACACCTCTGAACCAGTAACCCAAATTGCAATTCACAGTAATTGTTTGTCGCGAAGTTGAAGTTTCAAATTTGGTCTGAAAAGCCGAGATGGTTCTACTGGCAACACTGAAAACATAACGTCAGATGTTATTGTTTTTAGGCTTGATGGCGCAAGCTGCCGCTTGTTACAAAGGGTACAGCTGTTATCATCCATCCGTCCGTCCATCCATTCATGTTGTAATATGGGGCAATATGGGGGCATTACAGCTTGTTCCCGAAGGGTCACGAGAAGTTTGACGGTCTGAAGTGAACGCTGGTGAAACTCGTGCCAGAATAAAAGAAAAAACAGGCGCCAAATATATATATATATGTTTGGTGCTTGTTTCTTTTTTTATTCTGGCACGAGTTTCAACAGCGTTAACTTCACACAAATTTGTGTGAAGTGAACGTATATATATATATATATATATATGCAGAACATGGGGGAAAATATGAATGTCAGTTTTGGCATCACGTTTTTTTGTCTTCTTAATAGCTATTTCGAAGTTAGTGAATAAATATCATGCCGAAAGGAGTGCAGCCTAGGTATACCGAAAATTTGTTTAGGTTGGGTAGGTATAAAAAGCACAAGAGTTCAAGAAACAGTAACATATGGTTTACCAATCACAAATGTTTTGTTTTATTAGGGGGTCCTTATTGGTAATATTGATGTTGTTTGGTTTTTCCTTCTCAACACATTTGATTTTTTTATTTTATAAAGGCAAAGCGAATGACAACATCTTTTTCCACTCCAGTGCTGCTTCTACAATCCTCACACCGCCAAAGGAAGATGAGTTGAAAAGGTGAGGATTGGCATTCTCGTTAATTATTCATAGATTAATTATAAGAAATAAACTGTTGGTAAATTAACGTGGTCATCCCCATGTGACTGAAGCAAGTTGGGAGTTCATCATTGGGGAAACTGCCGGAGTGATAGATGGATTTTTTTTTTTCCAGCAATACTTGACCCTGTTTTGTCCACTTAACAAGCTGTCTTATCTTTATGCCTTGCAATCATTTCAAATCTCCCTGAGACTGAACCGATGTAGGTAATGAACCATCTAATGGAAGTTCACAGAACATCACCGGTTCATGCATTTTCAAGGCCCGTGCACACCATTGCATTTGAGTGCGTGTAATTGCGTTGCGTCTGCAAGTCACCGGGGCATCTGTGCCTCGTATGCCAAGCTGCTCCTTGATTGGTTATCACACTTCATACGAAGCACGGATGATCCGGCGACTTGTGACCCTTTCTCCTCAGGACGCAGTCAGACTACAGTCAAACGCACCAAAATTGGGGAATCAGTGGGCGAGTGCCTCAGCCCACCACATCCCTGTGCACGTGCAGCGAAAGCTCGCTCTGCAGAACCCATGGATTCTGGGTTCAATCGCCACCCCTGCCCGTTTCGATCTGGATGAGCATCGTACCGGCTTGCGGTCGTGTATCACTACTGCGTGGTGCACGTTAAGGACCCCAGGCTAGCGGTTGTACTGCGCTGGCTAAATCGCTCATGTGCAGCTGAGAGACTCGTTGTCCGTTGAGGCAGACCAAGTTCTACACACACCCCCATTTGTTTTTCTAACGACTAATTCTTTTTTTGGCTCGATTTCCCTAGAGCCCCTCTATAAAATTTACGCTTCGCGTTTCTTACAAGTACCGCTAGTAATACTTTCTGCAAATGCGGAAGGCACGTGCAACGAGCGGGTGTTCATCGCCATCCGCTTCTTAGGGCCGCTGATTTCAGTGCTGTGCTGCCATTTGCTTCCAAGGGCTGCACGAGGCATGTGCCTCGTGCATTGGCGCATTCGAGGATGATTGATCTACCTCCAGTTTTAACAAAGTTCCGTAGAAAGGTTGATCGGTGTTTGGACCAAAACGAGGGCTCCGTGTTTTGGAGTTTACCTTTTTTAGAGCGCAGCTCTTAGGCGCCCGTTTCCGGCTTGAGCGGCGTCGCCGTCGGCGTAACCAGGGTCACCCCAAGGTCACGTGACCCCCGAGGTCACGTGACCCCTCAAGGTCACCTCAAGGTCACGTGACCCCTCAAGGTCACCTCAAGGTCACGTGACCCTCAAGGTGATCCCCATGTGACCTCCCCAAAGTCACGTGACTCCCGAGGTCACGTGGCCCCCTCCCCGAGGTCACGTGACCCCCTCCCCCGAGGTCACGTGACCCCCCCTCCCCCGAGGTCACGTGACACCCCCTCCCCCCGAGGTCAGGTGACCCCCCCCCCCGGAGCATATTAAAGAATGAGGGGAGGAGGAGGAGAAGGAGGAGGGGTCTACCCTCCCGTCAGTACCCTTCCCTCCTCCTCCTCCTCAAGAGCTGCGCTCCAATTCGGCGTTACAGGGAGTTGTAAACGGCTTTCACTTTTTTTAATGCTAAAGCATTAACTGTCTGATGGAGCGAGCTGACGTCATCAGTTTGAAGCGCGAAAACGGCACCTTGTTTCCCCGATCCCAAAGGAGCGGAGCAAAGCTGATGGATTTCGCCTTCGGTTCCATTGGCTGGCACGCGTCGGTCGTCAGTTTCCACGACCGCTCACCCCATGGCGCTGCGTGTCTATTAGCGCCGTTAACACGGAGCGTCCAAGGTCAGCGTGCCCAGGGGAGCACGCGCGCTGACCGGCGACGAAAAATATGCAGCAGACGACAAAGGGAGCGGACGAGCGGCTTGTGTGCTTTCGCATTCACAACTCATAAGTGCTTAGGTGTACCTCAAAATTTCTTTTTTTTTTTTCAAATTCGTTTTTTTAGAGGGGGGGGGGGGGCTATTTTTTTTTACAGATTCGGTGTTTTCAGTGTAAATGAATTAAGTACCGAACCTGTAAAAAAGTACCCCCCCCCCCCTTTCCTCCAAGGAAAAAAAAAATGAACATAAAAAATAAACACTTTGAAAGCACGAAAGCAGTGAAAGTCTGCGTGAAATAAATTGCTGTCTGGGAGCTGATTCCTCTCTCATCTGTACTTTCCATAAGCCTTATCGGTTATAACGTTTTTTCCTGGCGGTACCCTGAGAAATGTGTCAGTGGGGTTCTATACTGCAGTAAGCTCGTTTTTTTTTTCAATTGTACTATTGGCTTTCAATTAAATGACCTTTCAAATGCCCTTAGGACACATAAAATACCCATGCCACTTGGGCATTTGAAATGCCTCTAGATCAGGGGTCTCCAAACCCCGGCCCTGGGGCCTGATCTGACCCGCGGAAGTCTTCCAACCGGCCCGGGGCTGGCCGCGGTTCTTCCAATGATGCCGGGCCCGCGGCCCGCTTCCAGCATACCTGCTGCTACCGGCGCAAAAAAGTGCGCCTAAAAAAATGGCGCCGCGGCGCGCTCCTAATGCGCAAACGAAGATACAAGAAGGAACGAGAGAAACTGCATCATAACGCGGGTCCTTTGGCCATATTATTCATTGAGCATTGTCATCACCATTCTAGTCCCCTGCTTTATGTATGTCCGTGGCTATGGTGAAATTGTTTTGCATTATCATGTAAACTCTATTTAGTGTCCCCTCTCATAACTCTTGCATGTTGTCTGCATTAGTTTTATTACGCTTATCAGCCGTGGCGCTGCGTGAATGTGCCCAATTCATATGAACATTGGTTTACGCCTGGGGAGTTTTTTTGGCCACAGTTGTCGTGTAACGTCGAAATCAGCTAAATATTAAATTTTAAGTTCAGCTATATATATATATATATATATATATATATATATATATATATATATATATATATATATATATATATATATATATATATATATATATATATATATATATATATATATACACAGGTTTTTTTTTAAGCTTTACAGATTTGTGTAAAAAAAGGCGTGAAAGTTACACCTATACGGCCAGGGGGACATTCTGTGGGTGACTAATCTTTGCGATAAGTCGGCTAAATAATTAAAATTTGTTAATTAACTTTTTAATTAGTGAAAATAGGCATATGGTTCCAATTAGAAACTTACTGAGCGTCATCGAAAACCACTAAATCAACTCTATTTAGAACGACTTGAAGCTCGTGGGAATTACTCGAGAGCACGCCAAAGTTACCACTCGTGAAGCAGGCACAAAGCTAGCAGTGGCGGAACGCGAGACTGCAACAAAACCGGCTTCTTAGCCACAAAGTTTGGAGACCCCATCAAAATTGATCATTTTTGGGGCTGAGCAATTGATCCATCGGGTAATTGGATGCAGTTGGAGTTTGAAATTTCGAGGAGAAATTAAAAAGGCTTGCTTTATTACTGGTGCACATCTATGCAGTTTAGAAAGCAGCACTGTTGTATTACATGATAAAATACTTTAGCATTCTTTAATCCAGTGTGACCATCAGTTTTAAAAATGATGTAAAAATATTTTATTTTTAAGATGATTTCCACATCTTTTTTTGTATGGGTGGTACCGCGTCGAGTTTTAAATGAGGTTACACATTCCGCCATATATGGCATAGCAAGAAATAGTTACAAATAATGCCTAGTTGTGTACCTTTTTTAAAGATATGTCTGAAGGTCATTGCAGGGATTAATCGAATAGTTCGTTGATTAAAGGGTAGCGATCAATTGGGTTACAACTTTCGATGGATGCTCAGCCCTAGTAATTTTGATTGTGCTCTTAATTACTCATGATTAGTACGCTACTTTTTGGAAATTTTCGGTTTGAAAAGCATCTGAAATAGTCGTGCGATTTATGTTACATGAACATTCTTAAGTACTTTGCAGTGCTGAATTCTTTTATCCAAAATTTTCGTTTACTAGTTTGCTGACACTGAAAATATTTTTGACTCATTAAGCCTTTGAAATTTCGATTTTTTATGAGCAAACTGTTGAATCCTTTGGGAAGAGAGGGCAGCCAATTCGGAATCTAAGATCTAAAAATGCTGTCACTTGGAACCGTTTTTTAAATATTTTTTTTATCACTTTTTCCAAAGGTGTCATCGAGACCTGACGCAACTGCCCGGCCTTGTTCGTCTCGTATCTGCCATGCTGGTGACCGAAGGATCGCCTCGGTGATTCACATTTATTTAAAAGAATTCAAACACAAATAAAATAGCTTGTTTTGTAGCTTCCCTTGGGGTTTGGGATTAATTTTTTTTTCTTCCGTTTTCTTTGACTGGAGCCAAAGCTTTGCACTGTTATCTGGCTAGTGTAGAGCCAATATCACCTGGAAGACAAGGGCTGTGTATGACGTCATCGTTAGTGGACCTCTGACCCGCCCCAAGCGACAAAGACGCTGAAGCTCGACGAGGAACGCCGCAAAGGGACAAACGCGTCCGTCTTGGCGTTTCAAAAAGCACCTTCAGTGTCACTAAAGCTGCTTTGTGAAAGTTTGCCACTTCAACCAAGTTTTCTTTTTTTTGACACAGTCCCTCGGGTCTTCAACCTCGCCATATTGAGTACGGTGTCTCAAAATTAACCAGTGTCTTTAAAGGGATACTTCAACGAAATTTGAAATATTCCCGTCGTGTTCAAAAATAGGTTGAATATGATCCACAATTTCCGTAAATGACAATCGCACGTTTGTATTTTGATCCTGGTGGCTGTATTTTCCGTTATAAACGGCCCACTCTGGCAAGCCCTCGGAGAAGGCCCAGCTTAGAGCACGTGACATCCAACGCAGTGGTGACGTAGGTCGTCTCAAGACGAGCAAAGCTACGGCGAGGCTGACGTCGAGAGGATGGCCTAGTCATTCCAGCCACCGAAGCGGCTGCTTTTGTACGAATTTTGAGTGACGGGTTAATCTTCTGTAATCTTCTAGGGGGACAATAGCGACTTCTGCGACACACAAAAGGCATTCTCGGGAACAGGGGAGTTTCTCCTGCCCCTCTTCTCTCGTCGTGGCCGGAGACGAGACAACCTCCGTCACTAGCTGTCAAGGTTCCTAGACGAGCATTACAAACGAGGCGTTAGCGACATCCACCAGGTGCTCTTTGCTAATCGTTTAATTCGTTTTAAAATTCCTTTTCGAGACTTTTTAACAATATATTGGTATGTTCCATGTGATACTGCTCTTTTGAACACATATAGACCAAAAAATGAGCGCCGAAATTTCGTTGTAGTATCCCTTTAAAGACCAGTTCGCGCTTTCCGCTTTTCCCTCGTTTCCTCCTTTCCCCCCTTCTACCATGTCCACCGTTTCTTGTTTCCCTCTCCCCCATGATGAGGAGGATATCTTTTGCCTTGCAGAATCTTGAGTCTGCTCGTCGGCCTTTAAGCTCTGAGCGACTCTAAAATGCTTTGTAAAAGCGACACTCGTCGTATAAAACAAGTCGATTCAGTATGGTGTCGGAAGACTACCCAATCAAGATTTTACTAAAGCGTCGCGTTATTTTTATTAAATTAAAAAAAAAAAAAAAAAAAAAAAAAAAAAAACTGCTCGGGATTGAAACCGAAACTGGACTGGGGAGGAAGAGGAAATATAGAGGAGAACAGTGTTGGCGACAGTCACGTGGCTGTGCAACTTTTCTTCAATCAACATATTTTTGACTTTTAGAAACCACAAGAAATGGCTATTACATTTCTTTCCTATTTTTAATATTGAGTGTGTGCTTTCAATGATCCAGGACTTTGATTATATTTGGTGGTTGTCACGAAAGAGGAGCACAAGCATAAATTAAATTCGTTTTCACCACGAACTACACTCTCCCCACCTAACACCGTTCGGGAACAAATATATTTCTATGAGTATCTGTATTCCCGGATACTTTTTCGCCGGTTTTGCAGAAGTATCTCGGGGATATCTGCCCAGCCCTGACCAATACTAACGTTTTAATTTTTATACAGGTTGGTACCGCTTTTTAAGCATGAAATGCTTTAAGTCAGACGAATACCAACTAGGAAATTTGAACTTCCTTGTTTGGGTATAAATTCTTCCATAGCCCACTGGACAGTTGATGTCAACAATTCAACGCAAGATTCAACGTCCCCAAGGAAAAACTGGTGAGACCAATCGCAGTCGTGAAGACGATTGTACAGGCCAAAATAGTCGCCATGCGTGTACGTGAACTTTGGTATGGCTTGCTCACGTAGTGGTTGAAAATACAAAAATGGTGGATGAAAATTGTCGATTGCAACAAGCGCGTCACGTACCTCATTCATAAAAGGTTAAAACAGCGCAAAAAACGACGGACAGGGTAAAGAAGGACACGGACAGAGCGCTGTCCGTGTGCTTCTTTACCCTGTCCGTCGTTTTTTGCGCTGTTTTAACCTTTTAAGTATGTCATACCAACTCGCCCAGGCTTCAACTTTACCCCATTCACTTCGAAAACGATGAAGTGCTCTACATTCATTTACAAGAACGAATGTTTTAACAGTTGAGAAAATTTGTGTTCGATTGCGGTTCCAGTTGGGACAACATGATTAACTGGAGGTCTTGTCTCGGAAGACCTCCTGACTCCATTTGCACCTGCCGTCCTCCGAAAAACACATGCTCGCAAGACTAAATAAAATCAAGCCAGCGGGAACAACTAGATATAGGTCGTCAGTACCAACTAAAGGCAGGCCAGCTAGCCCAACTGGAGGTTGGTCAGCAGGACCAGCTGGTGGCAGGCCATGAATATCGATTGGTGGCAAGCCATGAAGACCATGTGGAGACAAGCATGCTTGGCAAACTGGAGGTTGCCCAGCAAGACGACCTGAAAGCAGGCCAGGTGCTCTAACTCGAAGCATCTAGGTATACAAGACCAAATGGAGGCAGGCCATAAATAATAATTAGTGACAACAAGCCATAAAGACCAACTTGAGGCAAGCATGCTTGGCAGACTGGAGGTGGGCCGTCGAGCGAGATGACCCGAGGGCAGGCTAGGTTCTCCAGCTCGGGGCATCAAGGTCTGCGAGATCAAGTGGAGGCAGACAAGACAAACTGAATACAAGCTGTAAAGACCAACTGGAGGCAGGCAATCAAGACCAACTGGAGGATGGCAATCAAGACCAACTGGATATAAGTCATAAAGAATAACTGGAGGCAAGCCATCTTGACCGACTAGAGGCGTGTCAGCAGAACAAACTGAAAACAGACCAGGTGGTCCAAGGGGAAGCAGGTCAGCAAGACCAGCTGGACTCAGGTCAGCGATAACAACTGGACGCGTGCCCGCAGGCCCAAATGAAATGAGGTCAGCGGGACCAACAAAAGACGGGCCAGTAGTACTGGTCCGTATCTTGTACTTGCTAGAGCACCATATCTCCGAAGGAGCTATAGTGCTCTAGTACTCGCTACAAAGTAAGTAGAATATATTTTTAAGCTGAAACTTGCTGGCACAGTTACTCATTTCTCTTTTTTTTTTCGTTAATCAAGTTATATATTAAAACTTTTTCACGGAAGGAGAAAAAACGACAACTTCAAATGCTCCTTATTTTCCCCAGATAGATTTTATAGACTGGAACATCGTCCCGAAACCTAATATGGTCTAGGGATAACATTTGATCGTTTTAGAATAGTTCGCCTGAGCCGTTGATTAAACCACAACGAAGGTGGTCTAGTTTGCCTCCCATACCAACTTAATCCTGGGCGATCGCCCAAGTCGCCCGCATCTAAGGCCGGCCCTGCCTCAGGCACGAAGTGCGCATGTGCGAGTCTTCTGCGGTAACATATGCGCGCAGTTCGTAAAGTAGGGCCCATCGCACCGTATCGGATATGCAAAAACGGTTCCCTAAAACTGTGATGACGCTATCGATTGGGATGCTCGTCACGCGATGCGTTTACGAACAAACCCGCGTTTGCCCAGACCAGGTGTGGACACTGAGCGGGCGCAGTAATCCAATTCGCGCCAAGAGAAGCGTCTGCGCGTGCGTCGTGCCGACAGCAGGGCCATCGCAGTGTCGTGAAGTCAGAAAACCCGACGAAGGACTGTAGTGGAAGCTACGAGTTGCCAGGTCCAATCACAGGCCAGTTCAAAACCACGTGGGGTATATAGATTAATGCGAAAGCATTAACTATATCATGGAGCGCGCCGACGTCATCAGCTTTGAAGCCGCGTATAACGGCCCCTAAACTATTTTCTCCAAGTGAAGCTGAGCTCCCAGCTTTGAAGCCACGCGAAAAGCCTAGCCAAACGGCACCTAGTTTATCCGCTCCCAAAGGAGCGGAGTGTAGCCAGAACCTGATGGATTTCAGCTTCAGTCCCATTGGCTGGCGCGCGTCATAGTTTCCAGGAACGAGGCTCCCATTGGCCGCTCCGCGTCAGTTTCTACGACCGCCACCCCATGGCGCTGCGTGTCCGCGCCGCCAGCGCGCCCGCGCCGGTAACACGAAGCGTCCAAGGTCAGAGCGGCGAGGAAAGAGCGCGCTCGGCCGTCGATGCAAGTACGCCGCAGACGAAATAAGGGAACGGAATAACGACATGCATGCTTTCGCATTCTCAATTCACAACAAGTGCTTAGGTGTACCTCCAGCCTTTACTCTTTTAATCCGACATGCGTATGCGGTCTGCAAGACACAGGAAGCACTAATATGCGCGTACGAGCAACATACCAGGTGCTTTCTAAGTGACTTTAGATTGGGCCTCGCAGCCCGTAGCTCTGACCGTGGTTTATCCTAGGGCGAGACGAAGTATGCTATTTTTTAACTCAAGAATGTAGGGTGAGGGAAAGGAAGGCCAGGGAGGAGAAAGCAGACGGAGTGCTGGAGAAGAGAGGGGAAAATTCCTCCTCTCTTTAGCGTTCCGTCTGCTTCCTCCTCCCTGGCCTTTCCTTTCCCTGGCCCTACCTTTTTAAGTTGCAACAAAATATAGCATATTAAGAAAAGAAATATATATATATATAAAAAAAAAACAAAAAAAAAACATTGCTGTAGTTGAAGCTTGGGCGAGCTGGCATATACTTGAGAATTAAAACAGCATAAAGGACGAGGTACCGGATGAAGGATGACACAGACACAGCGCTTTGTCTGTGTCTTTCTTTATCCGGTCTCTCGTCCTTTGCGCTGTATTAATTTGTAAGAAAAACAACAACTAAAAACATGTTTTTCAATGTATCTTCGGGACACATGTCGGTGTCTTTTCGTTTTACTTTGTTTTACTTTTTTGAACTGAGACCAATCGTAACAACCCAAGCACGCGAGTTCACATATAAATAAAATAAATAATTAATAAAATATATTAATAATTTTTATCAATATATTTTATGGCGACAGGTAGCTGTGCGGTTTCGTTTTTTTATGCTTGATTTTTGGCACGTTAGCAAAAAATAACGCAAACATTTTGCAAAAATTTCAACCATTTCGTCGTTTACCCTGAGACTGGGTTTTTTTTTTGAAGAGCAGAAGTAACAGAAAAACAGACAGGGTTTTCTGTTACTTCTGCTCTTCAAAAAAAAAACCCAGTGTCAGGGTAAACGACGAAATTGTTGACTTCCACCAGCTAGCCTGTACTTTGACTCTTTTCTTATTTTGCAAAAGTTGGTTTGCTTATATTGAGCATATTTTACACAAAACTTGTAAACTAATTTCAATGATATTACCATCTCTACATGCAAAAATACACCATTTGCGTTGAAATGAATATTTTGTACCATACAAAGTGTTTAATATTATTTCAGATAACTTCATAAAAAAATGTTGTGAAAGGTAGAATAATGCAGTCTGTGAAAATGAGGTATAAGGCCAGGGGAACGTAATATAGAGAGCTAATCGTCTTGATAAATGGAATAAATAACTAAAACTATGTTAATTGACTTTTTAACTAGTCAAAATAAACATGGTTTCCATTAGAAACTTGCTGAGCGACATCTAAAACTTGGAACCATATGTTTATTTTCTTAAAAAGTGAATCATTTTTGGTTATTAGATTTATCGTAACGATTAGCTCATTAATTTACCTTGCACGCCTTTTTTTTTACATAAATCTGTTCGAATTAAAATCAAACACCCCGTAAAATAATTTCGTACTACGAAGTGGTTATCTCGTGTACGAAATAACAATTGAGTACAAACTTGCCCGACCGACGCAAGTCTATTTTTCAGCCGGCCAGCAGAGTAACATATCAATTTGTATTCTCCGAACCCTTCACCCCAAGGTCTACGGAGCCCGCGGTCCGCACGCGGACTGCGACCCACTGGGACACGACCCGAGTGGCAACAGGCTGCGAGTTCCCATTTCCATGTCTCGAACTCCAGAATTGGGACATGCGCCATAATGATTTCATGTCGCCAGTTCATTTCCGCTCGAAAAGTAGCTCTACTCTTACAACGTATTCATACAGTTTATTCTCTTCTGTTTCCATTTGCCTCGTGCTTTGTTTTAATTTTTGCTTCCCATCTGTTTATTAAGTTAGTCACCTGTGTAATGTTTTTTTTTTTTGTCTACATCTACATAGGCTGCAAGCTTGAGCCCTCGGCTGCACGAACTCGTTCGGGAGTCTGCAGAAGCAGCTGCCAAAGATAAAGCAACGAGCTCAGGATTCTCGTCTTCGGAAAATATCACTATACTGAAATTATAAGTACTTTCTCAGACTGCTGCTATCAACGATCATTAGGAGAGCAAGAACTGTTGAATGAAGATTATTAAAAAACGTTCAGCCTTTCCACTTTCGTGAAGCAGGAAGACCAGCGGAGCTGTACTCGATACACTGCGTGCTTCTTCTTCGTCGTCGTTTGTTTTTCGCGCTGTTTCCTACGATGAATTCCCACCAACGCGCCCAACCATCCATTCTTGTATTATAGCTGGAAAGGTTGGCGCCATCTACGAGCGACGGCGGAAACCATACTGGTCGTATGCTTGCCGCCGTCGCTTATAGATGGCGGTAGCTGTCCAGGCAGGTTTGTGTCGACATACCGGACGCGATCCTGGGGAACCTAGCCATTAACAGCTCCGCTGTAAAAATGCCAGCAAGTCGGCGGTGCCGAGCAATTTCAGTTTTTTTATCACATCAGGTAAGAGCCCCAAATAGTCTCTTAAACAAATCGGAGCTAAAGATGTTGCTGGCAATTCTGTGAGTTTACAGAAGTCAGAGAGTACGAGGTCCCTTTTCTAGCCGGAGCGCAAGTTTGTCTGCTTCTTGGACAGGGACTGCGATGATGTCGGAACACCAAGGGCTGTTATTGGCTGATTGAAAAAAAAAAATATATATATAGTGGATAGGCATCAAGGCATCTAGCATTGAGGTCTACCCGCTATCCTTTCAATCAGAGCCAATCAGAGCTCGGCGTCGTTCTGACGTCACCGCAACCCCGTGCGCAATTGAAGCAGACGACTTGCTCAGACGCAGCCGTCGCTGCCGGCTGATGGGACAAAATCAAGCACAGGTTAGAAGTTCAGGGCGAGGGAAAGAAAGGCTGGGGAGGGAAAGCAGATAGATTGCTGAAGAGGAGAGGAGGAAACATCCCCCTCGCTCAAGCATTCCGCCTGCTTCCTCCTCCCCAACCTTCCTTTCTTTCGCCCTTCAGCGATGATAGTATATAGAACACGCACAGAAACATGACGAACACCAAGAGGGTGCCCTTTTCGACGCTGTTTGACTGGTGTGCTTTCAGCTCGTAGCGTCTAGCGCGTCGGTAATGCTGTAATTTTAGAAAGAATTTTATACATCAGGACAGGGGACGGGACAACACATCTTTCACCCGCCTTACGTTGGCCCTCAGTGTTTTTGGGGTGGCCTACCTGGTCCCCACACTGACATGAATTTGAGACACCTGCTTTCTCTTAATTATAAGAACGTGAAAGAAAAAAGAAACTAACCTTTGCACAACGTTTGCCTCATTTTCCAAGCGCACCTGAAATTATTAATTAAGGGGAAAAATGCATGGCCGTATCGCAACGTGTCGTCACATCAAACATTATTCAAAACAATGTATTATTTATTTATTTATTTTATTTAGTAATACGGTGAACTAGGGCTCCGGATGTTACAGGAATCTCAGTTAAAAAGAACAACACAAAACGACACCGGCACGTGGCAGGACGGTCGATTGAAAAACACGTACATCCGTAAAATCACAAGCAATATAACCATAATATCAGACTTCGTTTCGCCCTGCAATGAACAATAGGGATGCTTCTCCAGAGCGTGTTCTGTAATAATAATAATAATAATAATAATAATATTTATTCACGAGAGAAGAATTACCAAGTTCAGCTTCGGACCTGGTCAAAGCCGGCAAGGGCTTGTGGGACCAGATCCACCAAGAGAAGAATCAAACGGCGAGCTCGCATATTGTCACACACTATGTAAAAATAAAAGAAGAGAAGAAAATTACACAAAAAATTGTCATTGTTCCCGCAGGAGGAACGCAGTTAGCCGGTGGGCCAGCAGATCAGTCGGAGCACTAAATAAAAAAACGGCACTCATCGGCGCGCACACACACACACACAAGGCGAAGCAGAACGTCGGGACGAACAGACCAAGACTGTAGTTACAAATAGTGTAGGGCACTAAAACAAAAAAAGAGCACCAACGAAAAAAAAAAATCACTGGGCAAACTCGCAGAGGTCTTAATAATAATAATAATAATAATAATAATAATAATAATAACAATAATAATAATAAAAACGAAATACCCAATGCCCTTTTAAAGTGCTACGCGGGTTGGGTTTCTCCATATTTCTTTATTACCTTCAGTGCTAGTTTAGAGAGATCCAAAGTACCATTAGATTAGTTATCAGCGAGGGTCGTGCCAGTTTACATATCTGGAGATAAACATTCAGTTGAAAATGATCGGCCCATTGCGCTCACGTGTGCATGTTGCAAACTACTAGAGCATATTTTTTTAAAAAAAGAGTTGTTTTAGAACACTCCAATGCCGTTCTTTCAATCCAGCATGGGTTTCAAAAGTCCCTGTCCACTGTGATCCAGCTCACTGAAACATTGCATGACAATTCACCACGTCTGTGAACAGTAGAGGGCAGATCGATGCAATGTGCCTAGATTTGTCGAAAGCTTTCGACCGAGCACCCCATCCTGAGCTTAAAAATAAATTACTGAAACTAGAGATAAATAAAAAAAAAAGATTGCGGTGGCTTAGCTCAGCTATGCCAGGATATACGTAGCGTGAGGTTATGCGCACATAATGAGAGGCGCTATCAAGCGGCTACGGTGCAGCGTCAGACATGGCTACTGCGCAACGGAGGCGCACAGCTGGGCACGCGGTGGTGCAGTGCGTCTGCCGCGGCTATGATGTCACTCCTCTGGAATGCGTAGACCGGCGAGGCGGGCGCGGCGGCGGCGGAGAGCGCGGCGGCGGCTTCGCATGGCTCTCATAATGAGCCGTGCTCATTATGCGACCCGTGCTCATTACGCGGAGTGCGCGCCGCCGTGGGCCGCGCGCTCCGCATAATGACCAGGGCTCACATGATGAGCACGGCTCATTATGAGAGCCACGCGAAACTGCTCAACCTCGGCCGGTGTAGCTAACGCTACGAAAGTTGCCTTGTGGATCAAGGCCTACCTTACAAATAGAAAACAATTTGTAGGAATAAGCAAAATCAAACTCAGGTTATGTGAGCGTTCCCTCGGGCGTTCCGCAGGGGGTCTGTTTTGGGACCCATTTTATTCTTGTGCTATATAAACGATATATCAGAAAAGGTAGGACCCTCTCAGATGATCGCTTGCTGTATTGGGTTATTTCTTGCCACGATGGTCAAGTCCGGCTAAAATCGGCACTGCCGACGGTAGAAAACTGATGTAAGGAGTCACAAATGAAAATTAACTCAACTAAAACTGTGTATTCTGTTATAACTAATAAAAAGCAAAACATTGTTCCATTCGTATACAAACCTGAAATCCACCCCTTAGTTCAAGTTCACGAGTTTAAATATCTTGGCATTATGTCATCGGACTTAAACTGGAAAACGCACGTTGACAATGTGTGCTATATACTGCTAGGAGGAAAATCTGTTTTCTCAAGCGCAATTTCAAGCTCGCTCCCCCCCGAAACAAGACTAACTGCTTATAAGGCACTGATATGGCCAACTCTAGCATACGCTTCTATAATTCGAGATCCTTTTAGAGCCTACCAGATAACTAAACTTTAAAAAAAAATACAAAGAATGGCAGCCAGATTTATATTGTCGAAATATCAAAGAAGAGAATCAGTGCAGGAAATGCTTAACGACTTAAACCTTCTACAGCTCTGTGACCGTAGGAAAATAGCTCGCCTAAAATCCTTTTATATGCTAAAAATTGTCTTTTTAATGTTAATACTGACCCTCACATAGTTAACTACTTTCAACTTTATTGTTTCTCTCCAGGGAAGATGGAAAAGAAAACAAAATACAGAAAAAAAGACTGTTTTCGCTTGACAGAGTTCTCCTCCCCACCAGCAACAAGAGAAACTATTTTACATACTAGTGACCCGTAAAACAAGGTTTACATAGGAGCAAAACACACAACATTAAACTTAAAAAAAAGAAAAAAAGATCTGACATGAATCACGAACATTTCTTGCAGGCCATCAAGAAGAGCACTAATAACACTAGAGAAACAATGAACGAATATCCTTTCTGCTCAAAATCATGAAATCCGTGCCAAATCTATGTGTACTATTTATAATATTAGGCAGCGAGTACTCGCTCGAGAACAGGCCGTAGCCTGTTCTCGAGCGAGGCGTTGACCATGCGTCAACACAACGGCCTGCATATGCAGGTACCCTCCGCTTCATATTGGCGATTTATAGAAAAACAAGTTGATTTTGCCTTGCAGACGTTTGATAGGATAGAAGTTTATAATTGTAATTCTCTGTAATGGGAACTATATGAAGGTTTTTAAAAAGTTAATGTGTGAGCGTTGAACTCCGCATTGCACATAATTCGGATTATTCTCTTCTGGAGAACATGCAAGTGATGCAAATTTGTAACCGTTGTACTACCCCAAACAAGGAAGCGGTAATTATAGCAAGAATAAAAGAGGGAAAAGAAGGTTTAAGAGCGAAAGGGGTGATATATGACGGGGTTCAAAAATAATGCCCACAGCTTTTGAAAGTCTGCCAGCATTGTACTTCGGCGTCCCAGCTCATGTACTCATTAATAAGGCAAATAATTATACATACAAAATTAATACTCCTTCTTTTCCAAGAACTATATCAGACTGGAACCTCCTACCTCAAGAATTAACAACAGCAAATACACTAATCTTTTTTTTTTGTTTTTTGAAAAAGGCCTATTGAACCTTTTTGATCCCGTTCGCTAGTGTTTCATATTCAGGTAAAATCATTAGATCTATTTTTTTTTTTTCGGTGTGATGATATTCTGTGCATCCTTGTTTTGTGACTTTTAGAAGATTTATGAATTCAGTGTCGAGTGCTGTGTATTTCTACAAATGTATCAAACACCTGTCTCACTTGTAGGGACATTTTTCGTGTATTCACGTATGTCTTTACGTGTATGTTTTAAACTGGTTCTTTAAATGATTAAAACTGGCTCAACTTTCCACTTTGATGTTTTAAACTGTATTTGCCAGTGTCCGTATTTTGTTTATTTTATTAAATGTATTCTTATGCGTTGTACACTCCTGTAACTACCTCAACAGGCTAACAATATGCACAAATAAGAAATAAATAAAGAAATAAATAACAATGTTTATTGCGTGTTCAGGAACAGTCAGTAGCCTTTTTGTTAAAAAGGAAAACACTTAGACAACGAATAAACAAGAGAGGGAAATCAAGGCGTAAAGAGGCATAAAAAACGACACGAAGACAAGACGACAAAACACGTTAAGGCAAACATTAAAGGGATGCTGCAACGAAATTTCGGAGCTTACTTTTTGGTCTCTTCGTGTTCAAGGGAGCAGCATCACATCGAAAATACCAATATATTGTTAAAAAAGTCAGGAAAAGGAATTTCAAAACGAATCAAACGATTAGCAAAGAGCACCTGGTGGATGTCGCTAACGCCTCGTATGTAGTGCCCGTCTTGGAACCTTGACAGGTTGTGACGATAACTGTCTTGCCCCCGGCACCACGAGAGACGAGGGGAAGGAGGAACTCCCTTCTCCCTGAGGCTCTCTTTTGTTTTTCCCAGACGTCGTTATTGTCCCTCACAAGATTATAGCCCGTCACTCAAAGTTCGTACAAAAGCAGCTTTGGGGTTAATTGCGGAAAGCCGATCGCTGGTGTGCTTCGGCCACTTCGTTGGCTGGAACGGCTAGGACATCCTCTCGACGTCAGCCTCGCCGCAGCTTTGCATGTCCCGAGACAATCTACGTCACGACTGCGGCGGATGTCACGTGCTCTCCGCTGGCTGCTCTACGAGTGCTTGCCAGAGTGTGGCTTTTATAACGAAAAATACAGCAATGGAGGCTCAAAATACAAACATGCGATTGTCATATGCAGATATTGTGGATCATATACAGCCTATTTCTGAATATAACGGGTATATTTAAAATTTTGTTGACGTATCCCTTTAACGCAGATAAAAAAAAAACATCCAGTCAATTCACAGAAGTACATTCACCAATTCGGTCCAAGAACAACCGTGGCAAAAAATAAAATCAAGAGCACCATCATGACGAAAATAATCCGCGGAGAAGGGGAACAAGGAGGACAGAGGACAAACACAAATCCCCAAAACACAGCTAGGTGACTGGTGCGCGACCGAAAAAAAAATCCGCGTGGTCTTGGTATGGAACCAGGTACCTCTCCATTTCCAGTGGAGCGCTTTACCAAAAGAGTTAGACGTCAGTAGAGCAAACGGGTTTTATCAGCTGCCACCAGTCTAACACCAACAAGGGTGAACGGCCTGCATTGTAAGGTTATGATTATAACGCAATTGAATGCGAAGGTGCAAGTGAGCTGGACACGAATGACGAAATAATCTCTAAAGAAGGGGAGCAAGGGGGACAGAGAACAAACATAAATCTCCAAACACAGCTAGGTGTCTGGCGCGCGACCTAAAAAATCCGTCTGGTCGTGGAGGTCGTTTCGACAATTCAGCCACAACCACGTTGAATAAAGTAGGATCATAGGACGCTACTTTGCGGAATCCCGTAGTTTACTTCATGTGTTGTGCTGTCTCTTTCACTCGTAACTACAAATATTTTCCGGTTCAGCGGGAAGTTTTTGATCCAGCGTACAATGCGACCTCGGACCAGGGTGTAAGATAGACAGGCGTTTCCCCACCTGTCTATCTTACACCCTGCCTCGTACCCTAAATTGTATGAGTCCACTCAGGGCATGTGTGACTCACGGTATCAAAAACACCACGAATATCAAAAAACAAAAAAAAAAACGTATTGTTTAAGTTTCCAGATTTGCGCTCATGTTCAATGGTCGTAACAAAGTCAAGGATGGAGTGACCCACTGTGCAGTTTCGTGGGCGAAATCCAGTCATTTGTTCTGGTAAAACACGATTTGATTCAAACCACTATTGCAGACGTAAATGCACCATATTTTTCATATGCTTCATGACACAGCTAGTGAGACTTACCGGACAAAGTGAATCTAATGCAGCTGCAGTTTTTCTACACTTGAGTAAAGGAACGACCTTTGCCAGTTTCCATGAATCTGGCAGAGTTTCCTTGCTCCCAATGCCATTGAATATCACAAGAAGGTTTGACTTCGTTCCTGGACCAAGACTTGCATGTGCTTCGTATGTTATTTGGTCATGACCAGGAGTTGTGCGCTTACAAACTTGTCCTTAGTGCCTCATCTAGTTCGCGAATACTGAAATCGCAGGCTAGTTGCGAGTTGTTTGAGTTAATCACTAAGGCAATGCTTTTTCTGTGGCCTCACGTGATGCCTTATACTCTGAAGAGGACATCGCTGCCCCCGGGTATGTAAGCGAAACGCGAAACTCATTCGCCAGTGTTATTTCCGAAGTACCTGGTGTCAGGGCCAAAGCCTGGAAAGGGCTTCACTAAGTAACTGTAGATTTCGAAGAGCGCACTATATTCTCTACCATTTTGACCTGGGCAAAAGGTGAAAATGCTGCACAAAGCTTTCTCCATCGTCGATTAGAAATCTTTTGTAAAAGCCGATTCATTTTAGTGGAGATACGCTGTTCCTCTCTACAGTCCTCTGTTCTTTCTGATCTCCGATATCGCCTTTCAGCTCTGCGGCGGATAGCTCGAAGCTTCTCGTATTCACCGTTTAACTCACAAGTTATCGGAACAGGCACCTTTTTAGTGGCCCTGGTGAGATTTGGTGCTGATAACCCTTTCGGGGGGAATTCTTCAACTGCCCGCGTCTGTTCGAGTTGCCTGGTGTTGAGAAAACGAAACATCTTCCAGTTTGTATAGGGTACCCGGTGACATGGTTCCTTTGGTGTTAACCGTGGATGGTCAATGAGTATTGGTTAGTGGTCACCGGTACCTGGTGTCTATATCTGTGCCCCAGTTCATGTCATTAAAGATACTTGGAGAGCACAGTGTGAGATCAAGTCAACTGGAATAGTTGACACTTATTAGGTACGTTTGTGAGCCATCATTGAGCATGCTTATGTCGTAGGTATCAATAATATTTTCAATTATTTTTCTCTCTTGTCACAAGGAAGACTACCCCAAAGTGTATAGTGGGCGTTATGGAGCAGTTCGAATTCCTCCCTCGCAGATTTCTTTTGACAATTTAACCAATCGACGAAGCGCTTTCCACCTTTTCCTCTTTGTGATTTCTTTTCTTCGTTATCCTTCCTTCTTTTAAAAATTTACTTACGTCAGGTGCCGAAAACATGCAATTACTTTATGCCCCCTTGTGGAAAAGCCCCTCATAGACATTGAAGGGAATAATAAACTATACTAGTTTTCACTGCAAGAAAAAAAGCAAGCTCTCCGCATTGTTCCTACGCCGCGCGAAATAGTTCTTACGAGAATCGCTTGTCGGAGGAAGAAGCGATGCTTTTTGGCGTTTGAAACGTGTACGTCTGAGTAAGATAAGATATACATCTGATCGAAAATTCATCTTAAAGGAACCATGAAATGATTTTTCAACTTCTTTCTCCTCAGCATTAATCCTCAACTCAAAGGCGATCTGAGAAATCACGTCGTTGTGACATGCTTGGGCGCCGGTGCGATGACTCCAAGATTCCACCGTGCTTTTTAAGCACATCATGGAAGTTGTCATTCGCAAGTGATGATAAGTGCCATCACGGCACTCATTGGCTCCCACAAACATGAATCAAAATATTCATCGACTGATATTTGATTGTTGACGAGCGCATACGTCCGAGTGACGCACTCTTCGTGTCCATTGCGTGAGCTCGGGTCGTCTGACATGCTTGTGGTACCGTGGATGTACCACCGTGAAAAGGCGAAGAGGTTTCGAAGGAAAGGAGTAACAAAATAGTTATCTATAATTTCAAAGTTTCGTACCGAAAAGCAGGCTTTTCAGTTTCTATACGCCCTTTCTTTTGGCGCACTAAACGATGTGCGATTAGTGAAATTCCAATCGAAAATCATTTATCCCAGCCCAGAATTCATTACATGGCCCATTTAATTCTCCACATAAGAAAGGAAGTTAATAATGCTCCACAAGGAGCCAGATTTTTTTTTTCCGCGCAGTCTTTGAGGTGGAAACGAGTATAGATGAAATAAAAAAAAATTATTCCGAGAGTTCTGCGAATGTTTCTCTGCTGTTCCACACAGGAAACGGGGTGTAAAATTCAATCAGAAAGTCACTGCGAGGTCGACCGACCCCGGGCTTGATGACTAGCACCCGCTTTCTAGAGAGCCTAAATTTAATGAGAAGGAGCAGCTCAAAACAATGGAGATTTGTCGCTAGTGCGCATGCGCTGGTTGTCGCTTGGCGCGAAGGAAAGCAGGCAGACAGGCGGAGGCGCTTGCATAGGACGCAGACGATACACGATTTTTGGTCCCCTCCTCGCAGCACGCGTTGCAAACGCGGTCCATAAACCACGTGACCCTGATCGAAGTGCTGAATACGAGCACTCCTGTAATGTAGGCGCACTATACCGCTTTCCAGAGAAAGCAGCGTTCCAGATGTTCAGCTCGTAAGCCTGCATAAATTTCCTCCCGTAGCACCTCGGATGTTCGCCCGATGGGATCAGCTTTGTTCGAAAACAAGCTGACTGACCTTAAGCACCTAGCAGAGTATTTAACGCGCGTAGCTTGGAAGGGTTCGTACACACCGACTGCGCCCCACAGAGCAAGGGCCATGAAGATCCTTCTGTTCACCGTTGCGCTATGCCTGAGCTTGAGCTGCCTGACCGAAGCCATAAACCGTAAGTCTTAAGTCTTGTTATACGAATGTGACGTTCGGAGATATACTGAAGGAAGGTATAATAATTAAAATCAGCGGCCAAAAAACAAACGAACAAAGAAACAAACACTAGGGATGTCTTTTTAACACATGCCAACTTTAGCATTGTCGGTTTATGCTGCACGTATATCGTAGCATGACACTTCATGTTACACCGTACCCTATAATATATCCTTGTGCCTAACCTGTTAGCATATTTGTTTATTAATCGCTTGTTCAATACCTAAAACACTCAGTGACACGAAAACACCAACGTGCGGCCTCTTTTGAGGTATGTCTGTACATAATGTAAAATTATTGCTTGGCTGACCAAGTAAATCGCATGTTTAGGGGGATGATAGGGTAAACGAACCAAAAAATATTTTTTTTTTAGTATTGAAAAATTTTATGCAGTCTGAGGAACAAAACTGGGAGGCGTCGAGCTCGAACGACCGCCCTCAGCCACTTAAATATGGCGCCGAATTCGGCGCCCCTGTTATTTAAAACTGGTCGACGCACATGTTTGTTTATATTAATTAACATTTTAATTAATTTATTTATTAATGCCTCGAAGACCCTACCGCAGGGAAAGTAAGTAACGACACAGGACGAAAAGGAACAAGAAAAAAGGCTTCGGGGTGGATGAAAAGAAAGCAACAAGGGTCATGCATTCTGCTGGAGCCTTTTGAACATTTGTCACAAATGTGAAGACATAAAATTGTTTTTTTTAACATTTTTGAATTTTTTTAAAATTTTGATGTACCTTTACGTAGAAACTACTTATCCGAATACACTAAAATTTACAGCTTATAGTAAATTATCTTGCCAAGAGTTCGAACCTAAAAGTTCCTAGAATTCACTCCATTATAATGTTAAAAAAATTAAAATAAAAAAGTTCCCCTCTTGTGACAAGTAAGAACAATATTTTGTTTTCTTGCTTGCCGCATGTTCAAACTTATTTTTATAGGTTCAGTTTAAAGCCAGAAACACGTACAAGATACTTGCAAAATTAATTGAGTATCGTATCTTTTGTTGATGAGAAAAGAAAAGTACAAGAACTGGAACTCAACCTAAAATTTGACACCCACTAACTAAAAATATAAAAAAAACTAAAAAAAAGAAGCAACAAAAAGTTAATCCAAAGGGCGTAACCATTCAAAACGTAAAATTTCTCAATAAAATATGCAGCAGTGTTTTGTGGTACAAAATTAATGCCAAAGTGGCCCGTTAACCCTACCATCCCCGACTTAATAGAATAACACAGCTCGTTTGTTGTTTTTATCATTCGATAACCACATCAAGCAGTAGTGGGGTAGTTGACTGCTCGGAGAGCAAGTCGTCTGCTTCTTCCGGTAACGTCAGAACGACGCCGCGTTCTGATTGGCTTCGATTGGACGCATAGTGAGCAGTCCTCACTGATAGATGCCTTGAGGTCTACCCACTATATTTTTCTTTTCAGTCGACCAATAAGAGCTCGGCGTTCTGACGTCATCGCAACCTCTGGGCAAGAAGCAGACGAACTTGCGCTCCGCTTAAAAAAAAGCAAGGCGTGGTGATCCTGTGCATCTCATTATATGGCTCCGCAGCCAATCAGATTGCGGCATTAGACGATAGGAACACCGAAGAACCAATCACAATGCAAGAAGCGGGAACATAATAGGCCCCACCCTGCTGTCATGAGACCATGCTGTAGTGTCGCCTACTGGCGGAAGGCAGCGCCACCTACGCGGAGAACACTTTGAAAGGAAGGCGAAGCCTAGAAGAGAAGACATGGAACTAGCGGACAAGACAGCGCGTAATTCATTTAAAAATGTTCATCCATTAAAATCCTGGGAGGAAAAAACAATAGATACTGAATAGCCCCCCCCCCAAAAAAAAAAAAAAAAAAACTGCTGTCGATATTTTATGGCAACGTGTAGAGTTGAATGTTTTAATTATTGGCTTTGCACTCCACTAACATACCATATTTTGAAAGAATTATTTCGAAGTAGGATGGGAGTTTTAGTAAATAGCGAACACTAAAGTGCAATATACACATAGTCTTCGGATAATGCTAATGCTATAGCAGTTACTCCTAAATGTTAAGGGAAAGGCAGGTGGTACTTTTACTACATTTGTTTTTAGAATGTGTTACATTGCCAACTCTTTATTATGAACGTGTATGGGAAAATTCCCAAAATAATCTCGACAGACCCTCCAGTGCGAGCTCAGAACAAAAACACACAAAGAAAGCAGACTGTCGTGAATACAAAGAAAAAATAAACAAATTATATGCAACATAAAAGCAAAAACAGCTCATCAATTTGCCAGCCAACACAAACGAAAAATAAAACCGTGTTGAAAGAGCCCGTACAAGAGGTCTCCAGAAAAACACACCAACAGCAGACAAAAGCACCCGCAAACCTGAGTAAAAATGGATGAAAGCACCCATAACGCGCTAAAGATATGAAACTGCAGAAGTGAATGTACACAAAGCACTGAGCAGCGATAAGTTGAAGACGATCTGTGTGTGTATGCCAGTTTTTAAATATTTAGTTGTGTCTGTCTTCTGTCCCTTCTAATTTATCCTCAAGTTTCGTTCCCAGCCTCAGGATTTTCACGTCATGATTAATACGCACCAGTTTGCATACACTTGAAACATTTTTTCGCTAATAGTTTTTTTTAATTTTCATTAAAATAGGAAATGTTCTTACTGTCTAAAATTTGGCCACCACTTGCAAGGACCCTGTAGAAAACAAATTCACCAGAAAATTTCTATTTTCACTGAAAAAGGCAACAAACAGGAGACAGTCCCACTTGAAAACACTTTACATCTAGAAAAACAATTGGGAGATTTGAAGGGGCCACAAAATATGTTTTCACTTTGATCAGCTAGTGCTTAGACGATAGAGCTCGTCATGTTCACGGAGCATTTTGCAGGTTGTGGGATCTTGCTACTAACACAGGTACCGATAGAGTAACCAAAGGGTTGTCTCAACAGCGGCGATATGTCAAAGGAGACGTCAAACGTAGTAGCGCGGTCACCACATCTCCGCAGTAATATAGACGACGTTTAGGGCTACATTACCGCGGGTCGGTTCGATTAATTACCTCCGTCGGTGCCAATGATCGTCTACCTGGTCTCACTCTCTCGAATATAGAGGGAGGAGAAGATACACGTACCAGAGTAAGGACAGAGTCCAAGAGCATTTATTAGAATACTCTTAAAACGAACTACAATGTCCCCATCCAAAATGCCCCCCGCGCCGGCAAGGTAAGAAAAGGTCCTTACCTGGCCAGACGCGGGGTTCCGGAGAGCCAAGACCGGGGAAGCATCGGAGAAGTCGCCGACGCACGTCCTATCTCTTTCGCGGTCACCCGGACGAGTCCCTTTCCCGAAAGCGGGAGAACAAGAGGCGAAACCTCCTCGCCTGTCGGCAGTGATTCGCATCCGAGCAACACCACCTAGGTGGTGTTGATCCGAGCGGGGGGACGGAAAGAGGTCCCCCCGGGAGAGAGTGAGAGGAGAGCCCCCCAAGCCAGGCGGCCCTCCGCCTCACGAACAGGTCGGAGCTCACGGCGAAGAAGGCCGAGCGTTCCGACCCGCGGCCGTTATCACAGCCATCGGGGAAGGGAGACCAGAGGAATCCCCACAAGGTGCTAGCTTTTAATTACACTAATTATTTTGCAAATCAGAAACAACATCAACGATGACAAGAAAAACATGGATGCTCTAATCTTTCTTTCCTGCTCCACTGATTTTTGTTTTTTCTTGGGAACATAAGGTGACATGAGCACGATGTGCCAAATGCAGTTTGAAAGCTGCCAACAAAAATTAGAGTAGTACCTTGTGGATACAGCGTGCTTTCCGCTGATGTGCTTCGACTTTTTGCAAATCCTGCATACCACAGCATCCACCTACTTCCTTCTGAGGTTACATTTTTATGTTATTACATTCCATCTTGAAACAATGGTGCCACGAGTGATTACATATGATTATTTTCTTATATAGTTCACGACAATCCCAAACCGAGCCACGTGGATTCACAAGGCCCCCGCTTGCCAGGGCAAGGCCCTCGGCAAGCCGGAAGGAGGAACCACGCTGTTCAGGGCCAGAGGCGACACCATGGTAAAAACTGCCCGTCTCTTCCGTATATCCAAGATGGACTCTAACTGCATCCGATTAATGTCTCGTTATTACAGACCCCAATAATACGCCGTAAATAGACAACGTTTTTGAGAAGAAGCTGGGTTAACACGTGAACTTTTGTCTCATTATCACGGACACCTCATAATATGGACGTTTTTTTGGGGAAAGGGGGGGAAACGGATGTCACCTGACGTCACGGAATTTCCCGTGAAGTTACGTCGTGTGTCCACGTGGTCTTATGGCGCCACATGACACCGTGACGTCATGCGACACTGACGTCACGTGACCACGTGACATGAAGTCTCCAAAAATCGTTATATCTAAACGTTAAAGCGCGATCCAAACCAACGCTTCTTTTTGCGCCTGTAGGTCGTGCGGCTGCGGATGTGACGTATTTTCGTGACGTCGCGCCGCTTCTTCGCTCCTTCCGGGCGCGCACGAGAAAGTTGGATAATTTCAACTTCTTTCTCAACGCGCACAAAAACGCGCGGTGACGTAGTAGGGCGCTCCTGTGTCCCGGCCAATCGGTGGAGGGCAAGCTAGTTCCGGCTCCGTGTTTCTCGCCGTCTGGCTGCCCTCTCCTCCCCCCCTTTTATTCTCTTCCAACATCACAACGCGATCTCTCTCTCTCTCTCTTTCTCTCGCCGTCTGGCCGGCCAGTCTGTCGCAGTTGCACCTTGCTTGCGCGCTCGTGCCTGCGTGCGCGCTCACCCGAAGTTTCGCCCGTCCAAACCAAAGCGCACGGTTCTGACTCAGAAAGCGCGCCCGGAAACAGCAAAAACGCCACGAAATGCGTCACATCCGCAGCCGCACGACCTACAGGCGCAAAAAGAAGCGTTGGTTTGGATCGCGCTTTACGCGCCCGATCTCACCCTTGCGGTGGTTACCATCGAAACTGGTGGAAAACGTTAACAGTGGTTTGCTCTACCGTCTATCTAACTCCTGGTTGGCTCAGTTGGCAGAGCGCTCCGCTTGTCACGGAGACGTCCCGGGATTGAATTTCGAACTGGACGTTTTTTGTTTTTTTTTCAGAGGCCACAAGTCGCTTAAAAATTTCCGCTCCATTTTAAGCGGCAATCCACTGATTCTTGCATAAATCGTCCCCACCTTGGGGATTTCTCCCCAAGGCGGGGACGATTGTCTTTTTGACTGACGACCGTAGAATATATGGTATTTTTTAACCGTGTAATGCTTTCCATACACAAGCATTATACTTATTTTTTACACTATGTACTTTATTCTATGTAATTCATGCCTATACGCATTTTTACATAGTATACTTTATAGGCCATTTTTTTCGCTGTCTTACTTCCAGATAGTGTTTCTTCTCTGTGATTTATTGCGCTTCCTGGTGTTGTTAGTACGCATATGTAATTTTTTTTTCCTTGTATGATGTCTCAGTGTTATTACGATATTGTGTTGCTGTAGGTTTTTGCATGTGCGGATGCTTTTTTTTTGTTGTTTTTGCTTTTTGTATTTGCCGCTGGATTTTGCCGTCCTTACCGGCCGCTGGCACCTCGTCAGGCAACCTGTTTGCCTTTTGTGCCAGCGGACCGTTCAAGTCGAATTTGAATTTGACTTGAGAAAATGAAATGTTTGATTGATTGATTGAAGTCATTATACGCGAGGATACGGCTGGTCACATCGAGTGACACCATGGCGTCGCAGCGTCATGTTCCTTCATAATACAACGTGACGTCATCTCGATGTTCACGTGATGACGTCACGGCGAACCTTCTAAACTGCTGGTAGTGTCGAGCGAACACTGAAGTCATGAACGTGACGTCACCATCGAGGTTAATTGCCAGAGCCACGAAATCGCGAAGGGCTGGCCCAATAAATGCTATGCATTTGAAAATCAACAAGGTTTCGCGCATAATTGTCTAGTATGTTCAAGCAAAACACGAGTGTGATGAGAGCAATGCTTTGAAGACCATAAAAAAATTTAAAAAACTTTAAAAAAGTATTTTTTTTTTTTTTTGCGGCTAGATTTCTTATTTAACCTTAGCTGACAAGTAATCTAAGGCTTTTCGTAGACATTTTTTTTAAAATTAAGGCTGGTTCACACACTTTACATTTAGGACCGAGTGCCTTTAAACCTATAGGAATCTCTTTGGACGAGAGTAGAGTTCCTGTATAGGCTTCCAACGGGAACCAGAGTTGCGCGTTCATCCCCGTAGCGCCGGCTTTCCTGCACGGCGTTTGGAGTCTGCTACTCACGTGACTGAATTCGGTGAATAGCGGCGCCGCGCTGTTTCTCCTCTTTTCCTGGAAAACAGGAAATGAAAGGAAGAGGCAAAAGCAGGGAACGTACGCCGAGGCGCTTGCACCGTCGGCGAAGCGGCCGTACCGGTGGCTTCCCTGCAGGGCATTTGGAGTCTGTTCCTCACGTGATCGGATCTCGGCGAATAGCGGCGCGGCGGCACGTGAAAACAGACGCGTAGCTCTGGCTCCCGTAGGGACTCTAGACGAGAGAACACACTCACGCCATCTATTCGGTGGCCGTGGAACACTTGGCATTTCCGTACTTTCCGATTTTTTTCTCGCATTACTTTCTCTTGGCTGAAATGCTTTTGACAATGTTAAAAACGATCATTTCTCGCTGATAGTACGCAGATTTAATCTTTCAAATACAAAAAAAAAAAAATATTTGCTCTAAGCAAATGCTGTTCTAGGGTAAGCTCAGGGACGGCACCAGCATACCAGTGTGTTCTCTTCTGGTAAGAGATTAGAAAAATTCAATCGAAGCAAACGCAAGTGTTGGAACGGGCTTTTAAAGGGGTAGTGAACCGAAATTTGAATTTCAGAGAACAATGCAGGAGCTGTAGGCAGGACGCTACAATCCCTACAACACTACCCGTAAGGCAATATCTAAAATCAACAACCGCATTAAAAAAAAAAAAAAAAAAAAAAAAAAAAAGTCGAGATTGAACGAGGAAGACAAGGCGCGTGACGTAGAGATATCTCGTTTCCCCCTCTCTTCGTTTCGCCCGCTCAAGGCGGCGAGGCGGAGAAGAAGCGAGGCCGTTCCCTCTCCTTCTCGACTCTTCAAAGAAAAACAAGACGTGAATATGTCTGTCAAATGCGCCTCCTTTTTCTGAAAAATACAGTCATCCGTTCGATATCGTTGTATGAGTGATGTTTTGATGTTTGTGGCACCCCGTTGCACGCTTTGGGCCGCCGCGTTTTGTGGAATCCAGATTTCGGTTCAGCATCCCTTTAAGTTAGAAAAATGCCCAATGGTCAAAAAGGCAGTGTTGCTTACAGCAGGATTTGAAATGTTTCAGTTTCAATTCAAACCTTTTTTTGGGTGTCTGGGACCGTAATTGTTTTGCTACATATGTGTAAATTCTCATCAAAGTGTTTGTTTTTGTTATGCTGATGTAAATTCAAACCCTAGGATATGAAGAAAAAAAAAATTCAGGGAAGTGTTTTTTTTTTTTTTTAATTTCCGGTTTGTCTACAGCGCTGGTTGGTGCGTTTGGTAACCCCCAAGCCGTTGGCCCTTATGTGCACGAAGTGGAACGATACCGAGGTATGGACCCCTAGCAACATATACCCTTAAACCGGGGCATGTGCCAGCTAGAGGAACTATTTTTTTTTTAATGCGAAAGCATCAACTGTCTTATGGAGCGAACCGGTGTTATCGACTTTTGGAGTCGCGCGCCAAACGGCAGCTAAATTCTCCTGTCCCAATGGAGCGAAGCCTGTAGTCTGTGGTAGCGATTTGATGGATAGGCTCCCATTGGCTGTTACGCGTCATATTTTTTAATATTTACGGTAACGGAATGGTACTTTCACAGTTTATAGTACTGGATCTTCTTTTTATAAATCTGGTGTTAGTTTTGACGTGCCTTTATTTTTATGTTCTTGGCGCTATGCACATGCAGAAAGAAAAAAAAAAAAAACATTCTCGCGCACATGTGGGGCATGGAAACACGCTTAAAAGAGCCGAGTAAAATAAACTGATTCGCTCCTTTTATACCACTGAGTGCAATGAAGAAGAAAAATAATGTGTGCGAGACATATCTTGTCCTAAACTAATTGAAAAAAAAAATTAAAGGATATCAAAGTTTTTTGAAATTTTGCATAAATATAAAAATATACATTCTAACCAAACCACAATAGTTGCATTTTATGTAATCTAAAGCATATCTGCGATAAATATGGTGGTGATGGCATAAAATTAAGAAGACAAGTTATTGTACGCAAACAACAATGTGTCGCGCATAATCGTCTATGTTCAAGCCAAGCACGAAAAAACGGCGCTTTGAAGAACTAAAAAAAAGTATAATTTTTGGTGGGCTAGATTTCTTACAAGAAGAGTGTTTGTTTGGGCGAGTTGGTTTGACATCTTATGCAATCTTGTGCGCAGCAAGGACGACGACAAAAGAAGAGAACAGGACACAACAAGGCGCACCTTGTTGTGTCTTGTTCTCTTCTTTTGTCCTTGCCTGCGTACAAGATTGCATAAGATTTCTTACCTAAACTTAGCTGACAAGTACTCTGGAGCTTCTGGTAGACTTTTTTTTTTTAAGTTACCCGTTAAGGCTGGTTTACACACGTGAGACATTTCGACCAAGTGGCTTACAAGTTACAACCTCTGGGGACCTCTTTCGGCGAGAGAACACACGTCATCTATCAGCTGGCCATGGAACCCTTGGCATTTGCCTACTTTTCTATTTTTGTTTCGTGCATTACGTTTCTTTTTTCTTTTTTGCCGGAGAAATTGTTGACAATGTTGTAAACGGCCATTTCTAGGAAGTACATTTGACCTCTCAACTACTGCAAAAAAATTAAAACGAAAACATTCGCTTTATGAAAATGCAGTTCCAGGGTCACCTCATAGATGGCGCCAGCGTGTTTTTCCCGTCTTAAGAAAGGCAAGAACTCGGTCGAAGCAAACGCAAGTGTGTGAGCGGGCCTTTATGTTAGAAACAAATGTTCGAAAGGTCACAAAGGCAATGTTGTTTACAGCAGGATTTGAAATGTTTCAGTTTCAACTCGCGGCGTTCTTTGGTGTGTGTGTGTGTGTGGGGGGGGGGGGGGGGGGGGGGACCATACCTGTTTTGCCGTATGTGTATACTTCTCGTCAAAATATTTATGTTCGTTATGCTGAGATAATTAAAAACTCTAGAATATGCACAAAAGTTGAGGAGAATTTTTTTCAATTCCCGGTTTTCCTATACAGCGCTGGTTCGTGCGTATGCTATCTACCGAGCTGTCAGCCGTTACATGCATGGAGTGGAACGGGACCAAGGTATGGAGCCCTAGCAACTATAGTCTTAAGCCGGGGTCACACCGCTTATACATCGTACAAAATGCAGTCTGCACACAGATGCGAACGCGAGCCTCCGCGAGATCCGCGCTTCAAATGCCGCGTGGCAATGTGTTCAAGGAGAAAACTTGGCACGCGGCATTGGAACCACGGATATTGCGGTTCGCAGACTGTCTTTTGTATGATGTATCATCACCTGTGGCACTTATATTCACTCACTGTTTAAAAACCGCAGGGAGTGGCTTTCCGTGCCTCACTCCTTGTAAAAGAACTTGTGGTTGGGCTAGTCGGTGTTGACTGTATCGAACCATGGTTAAAAGCGCTAAAAAAAGACGTACACATGATAGAAGACAAACACGGGCACTTCACTCCTTGCTTCCTGATGGCTCTCTCCCATGTTCTATCGACTAAAGCGCGAAACACATGTACGACGAAACCGTCCGATCCGACGTCCGACCGCGCAATACGACGGTCGGACGTCGGGATCGGACAGTTTCGTCGTACATGTGTTTCCCGCTTAATGCCAGAAGCCTACTGACTGCGGATGAATAGTAAGATGCTCAGCGGTGATCGCCACGCCTTATGTTCCTTAAGGTGTCAGTCATTTGAGCCAGACTCTTAAATACGCGGAAAAGCTTTCGTAAGTACTATTTAAAATTTCCGGCTTGCTTACAGGGCTTCTGCGTCTTCCGGGAATTATGAGAATAATCAACGCCTTTGTCCGAGCGGAGCAACAAAACCAAAAAAGGTAAAGAGCCACGCCATTGGAGAGTCATATTGTGTGCTCTGTTGCCCCGGCTTCAGAGTGGGACACTGCCCAGTTTTCCAGTTTAAATAAGCATAGTGTTTTCCTAAATATCGATCTTACAAAGATTCAGAGTGAACAGGGACAAACACAAATAGACCCCGTTTTTGCGAAATTCAGCGCCATCTGGTGGTTAAAAACTCTGTTTCACTATCCTCAAACTATGGCGGTCATGAAAGCGTATTTTACCGAGCACCGTAACCTTCGAATGTAAATGGCAGGTAATGATCTTCGATCACCTCGTAATTCTTCGTTTGTTTCAGTTTCGATGGTGTGAACATAGGAACTGACCAGTAGAAAGCGGTGACCCACAAGACCCTCGATTAAACTTTCGCCACAAACTTATGCCAATCAATCGCTTGGCACATGTATGGCTTTATAGGCTAACTCGTGCCAAGCGATTGATTGGTCCACTCCAAACAATCGCTTACGCACACCTTGTATCTAAGTCGTGCGTCACGTTTTACTGACGTCTCGGACGTGGAGGCCTCATATACCCTCCATTTGGAAAGTATCTTCAACTCCTTCCTTCATTAGCCTCAAAAAGGCCGCCATTATAGTTTGGCACAGATGCCATACACTGCGACGATAATAGTGATCAAAACTGCATTGCAGGAATCTGTTTTCTGCTCCACAGGCAGTCCCCATACCCGGTGAGGGCAAAAGATGACTCGTTTGTGAAAAGCGTGTCGATTTTTTTTTTTTTTTTTTATATACTTTAGATGAAATCAGGGCGAATGCTTATATAAACTTTCTATAAATATTCGAGATCAATCAGGCGAGAAGAAAGAAAGCAAGAAAATATTAAAGAAATGGCAGTTGACCACGGGCCATCTATCATGTTGGCTACGCGAGCAATTATATTATGCTATTTTATTATTAGCAGTTAACTCTGAAAACACTTGTCGTTATTGCACACTTCAGCGTTAAATATTTC
>NW_024609881.1:117612101-117858192 GCF_016920785.2 Ixodes scapularis
AGCGGGTGCACCCCGTCTCCTTTGCGAATCTCTAAGGAATTTGTCAAGGCAGAGAGGATCCTTTGTCATTATGCTGATGGCGTTGGCCTTTCCATTTTGGAGGATGGTGTACTGGTTCGTTGTCTGAATGCCGGCGCGTTGGATGGCCTCTTTGATCTATTTCCCAGTGTAGGCGCAAACTCCTATTTTCCCGACCGATCAAAGCACCGTTTTTTTTGTTTTTTTTTCTGGGGGGGGGGGGGGGGGGGGGGGGGAGGGGGGCCGGAAATTCGTAAGTATACTATTCTCCCATTCTTTCGTGGGCACCGGGGGGTCCACCCATGTCAAGTTGCCCTCCGAGAAGGGGGGAGGGGGAGGGGTCGACTTTGTAGGGGGGGGGTGGGGGGGGGGGGGGCCGCCCTTGTCGCCTCCCCCCCCCCCCCCTTTGGATCCGCCACTGTCCACTTGTTTAGAGCGGCCCGATGTCTCAAAGCCACGTTGGCGTTTCCTTCCCTAGGATGGAGGCGGCCACTCGGTATCGTCTGCCGCATCGCCAAAGCGCGCCAGGTTTGGAACAATCTCACCGGTCTGCGCCCGTTCGAATTCTTGGGGTGGCACGCCGCCATCTTGCACCGGCGTGCCACCATCCTGGGTCTCTGGCCATTTCCAGGTGTTGCCTCGTCGTTGCGGCTCCTGACTGGGAGTGAGCTGTTTCACTGCTTGTCTATTGTCATCGCGCGACGTTGTTCTTCCTGTCTGTTGCTGAGATTGATCTCACCAGCCAGCAGTGGTAGTTGATGAGGTCTGGTTCCTTCCACGCTGATGCCTTCAAGCGCAGTTGAAGTGGCGAGACCACTCCGCCGGGGGTGGTGATCTTTGGTCGGACCTCAAGTCAGGTCTATCGTACGTTGCCGGAACTAAAAAAAAGAAACGACGTCCGTTACAGTGTCTTCGAAGATTTCCTCCGTTCCAAACTTCCTGCCCGGCCAGGGGTCAAGACAGCTTGTCGGACGCCCTGGCCGTCCAGTCAGGGCCCTGAAAACATTCGGTTGGTGGACCCACGCGCCAACACATGCTAAGCGAATCACGTGCGGGATCGCTGCCCCCCACGTGGGGCCATAAAAACTCTCTCCTCGATTCGAAAGTCCAGGACCCGAACCCGAGTCCCGTTCTGCTTGAAAGGATAAAACACCGAGGACGGAAACAGGACTTTCACGGAAACGTGCCTCGCCGGCCGGCTTACACAGCATGCGCAGCTGCGCGTGAGGCACGGCGACTGAGACGATACAAGAAACGCGCCTTTTCGGATGTGCACGGAAAATGGGGCAGTCTGCAAACGTTCTCTTTGTTTATAGGGAATCGGAGAACCACTTGGCGGGGTTTACCCGACGCGGTGTTCGAACCATCACATAATTATTGAGCGCTCTCGGGTCGGTTTGGGCTATTCGGAGGCATAGCAGAGTTGCTGCAACCACCGTCGTTGTCATCAAAACAAAAGTTCGTCTGGGAGACCGCGCAGGAACAAGCATTCTCAAACTGGAAAAGAATACTCTCATCTGATCCAGTCTTCGCGATGTACTCCCCGAAGGCACCAACGAAAGTCGCAGCGGAAGCAGCGATGGCATGATCCAGGTCTTCGGAACTGCAGTGTGCCGCTCGACCCGTCTCAACATCGAGCCTTGTCCGCTCCGCGCTCTCTTCGTCCTTGTCCCTCACCTCGCGCAGATCTGTGTTCTGCACAATCTTGTCCACGGATGTGTGAAGCATGCACAAGAGGTCATAGAGGAACCTGAAATAATGGGTAGATATTATGTTTTATTTTTTATGGGGCCCGAAATCCCCCCCCCCCCCCCCCCCCCACGCAGTAGATAGTTCATGTTTATTTTGTGTTGCTCGGTAGTAACGCAAAAGTAAGTGAGTAAAGTAACGAAGTAATCAATCGATTACTTTTTACGGCGAGTAATTTGTAACGGGCATCCATTAATTTTTACGCCAAGTAATTGTAACTGTATAGTTAATTACTTTTTTTTTTTTTTTAGTAACGGCGCAAGTTTGGCCCGTCCCTCTGGGGTCACCCCCACCGAGACCCCGCGTGGACCCCGTAACGAGAGATACTCAAGCCGTCTGCGGTCTTTGCAAGACGGCGGCTTCGAACTCGGCCTCGACACTTGAAAACAACGCCGAAAATCGGAACGCTGTGTCTCTAAAAAACACAAATTCTCGAAGAAAAAACCGCGATTATTTTTGTTTGAGGCTTTTTAAAGGGCCCATGAAACGAATTTTAGGCTGGAATAAATCAATTTATATTGGGATTTTACTAATAGCACATCATTCAGTAGGCCAAAAGAAAAAAAGGTGGAAAGTCAGAAGCCTGACTTTCGGTACGAACATTTGTATACACAGCGGACTATTTCGCACTTCCTTCCCTTCGAAAGCTCTCTGCCTTTTCGCTGTGATACATTCGCGGTCCCCGCAGCGCGTCACCGGGCCCAAACGCACGTCACACGACACCGGACCTCACATATTCCCTTCATCCCTAAGCTGACATTGTGGTGGAAGCTACGCGCTTGCCGGACCAATCAGCCGCCTCCCTTTCATCGCCTGACCTCATTCTCTGCGCGTGGGTATGCGCGAAGGAGCGCGATCACGTGGCCAAAGTGTGGCTGGCCCAACGAGCACGTAGCTTCCACAGCACTGTTAGCTTCGGGGTGAACGGGGTGGGGAAAGCAACTTTTGTCTGAGTTTTGAGCGACGGGCTAATCTTCTTGGGGGAGAATGGATGTGTCCGGGTACATAAACGAGAGTTCGAGAGTCCGTTTTCTTCAGCTGTTTGGTAGAATGCGCGACTTATGAGTTGAGGAGGAAAGCTAAACAGGAAAAAGTTTGAAAAGCGTTTCATGACTCCTTTAAATTAAATGCTGGGGCGCAGCTGTGTGAGCGAGCCATCTGTTGCGTTGTCGCAAAACGCAGCAGTATCCGCAGCAGTATCGGTGGCGTCGGTGGCGTCAGAACGACGCCGAGCTCTCATTGGCTCCGATTGGGAGGATAGTGGCCGATCCTTCCAATCTGAGCCAATCAGAGCTCGGCCTCGTTCTGACGTCACCGCAACTCCTGCGAAAAAAATAAGGAAAGGCCGATCGTATAATTTTGTTTCTGAACTGTTCTTATTGTAATTGTTCTGTCGTTATTTCCCATCCTGGGTGGCAGGCTATCAGCACCAGCGCACGGGCTCTCGCCCCTTTTCTTATTTTTTTTTTTTTGCTTATTTTTTTAAAAATAACTTTTGAGGCCACCTGGGGTAACGTTTCGCCTGCAAATAAAGATGATTATCATTATTGTCAAAACACCTGGTAAGACTATATATTCTAAACTGGTAGGAATGATTTTCTACTAAAGAGGGCCGATTTCCGCAAGTTGGCAACGGCTACCATCCCTAACCGCAATTCTAGCCGATCCGAGCCGATCCAATCCGGCAATTCAAGATGGACGACGACAGTTCGTTTGACACTCTCTTAGGTAAGTTCGATTCGCCTGACCGGCGTCGCGCAGCTGCACCAGTCTAAAAACCTCGACTTTATCCACAAACTCGCATAAACTAAGTTTAGCCTTACGATTTCGGCGCCGAGCGACGAGTGTTGGCGCTCGCGCCGGTCGTCGCCCTGCACGGGAATTCGGAGCGAGCGGTCAGCTGAGAATTTGGAATGTTCGGGATGCTATGCCAACTACCGATAAAACCGAAACGCTGGCGTGCGATTTGCTGCCTCTCTATTAGTGTATCGCAGTATGATTCGACGAATGGGCCATTAAAACTGCCTAGCGAAGCGGTGACGTTCGTAGCCTTTGACCACCGATCGCGCATCGTCGATCTCCGAGCAATCGGAGCGTAAATTTATGCGGTGTTTATCTCCTCTTCAGCGGCTTCGATATTTTTAGATTGTACGATTCGTCTGTCCCTCTCACCGTTACTTCGTTTTATTTTTCCATTGCTACTTAATAAGTTAAATTAAGTCTGAGGAAGTCAGCGTACTTGGGGTCTACGTGGCGTGAAATCGAAACTTGGAAAAAGTGATCTCGTATTCAAAGCTTATATACATACTTTTTTTTTTTTTCTTTCTTGGTATTCGGGACACCCTTTGTAAATGTTTTCGGAGTATAAGTTGGAAGACGGAGTTGCGATTTTTTTGAACGGTGGTGATCGTTCAGGAATTTTAGTGAAGAAGAAAAAGAAGTAGAGATGTTTTGCGGAACGCGCAGGCGAGACTCGCCAAAGCGCTGTGCGCAATCGCATAGTAGAGGCAAATTCAGACTTTCTCAATGAAATTATCGACTGCTACTATCCTTTCCCCCATACTTTTTTTTTTTTCCTCTTTGAGAGAGCGAGAATGGGAAGTGAAAATAGTTTTTAAAACAATAACAAAAAACAATTTACACATAAAAATCGTTGTGAAGCGGGGAGTTTACAGTACCAGTACACAAGTCTTTCACCGGAATGTATTATTTAAATTAACGAAATTGAATTGGGATAAAAGCCGGACTTGAGTTGTTCAAACGAAGGTTAGGTCCCTCGCCCTTTTGCATTTAGGAACTTTGTTCCATCATAATCACTGACAACTTGGGGACGCCAGGGCATGGGTTATTACGTTCGTGCTTCGTGATTGGTCCCTCGGGTTCTTTATCGCCTAATGCCGCACTCTCATTGGCTGCGGAGAGAAGATGAGACGCTCAGGACTTGCCCTGCCCTGCGTTTCTTAGGCTCTGACTATAATAATGTGTTAATTCAATCAGCGATTAACACCTTAAACAACTGAAAGGTCTGCAACACCAGCTCTCGCACTACACTTGCTGAACGTGGTTTTGTTGTACTATCGCGCTGTATTTCGTTGTTTTATGGGCACTTCTTCGCAACAGACATTTGTTCCATCTCTCCCAGCTATAGCTCTTTTGACTGCCTTTGTTGCTTAGATTGCGACGTGACCTTGTCGAGCTGCCATTTCAAGCACATGCTTATTACAGACTTTTTTTTTTGTCTGAAATGAAGAATAGACTACTATACGACGTGTCTAGACACATACACATCCTTGTATGTGGCTGCTGAACAAACGATACAACTTGATTTAGTTTTGATACTTTGTTTGTTTTGTTTTTTTTGTTTTAGTGTTTTTTTGTTTTGTTTTTATATTACAAGAACGTCTATATCTATCTGAGCAGAAAGTGTAACGCTGGGCTTCACTGAGAATGAAAGTTTTATTTTGCCGAGGAATCGCAAGGACATACAGAATGGACTCTGGAATTACCTTGACTGTAATGATGCAGATAATGGGCATAATAATATTGTTTTTTTTTTTTTGTTTCATTTGTCATCTTAATGACTATCTTACTAAGAATTGTGTGTGATCAGAAAGAATGTAACATCCTTATTGGATTCTGTGTGGGAATAACTTGCAGCCCAAATTTGCCATCTGATTTCTTCATACTTGCCCCGCAGACATTCTGATTTTCTACAACATCGCTTATGTGTATAGTAGTATTTTTCGTTCAAACGAATGTCTGTTTTTTAGTTAGCATTAAAATAAATATCTATTCCATTTTTTTTTTAGCTGTAGCCTTTTCTGTCTGCTTGAACAATTAAGTGACAGCTCGTTGCTGTCAGCAGATGCTACGTGCTCGATGCTGCAAACGAAGGCACTTGTCAACTACAGGAAACTCGCACTCTTCAGTGTGACAGTTTAAAAGGATACCGTTCGAACTGCCCCAAAGCTTTGTCTCCACGAAGCACGACGCTCTATGAAAAAGTACAACTTTTCGAGTCAAAGTGTGTTGGCTGCTCTTACCAGCTGCAGAAAGCAATGAAATGTGCTTCTGTGGCAGTTTCTTTAGGGTGTGCATTGAAGGCCATGTTTATGCGTTAATGATTCTGTATTACCTCTTGTTTTTCATATTCACCTTGCATTGCTTTCTGTTCTTACGGTCCGTAGTTCATACTCGCTTCAGGTAACCATTTGAAGTGTCGTAAATAAATCTTGAGCACGGGCTGACAAGTTTCAGCATTAGGTATTCGGTTCCAGAAAATTAGCCCTCACAACTGTCATTGAATCTTCGTGCAGGGAAAGTTGACTATAGTTTTCTCCACTTTATGTGCGTGCAAAGCTGGAAATACTAGCACAAGCCTGTTGCCTTTGAACGACACTTGCACTCAACGAAGGCACGTGCTTGGCAGGGACGCTGCAAGTTATACCTTCTGCTATGCTTGTACTCAAAGTGAAACGCAGTATAGAGTGAAACTCGAGGGGTTTTCTAGACAACAATGATCTATGGGCCTTGCTGTTATCAATTAGCCCTTCAAACACCTAAGGATCACCTTGTCAGAAATTCTAAGCAAGTTGCAAGAACAAGGGAACGAACCTTGCATCTGGGAGAATCTGAATGTTTGTTTTTCATGCTGCTTTTGCATTCGTCATCTGCAGTGTTAAACTTTTTTTTCTGCTAAGGGCTATTCAAACGGAACACCTTTTCTGCTGTCACAGCATCTGCTGTACCAGAAGTAGAATTTTCCCTCCAATTTCGTTTTGTTTTGGCATGTTTTTTTTCAGCCTGTGTGAAAGCTTGCCTCCACTTGCATCCTTGGACAGCCACTGGCATGCTCTGCTGGCTGTTTTTCAGAGCCTCCGCCGTTGTTGTCGGTCCCCAATCTCCCGAAAACAAGAAAGGACGGAATACAACAGTGAGGAGATGGGGAGGCAAGCCATGCTCTCTGCATAGTTGACGTCCTCGCTAAAAACAGATGCGCGCGCTCTGCAACTTCTACGCTTTTTGAGAAGCCCGCGCATCTTTTTTGCCGTGCACACAATCTCCTGCGTACTGTTTGGACGGCCGTTTAAAGGAACACCGATGAGGTATTTAAGCTCGCCGAGATTTTTATTTGTACATGACATATGAGAGCCCAACTACCCAGAGCACAATTTGCGGCTCGAAATTCGTTTTCTTTTCGCCCGAAAAGCGTCGATTGAGAACCGGCCAGTTTGAATCGCGCTCACCCTCTCCTCTGTGGTCACGTGCCGTTTCCTATGGTTTAGACACAACCACCAAAGATAATCAAAGTCGTGGATCACCGAAGGCACACACTCAATACTAAAAATGGACAGAAGATTTGATACCCATTTTTTGTGCCTTCTGAAATGATGCAAATATGTTAATTGAAAAAAAAAAAAAAAAATTGCACAGTTATGTGATTTTTTGTAACTTTCCCCTCCTCTATATTTCTTCTTCCTCCCTAGTCCAGTTTTGGTTTCGAGCAGTTGCGTTTTTTTACTTTATTAAAAATATATGTGATGCTATAGCAAAGTATTGATTGGATAGTCTTCTGACAACCATAATTGGTGGCCTGGCCAAAAATAAAAAAAAAAAATTGTTTTGGTGGTGTCAGTGTTCCTTTAAAGGGATACTGCATCAAACTTTTAGTGCCCATTGTCTAAATGTCAACCATGTTATGGCCACTCCATGGAAACCCCAATTTTTCGTTTGAAAAGACACCAAAACATTATTTAAAAGGGACGAGCCGTGTCGTTATGTCACTCTGAACTTAAAAACAGTGCCGCTCCGTGGAAGCACGGTGGCAAGCTGCGTGTGCGCAACCCCCGTCGAATCGGATTTCCCCGCTCTCCCGGCCTATTCAATTCCTGCGGGGAGTAGGGAGGGTGGGGCAGCTAAATTGGCTAGGTTGTAAAGCGTTGAGGACACCATGTAGTGGAGCTCATAACAACGCTAGCCCACAAGCAGCTTTGCCCATGCTGGGCCAGTCGACGTCACGTCTCCCAGGATGTATCGCGCTTTCCGACGGCTGATCTTCGAACGTTCACTTGAATTAGTCCTTTGAAACGAAAAAATAAAGCCATCCGTTCAAGATGCAAGCGTGTGATTATCATTAGCTGAGTAAGTCTATCATGTTTAACTTGTTTCGGAACATGAGACGTATATTTTAAGTTACTATTCGGCATTCCTCTAAGGGCGTTCTAAACAGGATACAGCAAATTCTGTCACGGCAAAACGAAACCTGCAGTTTCTAAAAAGATCAAAGTTGGCGACCTGCCTTTCCGTTTTCAGTTTGGACATTAATTGCACAAACAGCATGGCTTTCCTCTCTACCTGCTTTCTGCCGTCTTTTCCTCTTTCTTGTTTTCGTGAGATTGGGGATTAAAAGCGACGGTGGAGGTCTTGACAACAGCCAGCAGAGCCTGCTAGTGGCTTTCTTGACCCACGTGATGGGTGCGCTCTAAGCATCTGTCCATGGGCATGAGCAAAGCTCAGCTTTCGACCCTGACAAAATAAAACAAAAAATGTGCAAAGGCGGTTTGGAATTGGAGGAAAAGCTCAACTTCCAATAGGTACCAGGTGCTGCGACCGTAGAAAGCTTGTCCCGTTTGGACGGCGCTCTCCCGTCGCCGTGCCCGAGACGTGACCAGGTGCTTTGGCGTCCGTGCGCAGCGCGTGCGACGAACCCGCTGAGCCGGGACCTGGACGTGGCCGCGGTGCAGCAGCTCTGCGACCGGATCCTGGTGGAGCGGGACGGCACCAACCACGCGCTGCGCTTCCTTGCCCACAAGATCCAGTCTCCGCAGGAACGGGAGGCCATACAGGCGCTGCTGGTGAAGCCGTAGCACGTCTCCTCACCAAAGCCAAAGTCGCACCCCTCGTACATGACACAAAAGACGCGGTGTTCGCTGCGGACATGCCCTGAGCACTTTGGAAGCATGCATGCCTCGAACATGACTGCAGACCGTCTTTTGTACGACGTGTCGGCAGCGGGACTGCGGCTTGTAAGATGCAGGAATAGTGCACCCGGGTGGATAGGGGACACGCTTGTTGACCTGTTTGTATCGGCCATTTTTCCTACACAAGGATCCGTTTACACCAGTATTCTTCTGATCCTATACGTGCGGATTTGTTTGTATCAGTTTTTCAGTTCGTTTGTATGTATTATTCTTTTGTCTTTTACTACCTTTGGCAGTATGCTTCCTTTTTTCCTTCATCAATATCCCCAGAGATAAACTTTCTTCGATCGCACGCCGAAAGTTAGCCCACTTCATATTTTCACCCGATTTGCTTTTGGCTTTAGGTGGGCTCTCTTTCGGGATATGACGGTAGTGTGGGGTAGGTCGGTATAGCCTAGGGAGATCACCGTAAAATACCGGGCAAGCGCCCACTCAAACTTTGGAGAAAATCGCAAAAATCGGGGATGGGCGCTTGTCCAGTCATCAATTTTACATATAAATGTACTGTGCGTATTTTCTCAAATCTCACAAATTTGGTAATGGGCGGTAGACAGATTCATGTAGCATAGGCTAGGGTAAGATACACAGCACACCAGAGAAACACCTAGCTTGGGACACGTTTGGCAATCCTAATGGCCGAACTTCGGCCTAATGCGGTGTTGCTCCGAGGCGTTAGTTAGTGTCAGAGTACTTTCCCTTGTCATTTCCATGGCTTGCCACGTAATTGCGAAGGTGCCAGGCTCGAGTTAAGGATTCTACGTAGGAACTGAAGAACCAGCAGTGAGGTCTAACTCCCGCACTTCTTTGCAATGTAGGCCAAAAGATGCCAGATGGCAACCAAACTACCAGCGGTAAAGACACCTGTTTGGCGAGTTAGGGCCAAGATACCCAGTCTAACCAAAGAAGACCAAGCTTGGCCCTACCTGGGCTTTTTCGGGCTTTTTAAGACCCTAAATTCTCAGACAAGAACCAAATTTTGCTCCAAAGAACTGTGCTGCCTGTCACTAAATGAGCTGTGCTCGAGAGCAGCGTGCCTCCCTCCCTTTGCGTTAGGCGGGTTACTGGTTTGTTCTTCACAGCTTTTCTGGTAGCTAAAGGGTTTTTCTCTTTCACCCCAACTAGCTGAGCACAGCTTATTGCTGTAAAGATAGAAATATTGTATATGATGAGGAGAATGTCTTACAAATACTGTATACATGTTTGCAAGCCCTGCTTCAGGGCGCTGCCATCTTGCTCGGCTGGGGTGCGCTTGGTCGAGTCATAATCCGATTACGAAGCCTTGCTAAGGCGTCGTAATCGGATTACGGCCGCGCCCAAGAGCGCACCCCACTGAGGAAGATGGCGGCGCCCTAAGACCGGACTTGCAAACGTGTATAGTCTCTCTATATAGTAATGCCACTTTTTTAGGAAAAAAAAACATTTGTCAATACCTTCTTTCTGTTAGTACTTAAAATTCTTCTACCAATATTGTACCACACATACCTAAACTTTGCTTTGCTTTATATCTTTCTTTTATCAGTCTTTGATATATAGATATTTTCTTTTATTCAGTGTCAGGTCTGTGGATTCTTAGTGAATGCAAACAATTCCAATCACTTCCGCTTGTCCCGTACGGTTACTGGGCCTTTTTTATTAGTTTACAATTTGTCCAGAGACATTGTTGTGGTTAGCAGACTTCTATTTGGAGACATACCTACTTATTTTTCCGGTGGATGGAAAGAGGGACTAGCAACGAGAAGTTTCAATTATCGGCGGTTTGGGACAACACAGGGGCGGGTCTTTTTCCAGGTTCTGGAAGAGTGTGCCACCAGATGTGGAGCCAAGTTCCAGGACGAAGTGTTCAAGTTCCGCTTCCTCAACGAGCTCATCAAGGTCGTCTCGCCCAAGGTATGCCGACGTAGTTTGTCCCCCATGCCCGGCGCTCTTGTTACTCTCGCGCCACAAAACTCCTTATCATCATCATCATCATCATCTCCTATGCTAAATTCTCCAGTGCATGTCGTGTCGTCCTTGCCTCCACCCGTTGCATTTCCGTTTCAGTACCTGGGAAACCGTGCCTCCCAGCGGGTGAAGCAGAAGATCATTGAGATGCTCTACCGCTGGAGCATCGAGATGAAGCACCACTCGAAGATCCAGGAGGCGTACCAGATGCTCAAGAAACAGGGGGTCATTGCCGTCGACCCTGTTTACGTCATCGAGGTGAGGGCAGCCGCTTCGCTCTTTTTTCTGCTGCCTGATCCACATTGTGGGAGTACAGATCTCCTTTGTGTGATCTGACAGAATGAGAGCAGTGGGAACGTCTCTCGGTTGTCCCGCCTCCAGCTGCCATTCTCATGCTATCTGTGATTATAGTTTCTCATTTTTTTCAGACATTTTGGGGCAGAAGCGTCTAGTTCCCCAACTCTTCGCACATTTTGCAATGTCGGTTTTGGGAAAGCCATGATTGCAAAATAGAACATCTCACCGTCTGTTGCCACAGTGGTCACATTGCTCGTGTAGCTGACTGATACGCGTGTTATCTTGAACGTTAAAGGAACAGATTCGTGGGAAGCTTCTGGTTTGTTCTTTTGCTGCCCTGAGTGAACGAGCAACAGATTTTTCTGCTCTTCCAGGATTGTGAACCCAACCCTCCACCTGCTCCTAGGACCCAAAGTGCGGTGTTTGAAGATGAAGAAAAGTCTCAGGCAAGCTTCTCTGCTTACAATTGGTCACTGTGCCATAAAGCTGATTTGTTGATTTGTTTGGAAGCTGGGCTTATCGTTTTTGAGAGATAGCTACCACAGAAAATAGGTGTTAGCCTCTCTTTCCAAGCCATAATCGTCTATTGAAATAACCTTTTCCGAATTCGAAGTGGGCTCTTCAGAGTGTCGTGTCTAACAATGCGTACAAAAGACTTGTAAAAGTGTGCGCCAAGATATACCTTCTTCGTTTTTTTTTAATTCTTTCCTCGTTGTAAATGTTAGCATCAAGTTTGCCGTACTCGTGACTTTTTGCAGCTTTCGAAGGGAACTCGAACAGTGTTGAAGTTTTTCACTATTTCTTGTCAGCACAAGGCCTAGCTGTACTCGCTGAAACAGTTGATCTGATTTCTCTGCTGCAGATGCTTCAGAAACTACTGCAAAGCAAAAATCCAGAGGACCTTCAAGCAGCCAACAAGCTTATTAGGAACATGGTTAAGGAGGCAAGTGCTTTGATCTAACAGAGTTTTCTGGGTGCGCATACCCATGAGCAACCTTAAAGGGACCATGAAATGAAAGCTGGCCGTTGACACTGGTCCTTGCATGCAGTGTTTTTCTAGCTTTCTTTTTCCTGTTTTGCTACTACTGAGGTTTGTGTCTTCTCTGTTTTCAACATCCTACAAGCCGAACGAAGTAGATTATCTGTCGCCAGAATATCTGCTTCGGAATTCAGAAGTGGCGACAATTTTAAGGGTCTGTGCAAGCGCAAATGTATGCTATTTGGACAAAGAAGGTGCTGCGAGCATTGCACGCATGTTCGCAGGCGGACAGGCGAATGGAGCTGCTCGCGCGGCGGACGGTGGAGATCGAGACAGTCCACAACAACGCAAAAGTGCTCAAGGACATGCTGAACAACTACCGTCCCGGAGATACCTCAGCGGAAGAGAAGGAACTGATGAAGGTGAGATCCTCTCGCCATTTTTTGCTTTCGTCAGAAACCTAGCGTTGATCTCAGCTTGTCGAATTTCTCTTGTATGATTTCCTGCTGACCGCTTTTATCTGAGGTGTTGCCGCTCGATACTGTGTCCACTTTGTTCGATGCGAGAATGATGTCGCGAGAATGCGACGGCGTACTGTGCCTCGGCACATTTTTGGCACTGTGTCTGTTCATCACTGGTCGACGTTAGCTTTAGTGGAAGACAATATTTTTTTTTTATTTACTGAACAGATGATTTGAATAAGGCTGTGAAGATTTTCGTGCATGTTCCAAGTAGGTCAGTGCTCGAAAGTATCTAAATGAAGGGAGACAAAGAATGCACTGTAAGGGTGTTGGGGTTTGCTGATAGTGGGCGATAGCGAGTTTGTCTACCAAATGAGATTAGGTGAATTCCTCTGGTTGAACGACCTGTTGCGAGAGCGCCACACTTAGGCCCATCTTGAAGTGAACTGTTGCCAGTTGCTTTGAGCCATTTTGCTGACCATACGTTAGAAACATGCCAGAGGACCTCGCAATTTGACGAAAATTGGTTTAAGAAATGAGGCATGTGCTTCACCGAGCACACAGATCCTTATTGCTGGAACAAGTCAGTTTCCACGGTATCGGTCGCCTACAATTTCTTCACAAAGTTACTAACTGCATGACATTGGTTTTAAGAGTTCCTCTTGCATTTAACCATGGATGTGATTGGTCGTGTGCGTAAATAACATCTTAGACAATCAAAATACCTTAACCGAGACATCTTGTAATTTTATCTTGTAGTTCTTCAAAAGTAAATTTTTTCTCATACAAACATCAGTATGTTCACTGTAGATGAATACCTCAAATACCTGTTCCACTTTTTTGAAAATGACTTCAACTTTGCTTTAGTACATACGTATATCTTTTTAGTCCTTTAGTGTCAGTATAGGCAGGTTCTATTGTACTGATATTACTTCAAACCAAGTGTGTACCAGATTGGAATCTCAAGGTGTGACCTTGAGCTTGGAGGTAGAGTCCCTCCACATTGCGTGAAATTTTAATGTAATTTTATTGATTGCATGGCGTTTCAGGAACTGTTCGAAAGCTGTGAGCGTCTACGCCCGAAGCTGTTTAGGCTTGCCGGGGAAATGGAGGAAAAAGACGAGGGCTTGAGTGAGTGCGTCGACCGCTTTGTCCTACAATATGACTAGCGTCCCAATTGACCCTTTCTGAAATCCAATGCCCTCTAGTGACTCCAATAGCAGTTTAACAATTTTCCATACTAGTGTTGTGCAAATTTACGAATTTTTTTAATAATAGTTTTAAATAATACGCTGTCCAGTATTTGCTTCAAGGTGAACTGCGATATTCATATACTTTTCCAAGTGTTGATTGCGACGGGTTAGCCCCGTTGAGTGTGCTTCTCACCGAGCGCCAGTGCACTGCGGGGAAGCAATGCCGCGGAGCTCGCAGGCTCTGTTGGTGTATTGCTTCCCCGCAGTGTGCAGGTGTTTGGTGAGAAGCGCACTCAGGGGGTAGAAGCTGAGCTAGTTGGTGGTACATATTACAACGGTTACAACATATTACAACAAAAAAAAAAACCACCCCAGTTGATGAAACATCAGACAGATGCCTTAACACCACTCTTAGGGATTTTCAAACAAATTGCATGGGCCTCACCTTTACATGCGAGCTTCCCGCTGATAACACTATCAGGTTTCTGGATTTGGCCTTAGACTTCCAAAAGGAACACGTTTGTTGGAGGTACGAAACGCGATCGGGGAAAGGGTTCCTTCCTTTTGACTCAGAACATTCGAAAAATGTAAAGCAAGGGGTCGCCACCACAGCTCTCACAGCTAGCCTCAGAAAAACATGTTCACATCAGATGGGACGAAGCTTCAAGACCTAAATCTCCAGACTCCATAAGGCCGGGTATCCGAGACCCTTCTTAGCCTCCATATGTGAAAAACTTTGCCAAAACATCAAGAGATCCAGCCAAAAGAATGACTCTAACACACGGAAAAAGGTTCCTAGATCACCTTTCGCGGTGGTTCCGTATATTCATGGAGTCACACATAGATTGAAAAAGATTGCCACAAGGCAGGGCGTCAAAGTAGTGTGCTCGGCACCATACAAGGGATATGCCATGTGCCGGAAGGTTAATCTAGGGGAGGCCAACAACACCGGCACTTGCAACACCAAACATAAGAATAAGTATGTCTAATGCGAAAAGGGAGCTGTGTATAACATACCACTGTCATGTGGGCGTGTGTATATTGGACAAACGGGAAGGTGCGTGAACGATCGAGCACGTGAGCATGCAGCAAACATAAGAGCCCTAACAGGGCCGGGGCATTTAGCCGCTCATTGTCGAGCATGCACGTGCGAGGCCAAGCTCGACCTGGGTACCATATTAGCTCACCACAAAGACCAGCTCGCCCGTGAAATACTTGAGGCCTTGGCCATAGAAGATAAAGAAGAAAATTGCGTTAGTACACCATCTATTGCGCTACAGGAAAACGAAAAAAGATTCCTCCAGAAAACCAGTATCCGGGATGGAACAGAAAAATCAAGTAGGAAGAAGAGAAGGTAGCCACAACGCCAGTAGACAATGAGAGGAAAACGAAGAATCTTTATTAAATAGTTGGTAGTCCAGCGATCACCTGTCTTTACTCCTTTCTCCCTAATTTCGTAGTTCAGCTGGTTTAACCGTTGTAAAAAGCGCACTCAATGGCACTACCCGCCGCGATTATGCGAAAGTTTATGTTAGGCAGCGATGTCTTGAGTCAGCCCGCGTTCATCATTCGTGCTTGTTTTCTTTTTTTACTGAAATTTGAAATAGAAGAAAGAATATTTGCAAATAGGAAACAGATTTATAAATCCACTCGATTAGAAACTGTGACAAATCTATCGTTTACATGCTGCAGTTCATATTGGTAGTTATATTAAAATAACTAAGCTTAGAAGTGCACAACCGAAAGGTTGGGAACGACCTTCATGAGTTCAACTGAATTTTCGTTTTCGTTAATTTTCGTGCAACAGTAGTGAAAGACTGAGAAACTATTCAATATTCGATTAAAAAATATTCCACCAAAATCACTATTTGCTTCGAACTTGAAATCCACTATACTCACATGACTATGCCATTCTAGTGACAAGAACAAAAATGCGGTGTTCTATCGAGTACCGTCACTTCCATATGTGAACAGCAGCTGAGAATGCTTTCCTTGCCGTACAGTTCATGACACATTTCTGTCGGCTGCGTCCATGGCAACCAAATTTACGGCGACGATTAAGACGCTGGGACAACCGCGGCTTGTGATTCTTTTTTAAAAGCTACTTCTTGCATTGCTTGTCACGTGTGCGGTGAACAGTTTTTCTGGTGACTATATTGTTGGTGCCGTTTCGGTCATTTTTTAACGGAACCTATCAACTGTCTGATCCAGGCTCGCTAACATGATGCATTTTGGAATTCCTTACACCATTGCCACATCCGGAAAACCAAAATCAAAAACATCGTAAGAATTAGCACGGAGAATGCCATGCAGGCAGAGCAGGGGCGGCGGGGAAGCCTCAAAGATGGCGTGGAGGCTCAGTAGTTCCCGCGGCCGCCGAGAGATGGCGCTAATAACGAATAAGGTCCATTGAACTTTGTTTCTTTGGGATTGCCAGACGAGATTTTGACGGCCAATGACGAGCTGACCAATGTCATCAACGTCTACAAGAGGGCCATGGGCCTGGAAATGACTGTCAATGGAGGTGCTGAGGAAGGCATACCGAAAGGCAAGTTTTTCCCCTTGCCCTATCTTACTCGTCTATTGTTTTATGCCTTGTCTTGCTTGTTTATTGTTTTATGCACTCCCTGGTATTTTCAAGAAGCCCAAAACAAGCTTTCTTAGGGGGTTATATACCAAGAATTCAACATTCATATGGCTTCTGAACCTATAATTAATGACTATTAATAATATCATTATTACCAATAATAGTAATATAATTTTTAATCGTCAGCCACGGCATGGAATTGAAGTTTAACAAACTTGGCGAGCCATTTGTGTTTGTTTCTCTGGAATATAGTTTCAAACTGCAAAGGAAAGAAAAGAAAATGAGTTATTGTTGAGTTTTTGCATATGGCATAAGTTTATTCTGACTATTTCAGCAAAAAACATTGATTGGTTTTATTCAATATTTGTTAAGACTAAAGAGCAATTGCAAGCTGCACAGCATACTTCGTTGGCGTCTAAAAATCCCCTTGCCATGTCACTCAACTTCTTATTGAATGAGCTTTCTCGTGGTCTATAGAGGCACATGAATTTGCAGATCATACTTCCAAGTTGACAGCTTGTAATGGATAAGCTTCGGCCTACCCAATTGCCCAAATCATGAAAGGAGAACAGCGGGAAAATAAACGAGGGACGAGTAGAAGAGCTAATTAGAGACACGGCACTGACTAGCAACTGAAAGTTTATTTGTGCCTCGTCAATAGGGGTGAACTTTATCATGACTTGTGGCAAGTTTGTTTGATCGCAGATAAGCGTGTGCGTGGAACCGTTTTGACAAGTTGTTTGTGTGTTGTTTTCTGTTTATTTTGTGTTTTGTGCACAAATAAACTTTCAGTTGCTAGTCAGGGCCGTGTCTCTAATTACCTCTTCTACTCGTCCCTCGTTTATTTTCGCGCTGTTCCCCTTTCAGTATGTCAAACCAACTCGCCCAACTTTATGTGTTGTTGCCTAAATCACTAGTGAGGCCCTTATCAGACGATGGAGTTGTTATAATAATATGTGTACCTCCACCAAGCTCAGCGGTCTGTAAAGCGAACCATGCAACAGTTAATCACGGTACTGCCGCAGCCCGTGCTTCAATGGCTCAGGGGGCCTCCCTGCTGGACCTGGGGTCACCGCAAATGGCCGAGAGCGGAGGACGCAGACAATCGCAGAGCGACATGTGCCTGCTGGACGACCAGCTACTGGCACTCGGTGAGCGAGGGACGGGACGGGTCTACGTTCCGATTTCAAGGGACATTTAAGGGCGCCGGGCAGCAATATTGGGTAGGAATGTTTTTCACCTTGCACAAGCTTACTGGCACTAGAGTTACTGGATTCTGGGAAAGTAGTGCCATTGCCTTTCCTGCTTGCTGGCCGGACACAAACAGATACTAACACACAGGCGGCCAAACCTTGCAAGTTAATTGGCCGATCAGTCTCAGTTGCCATGGCAATCGCCATTTTGGTCCATTCGAATCTTCGAAGCTTCGAAAGGGTCGTTCTGGACCACTCGCACCAAGATCGCTATGGAGCATCATTGTACTGAAAACATTTCTGGCCAGTATAAGCATCTTTGGCACTGTGCATGCGATCCACTTATCAATCATGCTTATCTCCACAGGTCTCTTACAACAATATTGTTGTTCTTGCAATATGGGAAAGTTATTTTCCAATACCGCCAAACATCGGCACCACGTGTGCTGGCGGTGCCAAGATGTGCTCTCGTTTTGTCGTTGTGTGGATAACCAAATCTCGGTATTCAAGAAACGTCTCTCTAAAGCTACCTGTCACTAGGGAATTTAGGTCGGCTCACCAAGAGGGGAAAGGTCATGGAGAAACTGCTCCTTCCATGAACCAAAATGGTGACCATAAGGGGAGCTTGGTGCTACTTTCCCAGGATACAGTGACATGAACTGGCACTTGTGGGACCCAGTGTCACCCGACATGGCAGCTTTAGCTGCCAGAGTCGCGCTACGTTTTTCCTCGCACCACCTCTTGCCGTGATTTGTTTTGCACTGTACCAGAGGAACCGGCCAAGCTGGTTCAGTTTCTGTAGCAACCAATAGAGCCAAACAAGGCCAACAATTGCCGGAGTAGCGTTTGGATATTTTGGAGCACCACCCAAATCCTTATCGTCTGCTCCTTTTGCTTCTCGTGTAGCACGAAATTCAAATTGTCAGTGCGCGTCTCTGCGTGCGTTGAATGTGCGGTAAGTGAGGCACTCGGAGCTCAGATGTGCCAGTGCTCGTATGCCAGCCATGCTTTTACTTGGCTTTTTCTCACTTCTGCCGACTTTTAATGCGTTTCAACGAACGAATGGGGAGGTAAAACGAGCCGTACTGATAATGAGGTCGCCAGGCACCACTAGCAGCTTGGCTACCATGGTAACCTCCAGGCCCAAAATGGAGATCACTAAATGCGCATACTATCTATGGGAAATAGTTGTTTATAACATTGTCAAAATTTTTTCAAGCCAATAAAGAGAGAGTGATGTGCGAAATAAAGTAGGAAATATATGGAATGGCCGAGAGATTTTAAGAGGTTTTTAAGCGCACGGCCGTAAGCGGTCACAAGTGTGCAAACCTGTCTCAACAAATGCATGCAAAAACAAACAGAATTAACCAAAATTATTCTGCAGGAATCAACGATCCCGCGCCAGCTCCACCGTCCGCCACCACCGCTTCAACCGGCGTCAACGCCACCAACGTCGGCTCCACGATGGCCGAGCTGGGGACGATCTTCGGAGCCGCCCCGTCGCCGGGCAATATCGGCGGCTCACCGGGGAACTTTATGAGCTTCGTCGGTTCGGGGCCGTCGGCCGCGCTGGCCGGTCTCGGCGTGCGGATGGGACCGGGCGGCTACTCGCCGGCGCACCAGGCCGGGCCGCCGCAGATGCTCACCCCGTCGACTGCGTCGGTTGCCGGAATGTCGCCGCTGAAGCCGTCACTGGTCGCGATTGGCCAGACGGTGGCTGCTGGCAGCGGTGAGGGGAGCGGTTATCACTCTGTTATCGGTGGATTTACGAGGCTCGGCATAGTGAGGTGTTACAGAAACATGATAATGTGGCCAGATATCTTTCCAAGAAACTTTGTTTCTTGACAGGAGCCTGGCAAGGGGCAAGATTTACATGCAACCAATCATAACAATAAAAAAAAAAAAAAAAAAAAAATAGTGTAAAATTGGAAAGTAGGTACGTAAATGCAGGCGTTCTAGATTGATTCCCATTTCTATGCTGGGGCAAGCCAAATTATTGTCGTTTGTTGGTTGAGCAAGTAATGCTTCAAAGTGGCAGGACCTCTCCATAATAGTAAAGTTAACTTTTTTTTTGGAAGAATCTTCATTAGATGATCAGTATGCTCACTATATCAGCCCATACCAGTACGGTTGCAAGCATTCTTCAGCTACGCATCTTTATTCATACTTTTGACATGTCTTCACTAAGTTTCCAACCCATCCAAAAATTCACTGTTTTTCTCAAAGCTCTGAAAACGCGACGAATGACAGAACAGCAACGTCCCCATACATGCAGTTGTGCGGCCACACGCAGTTGCTTCGAAGTAAACATTGCATGTGTTACGAACTTCTCAGCTCGGTGGTGTCTCTTGCTTACGCCTCTACAACGAGAGGGTGTTTAGTTCCAAAAAGGGCCTATAAAGAGTCTCCACTGAGTTTTACCTTACACAGAACATGCTTGGGGCTAGGGTTTCATCAAGTAGAAGCCAGAAAAAAGTCGAAGTGTAACACAAAAGTAAAACACATAATTTCCCTGCTTTGTGGGACAATATGTATTGGTGTACGACTAGTATACATATTCAATTTCTCCGCAAGTTTATTGGAAATTATTTTTCATGTAGATTTTGGCATATGTAAGATAAAGAAGAGGGGTCTTTCAATCAGAAAATGCAGTAAGCATAAAAAAATTTCAGTGCAAATCCTTTGCACCTTGAGAGGTCAAGCACCTTATATTTCTTTTTTTTTTTTTTTCATCTTGTAGTTTTGGGTGGTGCACCTGCCCCGTCAAAGTCCAAGGGCCTTGAAGAGATCGACGCTTTAGGCCAGTCCCTGATCAAGCAGGCTTTGCCACACCACCCAGGCTCCCAGGGGGACTTTCCAAAGTGAGTGCTGGGACCCTAATCCTGCAAGGCAGGACCAAGCGGGACCAAGTCGCCGCCTGCTGCAATAGACCGATCTCACCAAGCGTTCCACGGATGCGTGACGCCGCCATTACGGTAGTTCATAGGAGGCACATGCCAGTTCACGAGATACCTCATGCCGCCTCATGCTCTGCTCGCGCAGACCTCCAGCGGGGTTGTCGCACGTGCAGAAAGACTACAGATCCCACGATGCATGGCGGCAGCGGTGGCGTTCTCAAACTACATGGTGAGATTGGTCTATTGGTCCGTGGCGTCGAACTGGCCAACCGCTGTAGGTGGCTATGGCCCTTTCCCTCGGGGTCCCGCCTGGTCCCGCCATGTAGATATGGCCCCTGCCTTGCCATTTTCCAAGGCACCGTCTTCAGGAGGGTTTGTTCTTAGGCCTTTGAGTGCCGCAGTTTCAGTTTCGGTTTGCTTCCTGCCACTCCCAACTGGGCCTTTTAGTGTGTTTTTTTTTTTCTTGTTGCGCAATGCGTGAGCAAGCAATGAAAACAATGTTTTTTCTTCTGGTGTGACACCAGAACATGAAAGATTTTATTTAGGTAAACTACGTCTCAGAATGCTCCTTCGTCGTTACAGATCGCCGAATCTATGTTGTTCAACCTTGTGCTTTACGGCTTTGGCTTTTGCAAGTGTTACTAGCTTTTACACCGGCTATTTGGCAACAAAGAAAAATATATTGGCAAATAAAGTTAGAAGACAATTTGAGTGGTTGTTTGAGCCTGGACCACCATCTTCAGAAAAATCTTCGAATTACCGTAAGCGTCCCTTTAAAGGGATGCTGAACCGAAATTTTAGGTGGAAATTTTTGGTCGCAATGGCATACATAACATGTCCTTTACATCTAAATGACGTTGTTTTGAGCGAGAATGCGTATAAAATTGAATAAACACGAAAAATACAATTTTACGCGACCCCTGGTGAGCGTCGTGGAAAGCTCGCTTCGTGACGTGCGCATTCTCATTCGCCTCAAAAGACAGACGGAGCCAAGCCAATCCAGGCGCTAAGCCGGGTGGCGTTTGTTAGTACCACGCGGGCTCTGCCCGCGTGGTACTAGTACCAGCCGCTTTGAGAACAGCCGCCGAGCGCAGAATCAAGGCGAGCACCAGCGAACGAGGAGAATGCGCAGAGGCACCAGGGGCGCTGGGGGCGCCGAGAATCCGCACGTCAGTTCCGCTACGCCTGCTCTCAGAAGGACTCGCTCGCGCCGGCGGCTTCCGGCCGAGGATTCGCTCTTAATTCAAAGAAATACAATAATTCGGGCCCCATCCATATGATCGAATATCGTTTTTAGGTACAGTACCATCCCGTGAAGCCCGCTCGGGCAATAATTATGAGATTTCAAATATCGGTTCAGCATCCCTTTAAAAAAACACTGAACGTCAAACAAAAATTTTTTAATGCCTAAAAGGGAATGTATGTTGTAAAAAAAACTTTCCCACTAGAAAAAAAAATCCATTTTTTTTTGCGAAATATATGTATTGCAAGACTCATTTCGATTTCCAAACCTGCTTCTATTTTGGGGTCGACATCTCGAAATGAAATCGTTGTAACGGGGGGGCAGCACAGCTTGTTGCCAATATGTTGTAAGAAGTTTGATGGTATGAAATGAATGCTGAAGAAACTAACACCAGCAAAACAAGAAACAAAGAAGAAAATGCACAAACTATACTTTTTTAGACTGCTCAACCTGCACGTTATACGACACGTGATGTCGCCCCTCTAGACAGCGCGTAAAAAGTTTGACGTCGGTTGCGGCATCACCTTCATTTGCAGTTCTTGTAGTGGCCATCTTGAATTAAGACACAGTGAATAACGTCTCGGGACCAGGGTGTAAGATAGACAGGTGGGGAAACGAGAGACAAATGAGCGACCGGATTGTGTCCCCCTCGGGTTTCTTTTTTTCTGTGGCGCCATCTATGTGGAGCACCGCAAACTCTCAATCCGGGTGGGCGACTGGTGGCGACCGGCTAAACTGACGGAGATGATTTCTCGTGGATTTTCAATAAAGGACTGTCGTTCTCTCGGTTTATTTTGCGCACTCTCCCATATAGTTCCATGCAAATCCGATTCCAATTTTTTTCCTCTCGCCGCAGCGCCATCTGTCGCAAATCGGGGGTACCCGCAAGCAGACAAGTACACAATCCGGTCACGGCGCTGCGGTAGGCTTCTATGGGCCGTTTCCCCACCTGCCTATCTTACACCGTGCTCGGGACCCTGGCGTTCTGAAAGCGGGCTCACTTGGGTAGCTCGAAAACTTGCCGTTTTTATCGCTCAGCATACACTCCTCCCCGCCATCTCCTTTTGGCAGCAGCACCCCGCAGAAGATTCCGCTCAACCAGATCCAAAAGTCCCAGCCGCCGGCCGCATCTGCCGTCGGTGGCGCCGGCGTCACCGGCGCTTCGAACGGCGTCCCGTCTTCCGGGATGGGCATGCTGACTTCGGCGTCGGCCAACCTTGGCGCCGCCCCGCCCAGCCTCCTGGACCTTAGCCCGGCAGATCGGATTGGATCTCCCGGCAAGAGCCCGTCTTCGGACCCGCTCTCTCTCTCCGACGTGTTTGTGCCCCTGGAACTGGTGCAGCCGGGTGAGCTTTCGTCTGCTACACGCACGCGACATTCGCTGTAACTTGGATCTGCGGATGCATAAATAATGTACCGTATTTATTCTAATCTAAACCCTTTAGGTGATGGTAAAAACAGCATTACATGTAATAACAGACAAGGGAGAGAAAAACGCACAACACAGGAGCACCGACTTGCAACTCGTATATATATTAAACCGAACGGTATACAGTCGCCGACCGATTATTCGGAATTCGCAGGGACCGAAGAGACGTCCGAATAATAGAGCAGTCCGAAAAAACAGCAGATTGAAAAACTTGCTTTTATTACTTCAAAGTGGGCTTTAAAAAGTTGTAAACAGTGCCTTGCTTCAGGTTACGCCTGCGTGCCTTGTTTTAGGTTACGCCTTCGTTTGCGTTTGGCAGCTTTCTGTTAGCTTGAGAATCACTGCCTTCTTTTGTAGCGTTATGGTCGAGTACTTTCTGCGCTTCCGACACATCGTGGTGTTAGAAGAACAGAAGGGGCCATGACGTCCAAGCCAGCGTTGTCCGAACGAGATAAGAGGCGCAAATCCACGAGCGCAAAACGGCGACTGGCGACGCGAAAGCGGGGTGGAGGCGCGAAGGGATGGAAGGATACAAAGCAAAATGACAATAATGATGATGATGACGTGCAGCTAAATGGAAAAAAAGGGCTAGCATGGCGTCACCCTGCGGCAGGACTCGGGAGTACTCAAGTAGCGCTGCCAAACCAAGCCAATCCATTTGCAGCCAATATAGAATTCACAATGGCCGCTTCTTGGTGATGTTCCCTGCTGATCGCTCGCGACGATTTTGTCCGAATAATCAAACTTTCGGACCTCAAGCTGTCCGAAACATTGGTTGTGAGTATGCACTATTTTTATGGGGTAAGTCACGGTTTCTCCTTTAGGTCCGAAATATAGAACAAGTCCGGAGTCCGAAAAAACGGTCACCGACTGCGTATCACAGGGGCGGCTGAGCTGACCCGGCCTAAGAGCCGCAAACAAAATCACGAAACTTCCAAGAGCCGCGGGGGGGGGGCAGGAAACTTTTGTTTAGAGCAATAAACGAAACTCAAACTACTTTCAATCTATCCGAGTCAAAAGCAGGCCAGCTGTACGTAAGGTAGCTTCAGCACAAGACAACGAAACCGCAAACTGTCTGTCGATTTAAAACGCGTTCCATTTCTCTTTTTGGGGAAGTGCTCGTGTGATCGGGAGGAAGGCGGGGTGGGGGTAGTGGGGGAGGAAACCGAGAGCCGCACTTTAACACGCGAAGAGCCACATGTGGCTCGCGAGCCGCAGCTTCGCCACCATTGGTATATCAGCTGCAAGTGGGCACTCTTGTGTTATGTGTCCTGCCTTTCCTTCTCCCTGTCATCCTGTGTGCTGTTTTCCACCATGTCTTTAACCAACTAGCCCAGCTTTTCGAATTACCCAATTTACAGTGCTCTTTCATTAAAGCGGTGTAACGGTGCGTGACCTTTTATGGAGTTGTGGATGTGTCATTAACGAGGCACATGGTGTATCGGCGCTGTCGTCAAGAAGGTGCCCAAGGCACAAAGAATCTTAGACTTGGAAGGATGTGAGGGCTTCAAAGCAGAATGCTTTTATGCGCTTTCTTCATCGCAAGTTAAGAGCATAACGAAAAGTTTGTATGAAAGCATAAAACGAGTTCCCACAACAAACCGCTAAGCTTAGCCATTAGGTTTGCCTTCCAAGTTTAGCGGCTGTCACTTACGTCACCTTGCGTGACACCGTGATGGAACATGAAGCCACATGACACAGAAACATTGTGGCATTGACACCAGGCGACAGGGTCATGTGGTTGGTGTCGCACGACCGCGTTGTGCTGATGATGTCGCGTGACCAGTGTACTAAATTTAGCGCAAACATTTTGTATGTCACCCTGTAACGGTGAGCGTTCTGCATAATTCTGCCTTTATACATAGGATCGGTTGTTCTTAGAAAATCATTTTTCATGGTCGGGAGTCTTATCGCACTACAGACAACACATTTGATTTGCTCGGAAGAGAAGCAAACACTGAGGCACGTTCCATCATGCTCGTTGTAGGCAGCCAGCTGCCGTTGACCCTGCACGACCTCAACGGTGTGAAGGTGATTGTGCACTTTGCAAAGAACCAGCCGCAGCCCCACGTGAGCGTCATGGTCGTCTCCACCATGAGCACCAACACCAGCTCCGTCAAGAAGGTGCTCTTTCAGGCAGCCGTGCCCAAGGTAACCTGCTTACGCGATGCTACTGTGTCTGGGGCACGTCTCCGTCGGGTGTGTCGACCACACCCTCGAAAGTGGTCCCTCGATTTCTGCTTGATGACGCCCGATGACGCCCGTTTTTCCGTGGGTCACTCTCCAGTTCGATGATGCGTGGAAGCTTCCGCAGGCGGGCGTTGGGACGCCGCTACGAAGGCAACTTTTGCGTCCGGTCACACTTTTCGCCGGCATTTTTACGACCAACCACCGGGATTGCGACATCCGGCAGCATGTCATGCTGGCTCCCACAATGTAATTTATTGCGATTTGGTAGCACTTTCGATGTGTGGGCAGGATAGGACGGTAAACATCCGTGTACAACTAGCGCTGTACTAATACTAACAGTTCCAGTTCGAAAACGGGAGGAAACTGAACAGCAAGAAAGAACTGGTGCAACATGGGTAGATTTAAGCAAAGGGGAAGGGGGTGGGGGTTCACTTTTAGAGCGCAGCTCTTAGGCGCCCGTTTCCAGCTTGAGCGGCGTCGCCGTTGCCGTCAGTGTAACCATGAGGTCACGTGACCTCCGCCCTTCCCCCCGAGGTCACGTGACCCCCCCCCCCCCCCCCCCCCCCAGTACCTTCCCTCCTCCTCCTCAAGAGCCGCGCTCTAATTCGGCGTCACAGGGAGTTGTAAACGGCTTGCATTTTTTCTTTTAATGAAAAATTTGATATACATTTGCCAAAAGCTTAGTTTTTGGTCACATAGCAAGTATGGCGTCAACAATATAGATCTAAGCAATGTCTCAGCCGTAGCGTCATTACTCGCCAAACTTCCCCCCGCCAACCGAATGCCTACTTTATGTTAATAAGCCGGTAGAATGAACGGTATGGCTGAACTCTTAAGATTGGTTGACAGCAGCTACCAATGGGTGGATGGATGGCTGCTAGTGGCTGTATTCTTGATAACGTGTTGTAGCTAGTGCCACCTAGCCTAGAAACCAACGTTGACGGCGACTACCAATGTTGCTCGATTGGGTTTTCTAGGGCAGGGGTTCTCAAACTGGGTTCCGGGTAACACAGGGGTTCCACGAGCTGGTCTCATGGGTTCCGCGAACACCCAAATTGCAACCCCCCCTTTCCCCCCTCCCCTGCCACAGGCTGCGCGGCAGGACCATGCGAAGCGCCTTCATCTCACTTTGTACTGACATCGCGATTGATATGGTGGGGATATATGGGAAGCAGCACAAGCAGAATTATCTACAATTGCATCTGTTGCTTCACGGTCAGCAAATATAGAGGGGGGGGGGGGGGGAGGGTTCCGTGGCTGTTTTTGAGGCTTCCTGGGGTTTTGTGAGACCAAAAAGTTTGAGAACCCCTGTTCTAGAGGTTCTAATTACGACAAAGATTTTGATTGCAAGGTGCAATGTAGTGGGCTTCTATGGACGTTTTCTTATGTTTTTTTTTTTGTATTTTGGTTTTGCTCATTTAGAAAAGATCGCTAAATTTCAGTGACTTTAATCGACGGTTATCGGTGAAGAATGCACTAAATGGTGCCAGTCTGGCGTTCATTTCTCTGGTTGTGTTTGCACAGCCTCGCTCCAAACTTAGTGTTTCGTCCACATCTGCTCAAAGTGGGGCTTGTCGATACAGAAGTGGTTGCACGGCGACAACAAGACGAAGCATTTCTTAACGAACGCTTTGGACATGGCGCCGTCCTTGCAGACAATGCGAATAAAGCTGCAACCTCCGTCTGCCACCGAGCTGCCCCCCCACAACCCCATCCTGCCGCCGGCGGCCATCACCCAAGTCATGCTCCTGGCCAACCCCTCCAAGGTGAGACTGGAACTCTGTGCTTTCCAGACGCTCTTGTGGGTTGTGGGGTGCAGCTGCAAATGTAACAGCATGTGCAAGCATAGGTACAGCTGTGGGTGAAGCTGTAGGTTCATCTGCAGGCATAGCTACGGGTACAACTGCTGGTGAAACTGCGTGTGCAACTGTAGGGAGAACTGAAGGAATAATTGCAAGTACAACTCTTAGTGCAACTGCAAATGCAACAGCATTTGCAACTGAGCAGACAACTGTAGGCGCAACTGCAAGTAGAACTGCATGTGCAACCATAGCTACAGTTGTGTGCATAGCGGCAGGTACTACTGTGGGTGGAACTGCAGGCACATCCGCCCAGTGCAGCACCCACCCTCCGGTGCATTTGTCTGTGCAGCGGAGGGTGGGTGTAAGAGTACTGCTAGCAAAGCAAGTAGTTCTCGCTAGATTTTCAAGTGGTAGCATTCAAGCTGGGGTTGGCATACAGTTGCAAGGACATTTTGGTACAGTAACCTGACGTCATCTTTTTATGACATTGACTTGATCTAGCAGCTCCAGGGATTCTAAGGATCCACAAATTGGCAATATCCACACCCCATTTCTATAAAATTAAACTGCTCCCAATGAGCCAAAAAAGAGGGTAAGGAGCAAGGTGGAAAGGATGAATGAAGTATCATATACCAAGTGATGACAATTGAGAGGGATAGCTTTCTAAGATGCCATGTGCAAACATAAAGTGATCACACCTTCCACGCTATGTGAACAACTAGTGAGCGGAAGTGAAAACAAATGATGTCGTCATGTATCTTGCAGGACAAAGTGCGCATGAAGTACAAAGTCAGCTACGCAATCGGAGACGAGACCCACACCGACGTTGGGGAGGTGGACTGCCTCATCGAGACCAGCTCATGATTGGCACCGGGGGCGATTGGGCCGTGGCCCCACGCCTTCACAGAGCACCACCTCATGCTTCAATGTCATCACCACGACGGCCACCATCGGTGACCGTTGACGAGCAGGCGACCTTCAGTACACAGTGACGTTCACGGTGGGGGTGACTATGTCGGGATGACTGCTACTGCGACTGTCACACTTGAGCGACTCTCACCAAATGTGCTAGTGTGACTGTCACAGTGGTTGTCACGGTGCGATTGTTGCAGGAGTGGCCGTCACAGCAGGAGTGATTGTCTGTATGGAAGCCATTTGCCATAGCTTTGGTCTTGAGTGATGATCACAGATTAGGCGACCTGTTAATGACTTTTTTTCACACCCATGATTAACCATTTACTTTCAGTCACTTGCTGCTAAAGAGCATGAGAAATCTATATTTGTTGTTTTTCAGAACGAGTGTTTGAAGAGGATAACTATGGCAGGCTTACCAACTTTCTGCTGTCAGAGTGTCACAGTGACAATTTGCTACCATATTGACAGGATATGACTGACTGTCCCAGTACAAGTGATTGCCACAACGCACATTGTGAGAGGCATACATACCGGGATAGCCGGTGTCGCTGTGACAGTGACTTGTCACTGCGATGAACCCAAAGATTTCTGTCATGTCTGGCACAATGCAAATAGCCAATCATTCCCTCTGTGACTGTCTACTCGCTGGCAACAACCCACCGTTCATGCAGTGGTCATTGCGAAAGTGGCTGGCGAATGCTGAAGTGTCTGGCGCACCTCAAGTTGCCGATCCATCGTGACGTTTAGAGCAACACATTCTTTTCCCTTTCCCTCTGTATGTTTTTTCTGCATGTATGTACAAGTGAGTTTGAAAACAGAAAGGTATGTGTGTGCGTGGTATTTAATCGTGGAATGGACTCCTGCTAACCTCCAGCTGTCAGGAGCTTTCTGTGCAAGTCCATTTGCGACGACCGATTATGGAAACTACTTTTTGTTACTCTCAGCCAGCTAATGGGAGCATATTCACGCCGAACTAGCCGGATTTTCGTTAAAATCATATTGGACTTTGGAGTAAACTTTCTTCAGTGTGCCGTTTTTTTGCACAGCTATGAAGATGATCTATATTTTGGTTGAAGTGATATAGAGTAACATATTTCTGGACAGCCCAGCTTTTCTTTAACCGTTAGAAGAAACACTCAAATTGCAGATTTTCGTAAAAAACTTGGCAGGCAGTGTCTTGTCGTTGCCACGTGTGTAGAAGCGCGAAACCCTGGTTGCATAGTTGCATGCAACCTCTCCACACACACAGTTTAAGCTCATGTGCAGACAATTACCCTTCAGGTGCATGGGTTTGCTGCAAAGCTGAACCGAATATGAGGTCTAAGGCCAGTTCACGCATGCATCTCAGCACCGAGATAACGAAGAGTTGACGCATCAGTGCTACTGTCGGTGCTGACTCGGCACTAAATTAGCGCTGCATTGTGTGTCTAGGCCGTAAAAGGGGGGGTCACCTGCAGTGGAGTGCTGATGCAGCAAAAAGTCGGCACTGTGTCCACATTGCTGAGTTAGTGTTGTGGTGTATGTGTGAATGAGTCTATACCATCATTATTGGCCCCTTGATCTTGGCCCCATACAGTTGCGAAGAGAGGTAGTGCAGAATGCTCCAAAGTGCTTCGTTGCTCACGCAAGCCCAACTGCACGGCGGCGTGCAAAATATGTGGGCGCATGGCTTGAGCGCTGTCTCTTAATATCTGCACGCGCAGATTTGGCATAGTTACGATGAGGAGACAGATGTTCCTCCTAACATCACCAGGTAGCGCTAACAAGCAGGATGAACTAGAGTCACTTGAAGGGTTTGCCAGAGTAGTACCACATCTGACCTCTGCTCGTTTTCTCATTGGCCATTTTTCTTTTAGATGTTCACAATGGAAGTGTTTCAAGAATCACAGGTTCTAGCCTAAAGGACAGCATATGACAACAGGGCCTTTTTTATTATAAATTGATGGTACAATGTGTGAGTCACAGTGTGCGGCTTTTAAGTATTCCAGTGGTCTTCTGCTAGCTTGACTGGTAGGCACTGCTTTCTCCCTTACATGTGCGATCCATACCTTTCTATTCTTGCTGGAGCAGCCTTTGTTTCTCCTTCTAGAAACCATCGCTATCGTTGCAGTAGAAAAATTGCAGATGCAGATCACTGTTGCCATAGTGCTTCTTTTTTATAGTGGTACCTCGGAAACTGCTTCAAGTGGCTCAAGGGCAAACACGTCGGCACATTCTAGTTTATAGTGTCCACGGCTGTATCTGGTGTGTGCTCTTTTCCCAGTTTCATAGATGCCATTTGAGTGCATCACGTAGTAGGTCATACTCTACTGATGCCTCAGGCATTTGAAAGATCTTTGAGACACAAGCATGTTGTCAGGTCGGTTAGGCAACGATAGCAGTCTTTGATCGAGCAAGCTGCTGGACTGATCCTCTACTTACCAAACAGAAGAGGATCAAAATATAGGATGTCTGAAATCCTGAGGCTTGCTCGCATATCGGTCAGATAAATTAACGGTTAAAAACGTTTGCTCCAGCCGACTTAACACTATAAAAGCAAAAAGATGTTTCGCCACCTATGCAGGTGGCATCTTCAGGATGAACTGGTGGGAATGAAGCGAGAGTCCTCTCCGGCGTCATTCGCATCAGTTCATACTGAAGATGCCACCTGCATAGGTAGCGAAGGTGCCTTTTAGTGGTACATTTAACCTCGTGAAATTTTCACGTGTAACTCCGTAAAAAATGAGATCAACAAACTTGCTACAGTCAGCGGTGAACACGTACAGACAACCAAGTTAGCGACGTTTGTATTCTGTGGCACCATGTCCCAATAGACGGCTTGGTCGTCTGCTTGCTGCATCATCTGTCGAGAGATGGCGCTACAAGTAGAGTTCAGTAAAATAAAATGAGATGTGGGGCTAAAACCAAGAGACAGATAGAGGTTAAATCTAATTCAATTGTCTTAGACATTATCACCCAATTTAAAGGGTTCGTCCGCCTCAGCATCCGCCGCTGACCCTGGGAAGTTTGATGGTCTAATTATTGTCACAGGAAGAGCCATGGCCTTGAAATTTGACAAGGTAAAGTGCACCATTAAACTGGACCTTTGGGGAAAATTTGGAATGGCTACGTGCAGGCTCGTGCTCCTCAACATATCGGAGTTGTGCAGGCACCTCCTTAGCTTTCTTAAAATTCCCAAGTTTCACAAGAAAGGCTGCTTCGCACACTTACGACGGAGCGCCTTAAAACATCTTGGGATCTCCTATGACGAGGAAACAGACTGGCGCCATCTATTGGATAGTTATGGAACACTTCACATTTCTTGTCTTTTTTTTAATTTTTGGTTCGAAATATTTTTGACAGTTGTATATGAACGACCATCTCTCGTAGGTAGCGTGTGCACTTGATCCCGCGAAAAACGCAAAACCTTCGCTCTGGCGAAATTCAGCTTCAGGGTCACCTCATAGGCGGCGCCAGCGTGCCAGTGTGTTCTCTCGTCCTAAGAGGTAGCAGGAACTCGGTCGTAAACAAACGCAGGCGTGTGAACAGGCCTTGACTTGCAGCGTAAACTGCTGCGGCGGGCTTTCTAGACTAGATTTTTGACAGCGTGTGGCGTGCGTGCAAGAGGGAGTATGGGTTTTCCTATTTATGGAGGGCTGTTTTAAAAGGGTGTAAAGAAAGCGGCATGGTCTGGCGACAGTATTGTTCTTTTTTTAGTTTTTGGAACATTCCATGCCTGCGGAAGCAAGAAAAAAAAGCTAGTCATCTTCAATACGTCTAGGATGTTGCGAATTGATGCGTAGAGTGCAACGTCGGAAGAACAGCGGGGAAAAAAAAAAGAAAAAAAAAAGCGTCCTTGTTTCGTTTTTTTCTCTCTGGTTCCTCTGGTTTTTTGTAAGCGTATTTCCTTCCCTGTTGAAAATAAAATGTTTCTATGCATCAAGCTATACCTCATTCTGCGGTGTCTTTACAAAATACCAATGTTAAAAAAAAAAAACGCTAAATTTGGACGCGGGTTTAGGTTACTACTTGGAGCTCATTGCCAGCAGCTTTTCTTTTCGGTGGCCGATGCGCAAAACCACGCCTCACCTCCCTCATATTTTGTTCTCAATTTTTACAGGAAGGGAACTATATGCCTTTAAATTGCATAAGGTAAACTCCAGCATCTAAAGGCACATGTGGTGAAGGTTTGAGCTTTATATGTAAAGGCCGCGATTTTCCCCGCGGCCGCCATGTTTTCTGGACATGGTCCTAAATAGGGGTGTCGCGAACTTTTGTCGAACCGGATTTTTAGGTCGAACTTTCGGGGTTCGACTGAGTCGAACCGGTTCGACGAACCTTCGAACTTTTCACCAAATTCGACCGGTTCGACTTTGTGGACAGTGTGGCCAGACCTTGATATAAGCATGTCTAGGTTTGGAGACTTGTTTTTATGCAAAAAAGTTATTTTATTTTATAAACAGTTGCAATTAAAATAAACCAATTATAATCACTGAAGAAGTTAATAACTTAATTTTTTCGTACTATATTAACTGCAATAACCAATCAGAGCTACCCTTAATTTATTCCTTAGCCATCACCATCCAATCCGAAGCCAACTGACCAGCCTGTCACGCATGCGCACGCGAGTCGAACCGCATTACAAGGTTCGTCGAACTTTCCGCTAAAAGTTCGAAAAAGTCGAACCTGGTCGAACTCGAACCTCGGCCGGTTCGCGACACCCCTAGTCCTAAAGTTGTTTCAGTAGTACCAAACATTTTTTTTTGCCCACTCTAAAATAACATTTTTGTTTTATTTTTTAATAAGCACGTTGATATGGCCTTTGTTTAGTAGAGCGGGGTTTGTGCCAAGGGTCCTTCCTTGGCGAAGCAACCTCGAACTCGAAGAGGTATTTCCTTCATGGCAGACCTGAAAAGACAGATGTAAGATAAAATTCATAATCTGGAAAAGTTCTCAAAATAATTTTACTGGGTAGTCAATTAACTTTTAGACTCTTGAGATTAACAGGGAAAGTTTATTTGCAGTATTTATATTTTTTTTTTTTTTTTTTTTTTTTTACTTTTGGGGTAAAGTGTGTTGAGTTTGATTTTAGCCCAGAGTTTTATGTACAGGGTGTCACAGAAGAAAATTTACACGGTCTTTTCTACCGCAGAAATAAACTACACATCGCCGAACGCTCATTCTCCGCCCAAAAGTAGCACTAGAGGTCACAACAAGATGCCAAAGTTTCAGCCCGATTCGATAACTTAAAGTTATAAGTGATTTTCTGATAATTTCAATGGGAAAATGGCAGCCGATGGAGTTTTAAAACACATGGGGCTCTATGGCACCAGAAACCGAAAACGGGCAAAAATGGGCTCCATTTTCCCATTGAAATTTTCAGAAAATCGCTGATAACTTTTGATTAAGTTGACGGATCGGGATGAAACTTTGGCATCTGGTTGTGACCTCTAGCTCTACCTTTGTTCGGAAAATGAGCGTTCGGCGACGCCTAGTTTATTTTTGCGGTAAAAAAGGCCGTGTAAATTTTCTTTTGTGACACCCTGTAGTTAGCACCCAATAATTTCTCCAGTTTTCTCGCAGAGTTCTCAATTCTTATCATACCGAATGATTTGCAGTAACTCTGTTAATAACAGCAGGGTAAAACTATATTTAAACGTTCTAATCGAGTAAACTTTTTTGTTGACACCAAGTGTAAGTGACTTCTTGTACAGTAACTAAAATATTCGCCGGAAAACCGTTGAGTTTGTTCGACATGGAAACCAGGACTTGCTGAAGGTCGGCATACGGACATGCGTCATAGAAAGGTGTATAGACCTTTCAAATGTTATTTTGTGCGGTGCCATCTTTGTCTACTGGGCTGTGAAGCACGTTCGTAGCATGAGCATGCAGAAACTGTTCTGTGAACTATATTGGATATCGGATGCCGCGCATGCATCCGCAGCCCAATGAGTCGGCATTTTTTGCCTAAGTAATAAGCGCGAATACTTTGCAACAAAAAACATATTACTCCGCGAAAAACCAGTGGCCTTGGCACCGACAGCTTTTGTGTAGTAGGAACGGTTGGACGCACATGGACCTCAGGGTTTTGCCCTTCGAATTGGGGGGGGGGGGGGGGGGGGGGAGGCTGCAGTTACCTTATGCTGTGAACAGCCTCGGAGACGGTGGTCTTGACTGCCTCGACGAATGCGTCGGTGGCAGCATCTTGCTCGGAGCAGCGCGACAGCGTGAACGGTGCGTTGCACGTGCGTTTTCTCGGAATCATCTTACGATGTCCCGCGATGGACGCTACTGGCTACAGAAGCAAATCCGTAGATCGTAGCAGTCTCGTGCCTTCACGCGCCCCACGTCGCTCCCTCCGCCCAACCGGAAGGACACCTGACGCCCTCCGAGCTATGAATTGGCTCCTGCAGTGGCTCGTAACGTCCTTTGCGGTCCATCCTAAGGTGAAACCAAGTATAGGCAAGCTTATAATAGGAAAGGTCCACACCCCTTTTCTTACTTTCCCGTATCACGGGGGTGTAAATATTCATTACTCACAGGCGCCTGCGGCCAGCAACTGAGAAACCAACGTGTGAACTTGGTCTGCCACTGGCGAACCCGTCAGATCCGTCCGGTTCAGTGCAAGGGCCAGATAACACGCCGCGTACGTGTACACCACTCCGCTGATTGAGCCGACCTGGGTGTCTGTGAGACACTGCACAACAATTGAAAGACACCTGCTATAAAGAAACGGCGCGAATGGCCGGGACAAAGTCAAGGGCAACCACACAGGGCAGGCGCTAACTCAGACTGGGAATCGGTCCATACCATCGAGGAGTCAAGGCCTGCAATGTGTCCTCAACCCGGTCCAAGCGGCAAACTAGCCATCGTACCGGTGTGGGGTCGTGTAACCACTCTACCGCATGATGCACATACGTTAAAGGAGCGGTGCAATGATATTCAGTTGGAATTATATTTCATTTCACACGAGTTCACTGGTACTAGTGAAACTCTAGTATACGGGCACGCAATGCCTTTCACCAAGAAACCTCTTGGTTGTGGTGCAATTTCAAGGATAAAAGCGACTGTTTTCTTCCAGCGTTTCCTTCGCAAAACTTGATGACATAGCGTGGGGGTCGTAGTGTCGGCATAGTCCCCCTTTGACGGTATTTGAAAGCGGCTCATAGATTGGACCCGAACATTGGGCGAGCACTCGATTTGAACTCGTGATATTCAATAGCTTGACAAGCATTCGGGTAGTCGCTCGTGTCCAACCGCGGCAATGACCGGAATAGCCGAACTGTAACAATGTCTGGAACTCAGCGCGTGTTCTGTGCTTTGCCAAACCCAGCGCATAATCGGCTCCAGGTCACGTGGCCGCCTGTTCTGGCTGCGAGCTGAGGAAGCAAACACTGCTCTTTTTGCTCTTATTTTTGTAGCGTGAGCTACACTGGCCGAGATTGAGCAGTTTCGCGTGGCTGTCAAAGAGCCGTGCTGCGCAAGCACGAGGAGCAGTGACGTCACACGGCGCACAGCTGGCGCGCCGGAGCCGCCGCGCGCTCCGCCGCCATTGCGCGCACCTCGCCGGTCTGCGCATTCCAGAGGAGTGACGTCATAGCCGCGGCAGACGCACTGGCGCCACCGCGTGCCCAGCTGTGCGCCTCCGTTGTGCAGTAGCCAAGTTTGACGCTGCACCGGAGCCGCTTGATAGCGTCTCTCATTTTGTGCGAATAAGCTCACGCTACGTAAATCTTGGCATAGCCGAGCTAAGCCACCGCAATTTTTTCTCCGACTTTTATAGCGTCGGGAGAAACTTAACGCGTGTTTCATTGGTCATAAATGTCAGGGATTCGTCCAAAGCGGGATTCGCGCAAAGTTCAAAAATCGTTGCACCGCCCCTTTAAAGACCCCGCGATATTGCACAGGACAAAATTTCTCGTAAACAGCTGAGACGCCAGACACCCATTGGGGCTAACTAACTTCCCGTTGGTTAAACATGCACAAAACGCACGCGTATTTCAAAGTGGCGATGCAGCCAAGTTGGGTCATTCTTGCAAATTCAGCCCAAGCTGTCAGTCCAAAATTGACAACATCACAATTTTGGGGAGGGAGGCTGATATGATAAGACTGTCGGAGAACTTCTTGAAGCTTACAAGACAAGAAGAGAGGGGGAGGATAAATGTGCGGTTTATTTACACACACCCGCACGCGCGCGCACACATACAAACAAACAAACAAACAAAAAGTTCACCTTTTTTAGCAGGTGTTGACGCGATTAGGGTGTGGTTTTCTTCACTGCACGTAGTTTCAATGAATGTTTAATTGAAGTTCAACGCTTGTCCACTACTCCCTTCTCTCTTTTTTTTCTTTTCTTTTTTTTTTTTTGTTTAGCGCTTTGTTACGTCAATTCCTAACAATTATTACTAATTCCTTCTAATGTCCAATAGATTGTACCGAGGCACCAAACAAGGTAGCAATATCGCATGAGCACATCAATGATCGGTCATTAGAAGAGACCATGCAAGGTTCTCTGTGGTGGATTCTCTTCGCACCATTCCCGTCTACTTGCGTTGTCTTCACTAAGCGACTAGCCCTGCCACCCTCTAATTTGCGTACACTAAAGCACCGAGCTCAATATTCCAAAGCGTAATGAAATGAGTGTGTTCGCGGTACTCAAACTTCACACGTTTAACCTTCGTTGCTGTCTTTCACACTTCCGCCGGTCCTCCACGTGTTCGCAGCTGGATGGCGCTAGTAGTAATCCCCTTTCCACTCTCATCGCGCTCCTAGTCCTAGATCTTCCTCTCCCACGGCTGCACTGTCTGCACAATAGTGCTCTCTCTAGAATAATATTAGAACACAGTGGCGCACCGCCATCTTAAATGTCCGTTACTTTATAACGGACGTGAGGCCGTGGTTGGCAAGTGGCTTTTTTTCCATTCTTCCTGCATCTCTTAGGCTTCACACCGTCACTCTTCATCTTTGACACATGACAGCAAAGTGAACACTTGGCAACCAACGGAACATGTTCTGCAATGTTAATTAAGAAAGGTAATTTCCACAACAGCAATCTTACCACAAATTCTTTGACAAGAAACATGGCGAAGTTTGGCTGAAACAAAAAGAGAGATTTAAATATTGACACGATAGATATTGAAAACTTTGATGACAAGAGCCGGATAAACACTAATTATATTTCACGCATACCTGTACTTTGAAACTATCTAGCCGATAATGTAACACACAGTCTCCAAGATGAGTCAATTTCTGCATAACTTTAGTCGATACATTTATTCCATGTTCCATCAAATATTCGAAAACGTATACAAAGCATGTCTGAACTCGCGTATTTGAACTCGTGATATTTTTACGCGAGACTTCGTTTATATGTCGTGTTAATTTTAAAGCATGTTCACACACTCGCTTTTGCTTACGGCAGAGTTCATGTGATCTTTTACGACAGGAGAACACACTGGCACGCTGGGCGCCATCTATGAGGTGACCTTCCGCATTTCACTAGAGTGAAGGTTTTACATTATTCGCGAGGTCAAGTGTACATACTATCTATGAGAAATGGTCGTCCTATGCGGAGGGTCACCTCATTGATGGTGCCAGTTTTTCGAGAATAAAAAATGATACGCGATAAAAATAGGAAATCTACGAAAACTGCAAGTGTTCGACGGCTTCTCGATAGATGGCGCCAATGTGTTGTCTCGTCCTAAGGAGTTTGAGGATGTTTTAACGCTTATGGTCGTAAGCAGTCGCAAGTGTGTAAACCAGCCTTTATTTGTGGTTTGTTTTTACAACTGATAATGGCCGTTCGGGCCCTTGGCTATGACTCCCACGTTAGCACTTCCTCTTTCGCAAGCCCCCTATCTCCCTTTTTCTATTTCTGTCTAACTCTCTCACTTTATCCACCTCTCTCTCTCTCTCTCTCGCTCTCAGTCTTTGACACGTTAGGGGGGAATCTACAAAATTGAAGCAGGAAGCACTCACGTCACTGGGCTGGACGCTTTGGCAGGCTTGACTTGACTGGCACTGAAAGTAATTTAGACATTTTAAATAAGGTTGCTCGGAACTCTCACAGGCTGTATTATTATTTTTGTTTTAAATAGAAGTAAGATGATGGCCATTATTTTATTTTTATTTTTTCACACATATTTTGTGCATGTTTCAAACAATAGTCTTTCTTTTTTTAACTTATAGTAAATTACAGTTCCTTGCCTTCAGTTTTCGACGTTTCCATGCAGTTCATTTGACATTGTAGAGTTTGTGAACCTAAATGTTGAACGTAATACGTAGAACATTAAACTCGGCTACAGGATATGACGTTGTGGCCGCTTCTAGTCCCTTTTTTAGCACTGGTCGCATAGCATGGCACGGACACAGAAATCTGCTCGTGAGACTGGTAGCCGCTTCATGGTCACTTCGAAACCTTGGGAAATGGACGCAAGTGACTGAGACTTTATATTCTGCCACTGGATACGGTGTTTCACGTTTAGCGTGCCTGTACGGTGCCTGGAACGTGACTTCGATTGGTGTGTTCAGCGTCCCGTACCGCCCACGCACCGAGCGTGTGGGTGCAACCACTGTGCGTGCTACCTCGTTGGGTGCGTGGCAACAAATGACGTCACGGGAACCGGCGTGTCATGCTGTCGGACGTCGCTATCCTGGCGGTAAGTTGTAGAAGTTTCTGCGAAAAGTGCAAGCAGACGCGAGTGTCGCTTTCGCCGCAGCCGCCCCAAGTCAACACTACATAGATGTCAAGGCCTGCCCATGACGTCATCGTTAGTGGATTCCCGACCTACCCCAAGAGGCGGACGCGCCGAAGCTCGACCCATTCTTACAACAATTTTTGCCAGATTTGCGTTTGTTGTGAGACGCTACAAAACGCGCTGGCGGCGATGCTGACGCAAGCCAGGCGGCACTATACGTATAACCACTATTAATGACGTTTGGGGGCCGTATCCCTTTGCTGCTACGCCACAGCTGCAGGGTCGCGACAGGTAACAACATGACACAAGTGTGACGTATTAGGGCGGAAATCAAAGGACCACTTTTAGGGACGATGCAAACCAATGCAGAGCGCAAATTCGTACGTCTGCTTCTTTTGCAGGGGTTGTGGTGACGTCAGAACGCCGAGCTCCGATTGGCTCCGATGAAAGGAGAGTGGGTATACCTCAAGGCAGCTTGCTTTGAGGTCTACCCACTATCCTTCAATCAGAGCCCATCAGAGCTCAGCCTGCCCCGAGGCATGCCCACTATTTTTCAATCAGAGCCATACAGAGCTCAGCCTGCCCCGAGGTCTGCCCACTATCCTTCAATCAGAGCCAATCAGAGATCGGCGTTCTGACGTCACCACAACCCTCGCAAAAGAAGCAGATGAACTTGCGCTCCGCCTATACCACAGAGAAGACAAGGCCTGCTCGTACCTTCCCCAAACGTCATCACTGGTGGGTAGCGCTGCCTAGCTGACGTCAGCGTCGCCGCCAGCGCATCTCGCCGTGTCTTATAACGAGCGCGACGCTAAGATACGGTGACGCCAAGACGGACGCTTCTGCCGCCTTGCGGCAACTCTCGTCGAGCTGCAGTATGTTTGCCGCTTGTGGAATCACGGGAAATCACAGATATTGGGTAAACACACCAGTCGGAGACGCGCTGCAGGTGCCATGATGTTTCCGTGTGGACAACTGTTTGTACATTACCATGGCTGCTGCTGATGGAGACGCTGGTACGGCGAACACAATGGGAGACCCGCACGTGGCGCCTGCGATGCTTCCTGGTGCCTGACAGAAGGCCTCGTTGCCGTGGGTGCCGTTCAGGCAGTATGAGGCCAGGTAGTTGTTAGTCGAGGCTGTGGAAAGTATAGCCAACGTAAGCCTGTCTCCAAGTCCACATTCCGGTGGAAGTCAGCAAGCCTCATGGAAGCCTCAAGGCTGCAGTCGACCTATCGACTAAAGGCATGGTTCACACACTTGCAACTGCTTACGGCAGAACCGCCTTAAAATCTCTTGGGATTTCTAACGACGAAAGCAGAGCCGTTCTGAACGAGAGGACACACTGGCAACATCTATTGGGTAGAATTAAGGACTAACACCTGGCATTAGAAATTGTTCCACTAACATTAGAACTGAACTCGCACAGATATGCTGGGATATAGTATATAGTAAAACTACCCCTGATGAAGCGTACGACACGTTTTTAACCTTGTTTAAGTCGGTTTATGTAAGATTATTTCGTCACAAGGCATCAAGAAGCAAAAAGTCAAGGAAACCTTGGATAACGAACAAGTCGTTAAAACTAATAAAACAAAAAGATGCTCTTTATCGGCGGTTTTTACAGACAAGAAACTCAAATGATCCACATGCTTTCAAAGTTTTTCGTAATAAAGTGACTAGCTTTCTTAGAAATGCAAAAAGGAATTATCTTCACAACCTGTTCAATGCCGACATACTAAAACGAAGTGACATTACGTGGCAAAGACTGAACACAGTGCTTGGTCGTGGCCAGCAACACCCACAGTGTATTCAAGAGTTACTTTTAAATGGCCAAGCAACATCGGGAACGGCGCTAGCTGACTCTTTTAATGACGTTTTTTGTATCGCTGGCTAACAGTACATATGATCCGCGTAGTTTAGAATACCTAAAAGCTAGAAACCGTGAAAGTGCGGTTTTAGGACCGACTAATGCTGAAGAAATTTATCACGTGTTTCTTTCATTCCGTAACAGTAACTGTTGTGACGCCGATGACTTGCAAATTCGTCCAGTTAGTACGTCCTAGATCTACTTTGTCTTGCACTTGAACATATTTATAACCTGTCATTTATACACGGCGTATTTCCAAAGCGTATGCAGTTAGCGAAGGTGAGCTTTTTGTATAAAGGGGGTGACAAAAACGAATTATCAAATTACAGATCAATATCAATTCTTCCCGTTTTTTCAAAAGGTCTAGAAAAATTAATTAATGATAGAATGACTGCTTTCTGTGAAAAACATAGGATAATCACAGACTTTCAATTTGGCTTCAAAAAGGGTCGTTCAACCGAGTCAGCACTCCTGACACAAAAAGAATTGATTCTCCATGCTATTGAACACAAACTGCTAACACTAGGGGTTTTTGTAGATTACTCAAAGGCCTTTGACCGAATAAACCACTTTACCTTACTAAAAAAAACTCGATATCTATGGCTTCCGAGGGGTATTTCTAGATTTGTTGAAAAGTTATCTTCAGTTTCGTTTCCATAAAGTTGTTATAAACAACAAAATGTCCGATATCAAAGCGATTCAATCCGGGGTACCCCAGGGTAGCATCCTTGGGCCCTTGTCATTTAATATATATATTAATGACGTAATAAATATTGATAATGATACCCAATTTGTTATGTATGCCGACGACACCAGTTTATTTTTTAATTCTTCCGATATTAAACAATTAATAAATCATGCAAATAATGTTCTCGATAAATTAAACCAATGGACCCTGTTGAATTCACTAGCTATTAACAAGTCCAAAACAAAAGCTGTACTTTTCAGACCTAAAAATCAGAAAGAAAATATTGAGAACCCCCTCATGATAGGGACTTCTACTGTGGATATTGTGCCCTCAGTTAAAAGCCTAGGAGTTGTATTTGAAGAGCACTTAGTTTGGAACAAACATATTGAAATAATTGCTAATGAACTCTCTCGCGTTGTAGGTATTCTTACAAAGTTGCGGTTTTTTCTACCCACTAATATAAAATTGCTTATTTACAATTCCCTGTTTCTTTCTCACATCAACTTCTGCCACCTCGTTTGGGGGATTACAACCACGTCAAACCTTACTAAACTCTTTTTACTACAGAAAAAAGCCGCGCGCGTTATCACTGGCTCTCCCTACGATGCGCATACCGAACCGCTTTTTAAAAGCCTTAAGGTACGTCCAGTTCACTTTTTATATAATGATATACTGCTTGAGAGGTACTATGCCCGCAAAAAACTAAATAACAACGACATAGAACAATTATCTAGATTAACAAGAAACACTAACATTTATAACACACGTCACTATGAAACATGGATCATTCCTCATGCACGTACGAATTACGGAAATCAATCTTTATGTTACACATTACCATCTTTATTGAATTCACTTGATAATTAGAAATGAAAAATAAGTGTTTCATGTTCCATGCAGTTTATATATCTAGATCTATTGTTTCACCTTGTATATCTTCGTGTGCATTGATTGTTTAATATTTAGTAAGTGATGCTGATGTTGCGTTACTCGTTTGTTATTGTGTATTATTACCAGTGCTGTTGCCGAATCTTTTTTGCTTGTTTTTTTACATTGCAATGGGACTATGCATATGCAGAAGGGGCTCAGACCCAGTCAAGCCGCACCCTTGCGGCTTTTTGTCAGAGCTCCATACATCATTTGTTTAGTACTTTGTACTTGGTGATGTTAAATAAACTTTGATTTGATTTGATTTCCGTATATTGCCCCCTTTTTCTCTCGCCCTAGCAAAGGGCAACCGCTGGAGAATTACAACAAATGTTCGTTCCATGATACTCCCATTTTCTCGCTCATAATTCTTTCTCTCGTTTGACAATCTTTTAAACGAAAAATTTTCATTGATAATAGCTCAAATGCTTCGCTCTAGTTAATACAGTTCCAAGATCATCTCATAGATGGCGCCAGCGTGCCAGTGTGCACTCTAGTGAACTCTCGTCGTAAGAGATCGCAAGGCCTCGGTCGGAAGCAAACGTAAGTGTGTGAACGGGCCTTTAAAGCGCCTCAATGTTTCTGGGCTGATTCGCTCTCGTCTGCTAGCTGAGCCTCCATTTTCGATCCTACTTTAAAGTTTATGCAGCCGTTTATGAGCAGTTTACGCAATTATTGATTATTAACACTTGTGAAATGACGCTTGATAACTTCGCTAGCAGGCCTTTATGCTCCCTTCATCCCTAAGCTGGGACTGCAGTAAAGGCTACGTCCTCGATGGACCAGCCATGCGCCTCTCTTTCGCCACGTCATCACGCCCCCGACCATACCCACGCGCGGAGAGCCGGGTCAGGTGATGAGAGGGAGGCGGCTGATAGGTCCGGCGGGCACCTAGCTTCCACTGTAGTCTCAGCTTAGGGGTGAACGAAGTATAGCCGTCTTTTAGATTTGCCTACCTGGTAAGCGTAAGCGGTGATTTCCCTACACACCCCCTGGAAAGGGGGGGGGGGGGGCCACCACCCCCCTTGTTTTTCTGAAGGCACCGTGCCCTTAATTCGCAACGAATCGTCTATTCTCAATGCCCCTCCCCTCTAACCCCTCCCTTCCCCTCCCTTCCTAAAATTTTAGACCTCCCCCCCCCATAATTTCAATTCCTGGGGAAACCCCCAAGCGTATAAGCAAACACGAGAACCGGTTAAAGGATAACCCGTGAAACACGGAGCTGTGTTTACCTTATTCTTCTGCCCCCCAATCAAAAAGCCGAAATATGCCTGCTGACTTACTCTACAAGTTTCGTCCAAATGCGCTGCCCGGGAGGAAAGATAGCTTACTGTTTTGGCCTCTTGTTGTGAATATCTTATTCACCAGGGGCCAGAAATTGGAAAACTGGAAACCGCTGACGCCCAAGTCGACCACTTTGTCCACAGCGCACTGCAATTGAGATACTTCAATCCTGGAAACGCTACACCGAGATTCCCATCGGCTTTGAATATTTTATAGACCTGTACGACTTGGTATTTTTAGCCGCTTTCATCAAACCTTCGGTAGCTACTCTCTCGAACACTGTGGATGTTTATCCTTTTGTGTGAACTTGCACTTGTGCTGAATGTCTGGCTCTACACATAAGTGGAATCTGCTTTTGTAGCCCATGACACTTTATCTACGATTCTATCAAACCTTGGGTGGGTACAAAAGTTTCGGACACTTTACTCTAAGACATAATCTAATCCTAAAAATCACATACATACAAGATGTATGTCAACACCAAACATTTTAACCCAAATTTCGTAGCTTTTAAGACTTTTGTAACTAACCTGTGAACATTTTGTTGTGCATCATTACCAAGGATTCAAGCTGTTCATGAGCACAATAAATAAACAAATGAATGAATGAATGAATTTTACAAATCAGTGCGGATGTTCCATATGGCTGATCTTATGGATCTGTAATATACACCTTTATTATCTCAATCCGCTTTTCTTAAAAAAGTGTTATTCGTCGTTTTTTTTTTCTTTCTTCTGAAGCTAATGAAACATTTTCAAGTTTATGAAAAGATTTTCTTTAAATATAGTAAAAAAAAAAAGAAATAAAACTAGCTTGCCTGCGCAATATCGTTATTTCAGTAATCTTTGGGTACATTGAAATGCACTTACCTTTATCAGAGACCATAAATCTTGCTAGAAAAAGAAAAAAAAAGAGAGAATGGTTAACGTAAGCATTTCTTCTCTTAAAAGGGCACACGGTAGCTGCTGTTCTGTGCACCATTTGCCACGTTTAATTTTGACGCAGTCGGTGTGGAGGAAGATTTAAAATTTATGTGCCAACCGGAAGACGAATTAGCACTCGGCGCTTTCCAATAACTTGCTCTATTTTCAATCTTCTATTTTATTTTATATGTTCGTAATATATAGTGATGGGACGAATCACCGGAGATTCGGATTCGGACAGATTCGGAAATTTCCGAACTTCCCGCGACGAATATTCGGCAGATTCGGAGATTCGTCAGGTTCGTCGCTGGTTGCAGTCGACAGCGTGAAACTTGTCGTAAACCTCGCGAATACGGTCAGTTGTGTTTTCTTTTTAGGTATTGTTACTGCATATTACCAGATTTCGTCTTGTTTATTTCAACGTATATTATGCACTGCACTGTTAAACCCTGGCACGCGACCGGTCCAGCTGAGCTGATCGGTGTGGTTGACGTAGGCCTAACCAATGCACAGTCTCGGTTTCTGTGCGATTTCGCGGCGATCGGCAAAATGTAGCGAAAGGCAGTGTATTATTCATAATGTGGCGCAGCGCACAATAAATATATTCAGGTAAGGAAATGATTCGCCTCCTTCTTTAGAGCTGCGTGTGTCTACCTGTGGCGCGAGAGCGAGATGAATGTTGCTCGTCTCAACTTCGACCGCGTACCGGCACGCACGGTTCCGGCACCGGCGGCAAAGGAAAACCTCGCTAATTCGCACTTGTTCTCCGCTCTCGGCAGCAAGTCGGCCGTGAAAGGTTATGCGTTGCACATCTTCGGAAGCAACACAACAGATACTAGAAGAAACGGACAAAGGGCTTAGTCCATTTCAGGTGCGCCGTTCGTGGTTTGCAAGACGAACTATCTGGAATACTAATCTGCATTTCTCGCAGGAGCTTAACCATACTCAATGCTCCTGGAACTACCTGTCCAAGCAAGTGTTGTCAGAAATAAATAATAGTTTTATTGCACTCGCTGCTTCTCTTGCAGAAAAATGAACACGTCGAAACAGTAAAAGTTAAAAGGACTAGGAGTGGTTCATTAACACTTAAACAATCGCCACTCGAAGGTCAGCTTTTCCAGGAATGTTTCTTGCGGTTCAGACTGTTCCAGCTGTGCTTGCCTATGCCTCCATGCCCTGCTCATGTGAATGAAGCTGATGGTGGCCACATTCTGCAGTGTGAGGCGGTTCCTTCTGACGATCTTGACGGCCCCTGCAGGGTAGATACGCCCCCTGTGTACACACACTGATTGGCAGGCAGGCAAGATATCCAGTGGCTAAGGTGTACAGGTCAGGGTACAGGTACACCCCTAATCACACTTAGCTACAACAAGCAGTCCGTGGTTCTCCTGTCCTCCCAGCACCCACATAGAAAGTGCACTCCAAAACGTTGCGCAGTTTGGAAGAACAAGTTCACTGTATTTGTGTTTGTAAGCAGGTGTGCTTACAAATAACTGTATTTGTAAGCACACCTGCTTACAGTATTTGTAAGCAGGTGTGCTTACAAATACGCATGTGGCGTATTTGTAAGCACACCTGCTATGTCGGCGATTAGAGGACGGAAAAACCACGGACTGCTTGTTGTAGCTAAGTGTGACTATACCTGTAGTTTTTTTTCTTCCAGTATAGATGATGAGATTGCTTCGCAAGTTAATTAAGCATTCCACTTCCTCGTCTTCCAGGTAAGCATCAGCTTGTGCACTGATGACCGTTGTGGTTTGTCTCTTCCGTCGTGGCCCTTGAGTAGTGTGCTTAGTTTTACTGCAGTTGCCGCTTATCGTTTGCAGGAAAATTAACAACTTGAAACAGTATGTTGTAGGCTATTGGGAGTGATGCAAGGGCACTTTAGCAGTCGCCACTCTCAAAGATCATCTTTTCCAGAAAAGGCTCTTCCGGTTCAGACAGTTCCTCCTCAGCTGCGCTGGCCTGTGCTGTCTCTGCTGCACTGCTGAGGCTGTTGGCTACTCTTGCAGGCAGAATGTTGGGGATCCATTCCCTGTTCATCCGAATGAAACTGAGGGTGGCCACATTCTTCGGTGTGAGACGGTTCCTTCTGTCGGTCACGATGGCTCCTGCAGAGCTGAATACCCTCTCGGAGTACACACTGGTTGGAGGGCAGGCAAGGTATCCAACAGCTACGGTGTACAGGTCAGGCCACAGGTACCGCTTTTTCTCCCAGTAGACGGTGGGATTGCTGTGTGAGTTGTAGCATTCCACTTCCTCGTCTTCCAGGAAGGCATCAAGTTGCGCCTTGACGACCGTTATGGTTTGCCGCCTTTCCTGTCGTGGCCTGGGAGTTGTTGTGCTCGATGTCTTATACCATGAATGAAAATCACTGGGTGGTGAGCTGCCTGAGGAGGTGCTGGGGGCGCTCTGGGGTGATGATTCAGCCACACTCTTGTCCTTGCATGCCTGGCTATGGACATCCTGGAGTCTCTGCTGCAGGTAGCTTCGCACAATTTCCAATTTTGGGGATGCAGAAACCTCTTCGCTTGTGTGAGTGGAAAGTGTGTCCCTGAAACGAGGATCCAGTAGGGTAGCAACCCAGTACTGAACATCTGTCTTCACAGCATTCAAATGTCGACTGAGGCTCAGTTCATTGAGCAGACATGACGCAAGGCAGAAGGCCGGGGTGTCCAGCTCTGCACCTGTCATAGTGTGGGTGACTGTTCTCTCGATGAATGTGAGGAGGGGCAACACTTGTCCCAGCGTCGACGTGTCCATGCAGAGGAGGCGTGTTGCCTCCTCAAACGGCTTCAAAACAGTTGCCATGGCCTTGAGCAGAGCCCATTGCCGTGGCGCAAGGTAGTGCTTCGTGCTGTCTTCGAAGAACTCGCTGACAGCTCTCCGCTGCTCAGAGAGTCTCTCAACCATGTAGAATGTGCTGTTCCATCTCGTGGGAACATCTTGCAGAAGTTTGTGAACTGGCAGCCCGTGACGAAGTTGGATAGCTTCCAGTTGCCTCTGGGCACTCGCAGAGTGTCGGAAATGGCCAACAATGGCACGTGCTGCCTTGAGAGTCTCCTCCAGCTCTGCACCAGACTTGGTCAGCGATGCTTTTACTACCAAGTTAAGGCAGTGGGCCATGCATGGTGCGCGCTTCATCCCTCTGTCGTTCAGTGCTTTCACCACATTTTGTGCATTGTCGCTTGTTACAATGCCCACTTTCACCCCCAAAGGGACTAGCCATGTCTCTATGACATCCTCGAGCTTCTTGCCGATGTTGTACGCCGTATGCTGCTGTCCAAACCCGGACATGTCGAGGACGGCATTGTTTCTGGTCAGGGATCCTTTGGAGTCTGGAGCTATCCAGTGTGCCGTCACAGACATAAAGTCATTGACTTGGCGGCTCGACCAAATGTCGGTTGTCAGGTGGACTTCCCCCACGCACTCTTTAAGTTGTACCTTTAAAGCCTCTGCAATGACAGTCTCCAGCGCTGGGATGGCCGAGTTTGCAAAATAGCCCCTGCTCGGAATGTTCCATTTCGGAACACAGAACCGCATAAAATCTATGAATGCAGGGTCTTCAACCATGGAGAATGGCTTCATTGACTTTGCTATGTATTCTGCCAGTTGCTTGTTGTGCGCCATTGCCAATGGGTGCGTCGAAGTCCAGCACTGCTTGCGATTCATGGCCTCTAGTAAGGTCAGCTGGGTTTGGGGTGATTTTGCAACACAGGATGTCACGAATGATGCTGCTGGTGTTGATGCAGACGTTGCTGTTGGCGCAGCAGGAGTCCTCTTTAACAAGTGGGGATGGTTTCGCTTCATATGATTATGAAGTGCAGTTGTTCCAATCTTTTGGCATCCACCTTCTTTTCCAAGCCGTACAGTCTTGCGGCATTGTTTACATACTGCCTGATACTGGCCTGTTCTCTCGAAATGGACCCATATTGATGATTCTTTTGCACGCTTGGCGGGTGGGGGCAGGTTCCGGTCCTCGTGGATATCTGGACTGGGTCCACTCTGTGGCGCTCTGCTGCTGGAACTCGGTGTTTGGTCCACTTGAGCGTCCACTGGAGGTGTCAGCGTTGGATCTGATAATTAAAGTTTAAAAAGAGTAACAAATAGTTATGTAGGTGATTACCATGTACCTCATAGCTACTGTTTTTTTGGATCACTGCAATTGGATCTACACAATTTTTGCATAGAGTAACGCTGGTGTGCATGATGTAGTTATGAAACTTCCATTATTTGAGTGCCTGCAGTTCCATATTTTACATAGTGAATAAGCTCCTCAAAGACAAGAACAGAAAACCAAGACGACATTGAGCACTACTTACAACTGTATTGTTTATTGAAAAACGCTATCTGTACACAAAACTGGGCTCCTGGCATAAGGCGAACTCATCAGTTAGATGCAGCGACGATGCACTTCTGCCTACCGTGTTTGCTCACTAGTCAAGCCCTTAAAGCGCAGAAAAAATTGCAGTCTAGAGAAGCAAAGGCTGACTAAGAATAATTATGAGCAAGAATCAGTTGCCATTCTAAAAAAGAGGTTACGCTGATATCAGGCGGTAATATCTTGTGTGCTGAATTTACGCCCTAAGCAGTTGTGTCGATTGGCAGCGTACATCTAAAAATGAGATCTGATGAAATATAATTTGACTTGGTTACTTTTGGTAATACAGCTTTAATATTTTTATGAGTTTTTTGGCATATCAGTATTAAAGAGGACATTTGTGTAGCCTTGACCACCACCCTGGGTGTGCGAGCTCACAAGTGCCCGTAGCTTTGACTACACCGCCAAGAAAGTTGTCCCCAAGTATAGACTTTATTCTAGCAGCTAGATGTATGCAAAATATATAATACCTTGAATTATTGCAATCTCGAAGCCCTCCAGTCCTTCTATTCCTCTTAAGACATACACAGAACCTTGGTTGGAACTGGTCTCTTGTGCAGGTTCAGGAGTTTCAGGAGGCCCCGTTGCTTTGTCACTCTCCGTGGCTTTGTCAGGAATTTCCCTTTCAGAATTAAAAAAGTTTTTTTTATTATTTTAGTATAAGTTGTTTACACAATGCCTATGTGCCACATCAGTCACATTTTAAAACAACCGAAACATACTTTGGGGTGGCACAACACAGGTTATTCTGCAACATGCATTGCAACATGAGAAACATTGTTGCACCATTACAGTGTCCAGACAGAGAGAGTTCGGAATAGCAGGGTATTTAGACATTCCACTTAAATGTGCCCGGAATATGACTGAGGCCTGTTGCAGAAAGGTGCCATGTAATTCAGGTTAGGGTTGCACATCAAAATATCCAGATAGTTCAAGTAATCCTCAGCCCACCGCCTGGGCGTGCCAGATGCCCTTAGTTGGTTTTGCATGTAAACCCCAAACCTACACTGTATTCCACTTAAATGCATGACGAATAATTACCCATGCTGCATATCTTTTCCTCTTCTGAAATATATTCATGTAATCTCAATGCCAAATTTGATTGAATTTAGCTGAATAAATATAAGACTTAGTACATTCTTTGTCTGGAAGGTATTAAAATTTACATTAATAGGTACACCCAATGCCGCCCACCTCAGTCTTGGGTACTTGTTGCTCTATTTAGCTTCCGAATATAGTGCTTTGCGAGCATGTTGTTTAGGAGGTAAGTTGAACCACCTTTGTCAGGTTAAGGTATTTAACGTTTATATTATTAATTAATTCACTTATTTATTTATAGACAAGCTACCAAGCAGCTACGATCGATGTAGTTCTGGCAATAAAAATACATTGCATTAATATAATTTGAGGTGAAAACGACCGCATTTTTGTTTAGTTTCAATTGTGTGCACATGTTATTTTGTGCGTACTTAAACTTCAATACGACAATTTTCCCACATTAAAATGCACGTTTAATGCTGCACACCTGTTCACGTACCAGTTATGCTCAAATAAAAAATTAAAGCTCATTTACTTACAGTAAGATGGGGGATTCCCTGTCTGCCGAACGTCCCGAAGAATCGTGTAGCTCCATTGGCTCCATCCTTGAAGTGCGAAACCGTAATACCCGCCGAAGTCGGAGCAGTCAGAGCTTTGGGAAGGGGAGGAGGAGGAGGAGGGGGGGGGGGGGGGGGGGGGGGGGGCGCACTTCGATGGTTTTCTATGCGTGAACTTTATTTGATGAAAGAGAAACACAACACAGGGGTGTCCAACGCAACTTTATTGTTCGGAAACAAACACTAACTAAATCGGATGTCATTAACCAGAAAGGTACAAATGCAGTACAGGAGACTCCAACACTACAGCGCAAGGAGTTTCAGATTGTTTCCCGTGTTCCGATAACAGTACCTCAGTGGACACACGATGGAGATAATCGAATCGAACATAATCACTTGCGTGGTGTGTGCCACTATGACCGTAATTATGGGCACGAAATCTGTCCGTACCGAACAGCACGTACGGCATCGATCTCTTGCGGCGATGAAAACATGCGGACATGCGCTTGCATTTCCACCTGCACCATAAGGGGTATTCACACGAGGGAGAAATCTCGGGGATTTCTCCCCGGCACGCGCATGCCACGACGAAAACGCTAGGCTTTGCGATGTGCAAAAGCAAAAGCAAAAGCACCAAGCATGCCTATTTCGGTCGTAATCCAGAACCGAAACCAATTTTCCCGCGATGTCTGGCTACCATTCTCGACAAACATCCAAAATATTATAAACGAAGCGGAACATTTTATTTATTACTATACTAATATATTGCAACATTATTTTGTGCACTTCGTAGAATTTAGTGAATTTAATATCACGAAAAGTTAAACACTCGTCAACGTAATCTGGCAATCATGGCAACGCTCCGAATTTTTCCGAACTTTTCCGAATCTCTCGAGATTCGGCTACTCTTCCGAATCTTTCCGAATCTTCAGATTCGGCTCCGAATCTCGATTCGGATAAAGATTCGTCCCATCACTAGTAATATAGGAAACCCGAGTCACCTTTTTTTCGCGAAGATTGCGTACCTGCGGCTCTATTCGCAAGAAGCTTTATCTTCCAGTGAAGTCCAGCCAACGTTACTAAAACACTCAGTTGGGAAACTCCCATAGAGACAACTTTGAAAAAGTGGCTCCAATCTGTCTCCGAGCACCGAGCTAATAACGAAAACAACGCCACCATTTTTCCCCCAACGGCCACTCGAGGAACTGCACGTGACTTCTATTTTGGCTTTAAGAACAGATACAGCGGTAGAGGTTACAGGGGTGCCACCCCCGTCTCCCCGGCGGACGCGCCGCGTTCAACCGGTTCAACAACCGAAGTTAAAATGCACCTAGGTCTGGACGCGCTACCCGAAAGGCCCGCTGAGACATGGTTGTATGAAAACAATATTAATTGTTCCGCAAAACCTTGCGAACTAAAGATGATAAAAACATCACGCGCCCATCATTTGGTACTAAACTCCAATAAATTTCATACAAAAAGAGTCTTTTCCGTTTGTTTTTACGCAAAAACAGGCTTTCAAAAAGCTCGAGGTGCCCACAGTACAGACAAACGAAAAAGAGTGGCGCTGTTGTCGCATTTAGCTCGGTCTCGGTGGACGCCAGCGGCCCAGGTTTCGACGGCGAGTTTCCCAACTGAGTGTTTTAGTAACGTTAAGTCCAGCCTAAGGCCACAAAATGGGTTACGTGTAGATTATCGCGGATAATCTAATCGTAACCTATTTCCGCTTTCCTTGTGGCCGCCGCCATTTAGGTGCAGAGCGTCCCCCAAAAGGCCTCGCGCGAAGTGCCGTAAACTCAACGAGGTAGAGGGGCTTAGAGTGATAAACCGGAAGTTCGGAAGTGGCACCCCCCCGGTTGCCGCCATATTTTACGCAAATGTGACCACTCGTCACGTGACCTCCCAAGAGCCGTGACGTCACAGGTAAGATGGCAGCGCCCAGAGCTGGCGGATGCGAGTTTATTCGGTGCGCGGTAGCCGTGATGTGCAGCTGCTTTCCGACGACTTCGGGCTTCTTCGTGCTCGCTGACGCAGGTATAATGTGAAAATATGAAGGAATGAGACTTTATACCGTTTTTGCGCAAGATCGCTCTGGATTATCTGGATATTAACGCCTGTGAGACAGCATCAGCTCTGCATCGCCGTACCGGTGCTCGGATTCCGGGATGTGTCCGAGGATCGATAGAACTTTGAGTGCTTTTAACATGAAATTTTCGCATTCTCTTAGCTTTGTTTGAACGTTGAAATATCTGAGAATCTACGCGAAATGTATACATCGCGTTAGGGCCTAAGGGAAGTTGTCTCAGCCCTCCGTCACCGAACAACCATAGCAACTTTTAGCGAGGAAGCTCCTGCGATTTTAACCTTTTGTGCTAATCCACGATTCTACATTCGATCGCTTTTCTTCCTTTTTTTTTGTGTGTGTGTGTGAGTGCGAAGTGCACCCTTATTTTCAGCTACGAGGTTGGCGTTTTATTGAGTATGGGGAAGAATAAATCGTTGCAGGCACCTGCTTCAAAGCTATTCGACTTGCTATAAGAACAACTGTTTTGGTGCATGCAGAGATTAACTGCGCATTTTTCCTGTTTTGTAGGATTTATTGCAGCTATACTCTTTTCCATCAAGAGTGCATTGTATTAGTCGGTCAATTATTTAATTGTTCTAATTACCTGGATAAGATGATTCATATTTGTGTTCATCCCTTGCCTGGAGAGCAGTCTTGTTGAAAAATGTTGACTACCATTCCTTTCGGTCTCTTCAATAGACTCTTCTTAAAAGTGTGGGCTGTCTATACTTCGCATCACCGTAACTTGGAAAAGGCCAACCGCCACAGCCCCCTCGAGCCAATCAGAGAGACGGAGCGAAGGTGTGTGACAAATCTGTGCAGACGAGCACTCTGGTGATATGCTGTCATGTATGCCTCTCTCCAATGTGTGTATTGACTCACCGAGACCGTAGCCTTTGCCGTCTGCCAAATTCTGATGAAACAAATTACAGTAGCTACTACTGTAATTACCCCAGGCTTTCATACTTTGGGTATTTGTTCGACAAGAATGTTATGTCCGCCATCCCTGTGAATTCGGCTCAGCACCTATTGGACTCGAAGGCTGCATTGGCGTTAGACGTGAACTGGGGCCCATTCGTGTGCTTTGCGCCGAAAAAAATGGTGACGGTTGTGTTGCTTGATAAGGTTCTGCAAAGGGTCTATTGTGTCATACATATAGGAAGTGTCATGCTATATAACAATGCATCCACACATACTATTAAACTATATGCTCAGAGATGTGTTTGTTTTTCCAATTAACAAGTTACAGCAGCGTGCTTTAATGCTATTATCATGTGTGTAGTTTTAAGTATCCTCTCTGCAATGCCTACGAAGGCCCCTGGAAGGAATAAATTAATAAATAACATTTTCACATCACTGGAGTTGGTTTTTGGATGCACCACATGTTCAGGAAAGGTTGAACGAGTGCAGCCCCTTGCAAGAAGTCTGCCAGTCTGGTATGACCCCTTAATTAATATTGAAGGGTCAGAGAAGCGAGTGTCCTCGTAAGGTTCAGAGCGTGCAATGGACACAATTTTTGGTGTGTAGACTCTCAAGGCATGAAGGCAAGCAGAAATATGTTTATCTGGTTAGTGTATCAAATATGTTTATTTCCACTTGATTACATAATTATTGATTCTTAGTAAATGGTTCCATAACGAGTTCTTTCTGCGACAGTCTCGTGTCAGGCGTTCAGTCGTAGTACCTGTGGACCTTGTTGTCGGATGACGCTCCTGGCACGTCGGTGTTCAGTTTGGTCGAGTGGCAACTTTGACCGACTGATGCTGTCTTGTAATCATACGTCATGTGCACTGAAGCTGCAGGGCTGGCTTCTAATCCGAAAATTTTCCTGGTAGTTTTCGGCATCAATGTAGCAAGCTCGGGCATGTATTGCTTATGTGGCTGTGCCTTTTGCTGTACCGTTGACTTGAAAGCTGGCAACAATTTTTGTTTGCTATCCAAGTCTGGTGATGCTTGCAGTTCACTTTTGAGAGCAACCAACCATTCTATTCCTTCAAGTCACTCAGGGGCATTCTCCCTCAAAGTTGGAAATTGTGTGCTTCGTGGAGTGGACACAGAAAATTGGTGTCAGCAAATTTTTAGGTATTGTCCTTGGACGACAACCGACACCAAATCCACTGTCACTGCATCGCCGCTCACCTGCTTTGTCGTGCTTACCTCTTGTTGAGTGATGGACATGAGGAGCTTTGGGGTAATCAGGGATTCAGAATCTTCGATTCAGCACCTTCGGCATCAGGGACAAAGGTCGCCGAAGGTAATCCTTAATCTCCCGTGGTCGCTCCTCGAGACGTAATCGAGGGTCGTTTGGCACGAACCCTCGCCGACCAATTCATTGGTACGGGCTGCTTTGGTAGACATGGTCGGCTTCATGCAGTGGTAGCAAAGTGGTTTTCGGTCGCACATTCGCATCACCTACGTTTTCCTCGGTGTACTTTGTTGAGCACAGTCCTACACACGATGTCGGGAATGCTTCGGCGTTAGAGTGTCTCATTGAATTGGCATTGAATACTAAGGGGCAGCCGGTGGCGGTCGTCGTGCCATTGTGGCGTAAGTTGCCCTTGGTTTGTCAGATGCCGCTTCGCTCGCAGAAGTCTCGGTTGAAATACCTGTCAAACTTGTTCCGAAACAATCTCGGCAATCAAAATAAAAGCCGGGCAACTGATGGCAGGAAGTAGCTTCCTGATCTCCTCCCAGACAACGTCGCGGGTGATGTCGTGGATGCCTGGGAGGCTGGCGTCGAAGTAGTAGCTGGAGAACTTGAGTGTCGAGACGCCGGGAAGTTGTTCATAGTGGCAGGCTCGGGCATGCAGTGCACATTCCATGTTGGAAGCCTCAGTGATATGAACACTTCGACTGTTGGGGGGTTGCGGACAAGGCTGCCGAAGGTGTTGTCCCTCACGTGAGGCGCATGGGATTCTTAGGTTCTTGTCTTCTGTAGCATCAAGGTCGGCGTGGGCGTGGGCGCTCGATCAAGCGCAAAACATCCTCCACGAGTGCGGTGGCGCTCTCATTGGGGCAGTGTCCTGGACAGAATCAAGAATGCGGCTCTCTTTCGTTGATGTTGGCTGACGGATGCGCGCTTCAGCTTGATCTTGCAAACTTCCCATGACGTTAAGGAGGATCCATGGTTCTCAGACCAGTGCCGGCAGTTTCTTCCACGAGAAGTATAGGTTCTGCAGGAGCTGGTTGTCTGTCCACCCAATGTGGCGGGCGACACTGTCATATTGTTCAATCCAGTCCTTGACGTCTTCATACAGCTTGCGTGAAAAAGCGTCGGAGTGCGATTTGCGACGGGCATGCAAACAATGGTGGGAGGGGACACGGTTTGCTGCTACAGGTTTGTCATTGTTGGCTTAGTCAGCTTCGGATTTTCTGACAGGAGACCGAATTCCGGTAATTTTTTTTGGTAGCAGCAACTGGCTCGGATTTCAGGTGCTTCGTGGTGTATTTCCGAGGTTACTCCTTGTGGTACTCGGTCGTCTTGCGGTTGTTCTGCCAGGCTCGGGTCAGGACTTTGCTTACGGCTCGACAGGGGTAGAAGACGCAGAATAGTCCGCCAGCCGTGTCCCATTATCGGGTAACTCGGCTGAAGAGCCGCCGGGTTCACACAGAATGAAGGGCTACGGGTAAAGTGCCCAGCACCTCCACCTGAACATACGATTACAGCTGAGCATGACCTGCAGTGTCCCAGAATAGTGAATATTGATAGAAGATAGGACTGGAACAAGGATCCGTGACAGTATAACAAAACTAGCAGAAGAGAATCTATCCTGACCACTGAAGAAGCTGCATTGCTTTAGTGGCATTCTGTCCGAATAAATCCTCTCCTTCGGGGTTTGGCGACTGCCGTGGACGAACTGAACTGAAATGGATGTGGGACCACTTTTCTGGTAATGAGCCACTGCAGACTGTTGCCACAAAGCGGCGTGAGCTGGGTACGTAACACGCTCGGTGAAATGTCCGGACAGCGCGTAACGAGTGTGGATGAAACGTTTGTGTTGACGAAACGTGCGACAGACCAGCGGGATCAATGCCAACTGCAATACCTGGGCTCCGCGAAAGTGCACGTCTATGCCGGAACAATTTCGGAAGCAGCACAGCATCACCTAAAGCATGGCACAGGAACTACCAGCTTGAAGGCAGCTCTTTGGTGCGCCGCACACCTGCGCTCCGTGAAAGTGTACTTCTACGCCGGAACAATTTGTAAGCAGCACAGCATCATTCAGCACGGCACGGGAACTACCAGCTTCAATGCAGCCTTCCGGTGCGCCGCACAACCGAAGTGAGCCCTCGGTCATTTGATCGAAGCTGCACCACGATTGCACACCGCCAAGCACGACTCACGCAATTTCCGTCGCTAAACTGTCTATCCAAATATATTGCACACGCTTCACTGCAAACCTCGAAGATTCCGATGGTCAACGAGAGCACAGAAACGTCGCCTTAAATTTTATCCTACCGGTATCCGAATCAATCCGAGGTCCGAGCAACGTAGGTCAGATTGTCTCTTCCGTGGCAATATCCCGGTCGGTCACCAGCGAAATGCACACCGTTTCTCCGCATTTTCACGTTATACCTACGTCAAACACAACGCTGAACTCTGAACTCGCTTTCGACCGGCCTCATATGACGGCTTCCGCGTCTGAAATCAATTCGCCGAGACGAACGACAACCAACAAAGCATCCGACAAGCTCCGGCCCAGCTGGGGCCAGCCGCTGCATGGGCGCTGCCATCTTTCCTGTGACGTCACGTATTTGGTTTGGTCATGTGACGTGTGGTCAAATTTGCGTACAATGGCAGCCTCCTTATGGGGGTCACTTTCGAGTGCAGACCGGAACCCCGGTTTATCGCTCTAAGCCCCTCTACCTCGTTGCGTAAACTCCTCCTGGCCCCCACTGTATCTCCACGTGACACTGAAGGCCTTTTCCCCCGAAACGTCATCCACTAGTGGAGTCGCGTCGGCGTCGCCGCCAGCTCATCTCGCAGCGTCTCACAACGAGCGCAACGCTGCATGCACGCGGCGACGCCAGACGCACGCGACTGCCGCTTTGCGTCGCATTCTGGTCGAGCTTCACAGCGTGGTTGCCGCTTGGGGCGGGGTCGAGGAGCCACTAACGATGACGTCATGCGTAGGCCTTATTTGTCTTTTAGGTTGTATTGGCTTGTCCGCTCGCCGTGGCCTCCAAGGCCGCGCCCCCTGTCGTCTGCTAGAACCGGTTTTACCTAGGGTTCCCGGCATTCCTTTCGGCGCCGCGAACGGCGCTGCACCAGCCTTGCGAAACATCTATTTACAATCGTTTCGATATGAGAAAAAAAAAAAAAAAAAAAATGGCCGCGATCTTTTATTTTTAATGTCCTTTATTTCATTAAAGGGAATTGGTGTGTCACGTGGCGTATATTTTCCCGCTAAATTTAGCGGGGAAGCTGAATGGTTGTATAGGTCACGTGACGCCGATTTCCCCTGCTAAATTTAGCGGGGAAACTGGATTTGTGTCTAGGTCACAAGACGTGAATTATCCCGCTAAATTTAGCGGTCAAATGAATTGATTGGTGTATAGGTTACGTGACGACACTTTCCTCGCTAAATTTAGCGGAAAATGAGCAGACGGCCGGGCGGACAGAACATTGGGATTGGGGGTCGCGTTAAAAGGCATTTCGTGCTTTAATAGGACTTCCCGGAGGTCCGAAATCCATTTCCTGTGATAAGAGAGTGCACTTTCAGCCAACACCACCCAGATGAACTCAAAGCCTCAGCGCTCCGAGCGCTGACGCTCATTACGTCACGAAGACAGGGAGCTTTTCCGATACATTGGATTCCTCATGACGGGTATCGCCTTTTCGACGAAAAGCCATCGCCGCTGCGTCGAAAAGCAGTCTATGCGGAGGGCAAGTTCGTCTGCTTCTTGCGCAGGGGGTAGCGGTGACGTCAGAACGCCGAGTCCTGATTGGCTGATCGCGACCCCCTATCTGAGCGTCGTCTGCTCCTTTGCTACGTCGTCTGCTCGCAACGTCGTCTGCCTCTGTCTTACCTTTCCTGCGACTTTCGGAAGTGCAGAGGCCAAATTTACGAAACGATCTTACGCCAAAAATGTGCTTGAGACAAAACTTAAGAACAAATTCGTATTCGCGTAACGAAATTTTCGCAAGTTTTGCGCAGGTTACGGCGAAATCCTATGACAGCTCAACTCAGCATGGCCGACAGCGTCGCGGTCGCGACGACCCACGGACGTTTATTTTTCTACGTGAGCTTCTGACGCGTCCTGACTTCAAGCAGCAAGAAAAAAGTAAAAATTACTTGAAACAGAGCACGATGAACAAGAACGCTGGATCCATAAACACCCGGGAAAAGCTCCAACGGCCCCGATTCGACCGAACGCGACCAAACGAGCTGGGCAGTTAGGCCTAGCAGGCACTCCGCGACACGGCGACCGTCTGACGTGCTGAATGGAATATGCCCGCGCGACCCTTGTGAACCCTTCCCGTGTTATACTTTGATCGCTGACCTCAATTTTAGATTAAAAGGTCAATTTGTTCCTCTTGTTATCTCCTTCTTTGTCGAAGCAACGGTGACTCGCCGGTGAAAAAGCGGTGAATCTCCGACAGACGCAGGAAAGGTAAAGCAGCCATCGCTTTGACTAGCAGACGCAAAGCAGACGACGTTAACTGCGCCAACCCGCCGGCGCCGTTAAAGAGTGAGGGGTCTCGCCGCACACGAATGGAGGGAAAAAGTATTTGGGAGGGAACTTGCGGACACTAACACGCTTCACTCTCGGTTCTAAGCAAACAAACCTCGGCGCCCCGGGACACCTCGCCAGTGAGTCCTTTGACTTCCCTCCTTGATGCGCGTCTGCTAGTTGTTAGACAAAAACAACGTAACGCTCGAGTTATTTCGTCTGCCCTCCCTTAAAGGCGAAGTCGAGTTCGCTCCAAAGTCGCAGGAAAGGTAAGACAGACGCAGACGATGTTGCGAGCAGACGACGTCGCGAAGGAGCAGACGACGCTGAGATAGGGGGTCGGGATCAGCCAATCAGGGCTCGGCGTTCTGACGTCACCACTACTTCCTTTCTCATGCGCAGAAGACGAAAATGAGCCCACTTGCGAGGCGTATAGTCATTCTCCGTTTCGCTGGCTGCGGTCACGCAAAAATGGGCAGTCTATTCGTTTCAGACATTCATTGCGGCTGCATGACCTTTTTTTGGTGTTCTCGTGAAGCAAAGGCGTTCACGTCGGCACGTTTTTGTGCGCCTTTCATGTGGATTACGCGGACACGTGCAAGCGCTGCTCCTAGATTATTTGCGTGTGTTTTACTGGCACAGCGTACGAGCTATTGGCGTCTGCAACGTCCATGAGCGTCTCCCAGGATTAGAGCACTGCACGGGCCCAGGCCAGCCCGAAAACCCGAGCCCGGCCCGGCCCGCGGGCCGGGCTCGGGCCGGGTAGCACGCATTTTCTCGGGCCCGGGCCGGGCTCGGGCTTGAACAAAATATTATCCGGGCCATGTCGGCCCGGGCCGGCCCGGGCCGTGGCTGAGCGGTCGTGTGCCACAAATTTTAAATTGTTGATAACAAAAAAGGTGCTCATTGATCTTCTCGGTTCAATGAAAACAAACAAGCGAAATGCAAAATTACTAGGCTGCTGGAAAGCTTTCACGTGGATAAATGGAAACGAATGGATTCCTCCACCATAGTGGGAAAGTACGGTCAAGGAACCGAGGGCACTCCAGTCGCAGGGTACAACATGAGTGTATTTTTCCCCTGCGTTTCAAACTGAACATGAGAAAAACAACGTGAGCTTGATTTTGCTTTTGTGCAGGGAGCCTTACTATGCCGCCAAAGATAAGCTAACTAGATATTTTTATGCTTATACAGCTTTTTGAATATGCACTAGCGTGATTCTGATTATTTCTTCACAAAAACATGCAGAGAGGAAAGTTCTCTGAAACGAATCGAACAACGAAAAGCCCGATATCTCTTCAAGAAATGCATAAATAAAGAACACGGCACTTTTTTTCTTTAAATCACTTATACAATGCATATTTCACCAATATTCTTGAAAATACACCAAGTCGGGATATTTATTGTGTCAAAAAATCTCGATTCAAGTCCAAAAGAAATTTTAATCAAATATGCTCACTTTATGCTTACACTTTATGCTTAGGTTGAAGCCTGCAAACTTTTTTGGGCTCATGAATATAAACTGTCGGGCCCAGGCCGGACTCAGGCTTATATTTAAAACATTTTTGTCGGGCTCGGGCCGGGCTCGAACTTCTGTCTAAAAATTCTGCCGGGCCCGGGCCGGGCCCGTATGTCTCTTCCGGGCCGGGTCGGGCCGGGCCTAGAAATTAAATATTCTCTCGGGCTCGGGCCGGGCCCGGGCCGTGCCTCTGCCGGGCCCGGGCCGTGCCTCTGCCGGGCCGGGTCGGGCCGGGCCTAGAAAATCCGGCCCGTGCAGGGCTCTACCCAGGATTACTGCGATATGACCATAGTAATATCAACATGCCGCAGAAGTGTAGTGGGCCACATGCATTGTTGCGCGAGCCACAAATCGGGAACGAAATGGCACTTGTTTTTGTTGCCCGACCATCGGAGAAGCCAGGAAGACTCTTCCAGTGCCACCTTCGAAGTTCACCAAGGAGGACAGGAACCATGAAGACGCCAATGAAGCTTCATCAATGGTACCCCCACCCCATCCTTCAACAACTTGCTCCTTTTGCGGGTGGAAATGGGTGTACCTGTACCACTTGATGTAAGTGTCCAAGCATATTAAAGGTTTGGACCCGAACCCGATGAGGGACAGCTGGAACGCGGCCCTCCGCTGGAGCGATACGGGAAGCCAACACTGGTCAGTACGGAGAGCGACGGTGGTGCAAACCGCGATTGGAGCTCCGGACTGGGTGCACCCTACCAGACCTGATTCCTCGATCAAGGTCTCATATCTCTTTCTAGTCCCCATCCCCTTATCCCCTTCCTTTCCTGAAATAAAAGATGTGTTCAACAACAACAACAACCGAGACGAAGATTTTCGGAAGGCTTGGATACGTGATTTACCTCGAGAGGATTTCGTTCTGTCCAAGCACACAAAGGTGAGCCTCATTGTGAGATTTGAGGTTTTTTCTCGGAATGCAAAACAAGTAGCAGTGCAGACTGTGCAGTCAATGCAGGAGTAGTTAACGACAACGTAATAACAAGAGTGCTCGCCACATATTTTATCACACCTGCCAAGGAGTTAATTGTTATCCATACGAAACAAAATTATCTTAGCAGGTGTGCGAGCGTCATTTCACGGATGACGACATAGTTCGAGCGGCTTCATATGTGGACAATGGTACTGGGCACCTGGTCACTGCCCCTTTGACAGATTTCTGCCTTCGTAAAAACGCAATCCCATCTAAGTTCTTCGAGTGTTCATCTTGCTTTTCCAGAAAACGCACCAGAAGGCAGGACCCAGAGTCGAAACGACACCGTCACATAGAACTAAGTTGTTCTTTAACAATTGTCAAAAGTCTCGAGGTACACCTAAGCACTTCTTATGAGTTGTGAATGCGAAAGCATGTACGTCCTTCTTGCGGGCGTTCTCGGGAAGGGGCCGCGCCGCGCTCCGGTGTATGCTCGAGCGAGCTCTTTTTGGGAGGTCCCGACAGTCAAACGCTTCCTTTTCCCGGCGCGGCTTTATCTGGCGCGGGCACGTAGCGCCACGGGGTGACTCTCCTTGTAACTATGACGCGCGCCGGCCAATGGGAACCCTTATCCATGAGATATCGGCTTCACTTGGAGAAGTGAATTTGAAGCCGAGCCGTTTGGCTCAGCTTCAAAGCTGGGATGCCTCAGATCGCGGCTTCACTTCGCTCCATTGGGAGAGGGGAATTTATCTGCCGTTGGGCGCGGCAGCTGATGATGTCGGCTTGCTTCATGGGCCAGTTAATGCTTTCGCATTAAAAAAGTCGAAGTTCCTAAAAATGAAAGCCGTTTACAACTCCCTGTAATGCCGAATTAGAGCGCAGCTCTTGAGGAGGAGGAGGGAAGGGTACTGGGGGGTCAGTTGACCTCGGAAGGGGGAGGGGGGGTCACGTGACCTGGGGGGTCACGTGACGATGACGTCATCAGTGACGTCACTGATGACGTCATCGGCATCCGCATCGTTATCGTCATCATCACTGAGGACGTCACTGATGGCGTCATCGTCACGTGACCCCCAGGTCACGTGACCCCCCCCCCTAGGTCCTCCCGAAGGAACCCGAAGTGCTCCCGAGGTCCTCCCAAAGGAGCCCAAGGTCCTCCCGAGGTCCTTTTGAAGGAACCCGAGGTCCTCCCGAAGGAGCCCGAGGTGGTCCTCCCGAGGCCCTCCCGAAGGAACCCAAGGTCCTTCCGAGGTCCTCCCGAAGGAACCGGAGGTCCTTTCGAGGTCCTCCTGAAGAAACCCGAGGTCCTCCCGAAGGAACCCGAAGTCCTCCCGAGGTCCTCCCGAAGGAACCCGAGGTCCTTCGGGAGGACCTCGGGTTCCTTCGGGAAATTTTACCCATAATGCACCGCGCGGTTACGCCGACAGCGGCGACGGCGACGGCGACGCCGACGCCGACGCCGCTCAAGCCGGAAACGGGCGCCTAAGAGCTGCGCTCTAAAAATTACGAACCAGCGCCAGCTTGTCGCGAACCTGACATCGGAACTGCTACCCAAAGAGAACTCTTTCGACTTCGACGCCTGTGAGGACGGACACACGAGCGAGCTGGGGCTGAAGCATGTGTCGTGGTGCAGCGCAGATATTTTGCTGAACATCTCCTGTTGTAGAATGGACGACAGGCTTGTTGAAGCGAATGACTAATCTAAGAAGCGAAAAGCTGAAACTCTAGGAGGCAGAAAAAACTGCTACATGATCAATTCTAGTGTGTACATAATCATATTCGGAGGTTGTACATATATAGTGTTTGTATACAGTGCAATGTAGATAACCATACAATTCTCACACGTTATTTGTCCACAATCATAATATTGTTTAAAAATAATCATGTACAATTTGCGTATAGAATATTTTGTCCTTTGTAAAACATCGCATGTGTATGTGAATGATTTGTTCATCCTGTGTGCCTCACATCTCACAGATTAAATTTAACCAGGCTTAATTAGTGCCAAAAAAACAACAAAAAAAAAACAAAAAAAAAACAAAAAAACTTGTTTCTCGACGGAGAATTTACGCGCCAGTGCGGCTTCCGCAAATGCTCCCACTCTTGTGACATCACGAGAGGAGCGCTAATGCCTTGAGTTCATCTAGCCCCTAGGTGGTATAGTGAGTATTCACTGGCGGCCATAGCTGTGTGCGCGACTGCTTAGCGCGTGCTAAGGGCGAGCTTCCACAGTTCTTTTGCAACCTGCATTGCATACCATCAAGATTGGCGGTCTTAGCAGCCTATTAATGTGAGCTTGTTCTGAGCATGCACTCTAAACAGCACGCACAAAAATGGCGTCCAGTGAATACTCCCTATTAATTCAGCGCAGCTGGAGGGGGAGGAGGGAGGCGGGGGAGGCGTGAGGGAGATGCCGAGACAATTGCTATTGCATTTGAAAGAAATTAATCTCACCCTTCCTGCCACGTGGCAGAAGTCCAAATCCCGTTCATTGAAGCACTAAGGAGATAAGAGCATACGGGTACACGCCATTACAATAATAACACGACGCGTGCCTTTGGGTCTATTTATTGGAAAGATTTAGAGAAGGGGTCTCAACGCACTTGGGGGGCCCCCAAGCAGCTTTGGGCGTCGCACTGGGCATGCGCAGAACGTCTGTGCACGCACAGCGTGACGCTCCAAGCTGCTCGGGGTACCCAAGGTGTCGGGGCCCCTTATTCGAAAACTCTCGGTTGGCTAACAACTTTTCTTTATGCAAAATGTTAAAAAAAAAATGTACGTTTTTTGTTTTTTTGTTTTTTTTTATCCCAAAAATAAGCAATACGCATCACCGAATGACCAGCCTTCACCTAAGAAAGGATGAAAGTGTTTAACTTTTTTTTTTTGTTTCGCTTATATTGCTGAAATTTCGTATACTGGTGTATTTCTCAGTGGCGATTTCAGATATGCAATTAGTTTGCAGATAGCTTTACTAGATCTTGTGTTATCAATAAATGTGTCATTTTTATTAGGTACTGCTTGCAGGAATATATAAGAAATTTTTATAGAATTGCATCTTCCAATACATGTTTTGTGCGCTGATGCTACTTTTGTTGCTTTATATGTCATACAATAATTTTAATTAAATAGTCTCAAAAAGATATAGCCTCCAGTTTTGTGCAACTTGGCTGCAAATGTGTTTTACCAATGTAATATAATAAAACCAGGCTTCAAATAGCATCACAGCACAAATAACGCATTGGTGAATGCAATTCTATAAAAATTTCCGATATATTCCGAAGAATTTTACGCTACCGAGTCGACCTGCGAGGGGGACCTAAATAAAATGACAAATGTATATACAACGACCAGGATCTAGTAAAGCTATCTGAAAACTAATTACATGTTTGAAATCACCACTCAGAAATACATCAGTATACTAAATTTCCGCACGATAAACGAAAAAAAAAGGCTTTCGGCCTTTCCACTTCGGCAAAGAAAGAAGACCAGCGGAGCTGTACAATTGAAAGCAATGGCCGGCCGCAAGTCGGCAAGCCAGAGTGGAAAGGCTGGCGCCATCTATGAGCGACGGCGGCAACCATATCCGCGGCTTGCTTCCGTCGCTCATAGATGGCGGTAGGTGTCCAGAGTCCAGTGTCTTCATTTTTTTGCGGGGGACACGATCCTGGGAAAACTAGCCCTTAACAGCTCCGCTGTATTAAAAAAGTTAAAGACCCTCGTCCCCCTTTAAATGTAGAGCTAGTGGTTAGGACCAGACGCCAAAGTTTTAGAATTTGCCGTTATCCTATTAACAAGTTATAGTGATTTTGGGAAATTTTAATGGTAAAACGACGACCGACGGAGCCCACGAATGCATAGAGATGTATGACGTCAGCTATCGTGAATGGGCCCCATTTTTTCATTGAACGTTTGAGACAATCACGAACAAGCTTTTAATACAATAATGGTTCGTTTTGAAACTTAAACGCCTGGCTCGAACTGCACTAGCGCTGTACGTTTAGGCGAAGACTGAGCCTTTGACTATAGTTTAGAATAAAATAATATAATAAAAAATAAACAATATAAAACTTTCTTTTTTTATCGGGTGCGCTTTGTATACAGGAGCTAATGGGAAATTTCAGGAAAATACACACATTATACTTTATGACTGTTAAGTTAAAAAAAAAATATTAACACGCAAGAACCGTACTCACGAAATGAGGTATTTTGCGGATACAGAGCCTTTCAGTCACAAAGGTTCCATACGACGAATTAATTCTGTTTTTTTTTTTTTAATTATTAATTTGACGGACAGGCGCCGTCCTCCTCAGTCGAATAAGTATTTTTTGCCGGATAAAAGCAAGTATTTGGAAAAGTCGAATCATTTTCCGGGATTTTTTTAAGTTTTTCTTTTTTTTTCATTTCCCGACTTTTTTAATTTCTACTTTGCGATTGTTCAGCTTGTGTGTTTATAAAACCTGTTGCGATCGGCTTAACTGCGATAAGAGCGGTGAGTAATGAGTTATTCAGTTTTAGAACAGTCTAACACTTTTTAGGCTTAGTAAGGTACGTTGTTGGGCTAGTTGGTTCATCTTAGTAAAACATAAAATAGCGCAACAGAAACAAGGACAAGAAAAAACATAGCGCCTGTCCTGTTTACTTCTTGTCCTTGTTTCTGTTGCGCTATTTTATGTTTTACTTTTTAGGCTTAGTCGAATTGTATACACATCAAAATATATTTCAGTGTATATATCTTTTTATTTAGGTAGACATCACAACTTGGCAAAAAGTGCCTCCTGTCAACCTATAAGCGGAAAATAACGTATCGCATTGAATGCGATGTAATTATTGCGATTGGCTGTTTATGTGTGTACAAAACTCACCGAATCAATCCCATAAACGTTTGGAAGTGTAACGTTTACGCAGTTTCCTGGAATGAAATACAATGTAATTGTTTGATTTCTTCCATTGCGGGTCACATCTTTGAAGTCGGACGGTTTGCTGATCATGATGCCGTATACAGCTGCACTGCTACACATCAAGCGGGACTCACCCACTGATCAGTGTTCTAGCACGGCTAACGATTTTACGTGAGAACTCCGTCCGATTTTTGTCATTGAGGAGTTTAGTAGATCGTTCCAGTGACTCCGATAACGATACCCGATACTCTGCCGACGCTTTGGCGCATGAATCCTATCGTTATTGAGTATCGTTAACTGAGGTAATAGAACAATCTACTAAAACTCTCTATTAGGAAGTTTCAGTAGATCGTTCCGGTAACTCCGATAACGATACCCGATACTCCACCGACGCCTTTGCACATGAATCCTATCATTATTGAGTATCGTTACCGGAGGTAGTAGAACAATCTACTAAAACTCTCTATTAGGGAGTTTTAGTAGATCGTTCCGGTAACTCCAATAACGATACCCGATACTCGCCCGACACCTCTGCTCATGATTCCTATCGCTATTGAGTATTGTTAGCGTAGGTAATAGGACAATCTACTAAAACTTTCTATTAGTGAGTTTTAGTAGATCGTTCCGGTAACTCCGATAATGATACCCGATACCCCGTCGACCCCTTTGCCAAAATTGTATCGTTAATTAACATCGTTACCGGAGGTATCAGAACGATATACTAAAACTCTCTATTAGGGAGTTTTTGTAGATCGTTCCGGTAACTCCGATAACGATACCCCATACCCCGTCGACCCCTTTGCGAGAATCATTTCGTTAATTAGAAGCGTTACCGGAGGTATCAGAACAATCTATTAAAACTCTATATAAAAGGAGTTTTAGTAGATCGTTCCGGGAACTCCGATAACGATACCCGATACTCCACCGATGACTTTGCGCATGTATCCTATCGTTGTTGAGTATCGTTAGCAGGGGCATCAGCACAATCTACTAAAACTCTTCATTAGGGAGTTTTAGTACATCTTCCGGTAACTCCGATAACGATATCCAATACTCCACCGACGCCTTTGCGCATGAATCCTATCATTATTGAGTATCGCTAGCGGAGGTATCAGAAAAATCTACTAAAGCGCTCTATTAGGGAGTTCTTGTAGATCGCTCCAGTAACTCCGATAACGATACCCGATATTCCACCGACGAATTTGCGCATGAATCCTATCGTTATTGAGTATCGTTAGCGGAGGTAATAGAACAGTCTACTAAACCTCTCTATTAGGAAGTTTTAGAAGATCGTTCCGGAAACTCCGATTACGATACCCGATACTCCACCGACGAATTTGCCCATGAATTCTATCGTTATTGAGTATCGTTAGCGGAGGTAATAGAACAATCTACTAAAACTCTTTATTACGGAGTTTTAGTAGATCTTTCCGGTAGCTCCGATAACGGTACCCGATACTCTGCCGATGCCTTTGCGCAAGCATCGTATAATTACCGAGTATCGTTATCGGAGGAGTCAGAGCAATCTATTAAAACTCTTTATTAGGAAGTTTTAGTCGACCGCTGTGGTAACTCCGATAACGATACCCAATATTCTGCCAACGCCTTTGCGCATGCATCATACCGTTATTCAGTATCGCTACTAGAGGTTTCAGAACGATCTACTAAAATTCTCTCTTGACAATACTTCCTTTCACTATTATTGGAGTATTGATATTTTCTTCACGTGCTCCAATTCGGGAGCGCTTTTTCGGGGTTTATTTTGTTTACTCAAATTTGGTGTCTTTCTGCTTCTATTTTCGGTGTCGAATTAAAAATCTGCCATTATCGCGCTTATGTCTAAGAAAAACAGGACACAAGAATGGAATTCCCCGAACTTGAGTTCCTTTTATTCGAGGACAGCTCCGATTCGGGTGTTTATCGGTTTTTTTTGATAAAACAAACTCTGGGGTAAATTTTAGGGGTTTATCGGTATACATACCGAAGGCACGGAACCCTTCTTGCAACACAACACAGAACATGCGTCGGACCTACCTAGGGACATAATTTTGTTTCAAAACGAATCATGTGATAGATGTTGCCATCGTGTGCCTGTCGAGACGAGTATAGGCGCGTTCGATTTACCCGCACCAACTACACCGGTGCAGAAAAGTCTAGGGCTGTGAACTTCCGGTCGTATCTCAATACTCATGCCGGAAGTACACCGCCCTACACTTTTCTGCACCGGTGCAGGAGAGTGGCAAAACGATTTATCTTTGTCCTTTTCTTTGGAAAGGTGCCATTGATTAAACCTTCTCTGTAATTTTACTTCAATTTCATAGCTTTACGCGTATTCTCTGTGAGGGACGACTGAATAATTTGTCTTCGCACCTGACTTTTTTTTTGTCTTCATTTAGGATTTGTGCCGCTTGTATCCAGAATAGCTTAGATACATCTCGTTTTGGCTATAAGCGGTGCTCTGCGTATCGTCTGAAAACTGTATACCGGTATGTATGGCCGTATATGGTCATCATATATGAAGCGAAATTTAACGAAAATAGGCGTGGCTACGAAATGTCTCCTCCGTCTCTCAGCCAATCAGAAAACCGGAAGTAATGGGCGCCATCATTTAAATACTGGGAAAGCAACCGCGTTCTTTTTTCCAATATTGAAGGGTGCAACTCAGTATGAGTGTGCGTTGGCAGTGTGCTTCCACAGAGCGTTAACTTCGCACCGTCACGGTTGTTTTTCGTAGCAGGGGATAAGTTACTTTACCCACAGCTCGAGCACACACCCGAGTATACCTCTACACACATTTTCCGCAAGGGCACTACCATCTTGAATGTCGTCAATTCTGGTATGCGTTAGAACATCGTTTTGATCTCTCCACGCCGCTGGAAGATGTTTACGAAACATGCGTGATTGTCACATGTTCTCGTTTTACCTCACCTATATTTTCTCTCATATTCCAAGTTGAAATATCCTATTACTATTCTGTCCGGCATACCAGATGCGGAATCCGCGTTGATGAGATCGCAAGGGGACAAAAAAAGTTTATAGTTAAGTTATGTTGGTATTGCTACCCCTAAACTCTGGGGTGCTGGTTAGATAGATGCCTTACCAGTTGCAGCGTAGGATGGAGAATCAAAGCTCAGCAGGCAGGCTACGAGGGAGATCAGCAGCGTCCTCATGGTCGTTCCCTTTACCGCTAAATGAAACACAGTGTCAGTGACAGGCAGCCGCCACGTGCAGCTTTGGTGGTTGGTTTGTCTGCGTTCAACTTGCAGTTGTGGTGCTCCAGCTGCAGGATATCCGTAGGTAGGTGCGTCACGATGTAGTAGTGCCAACGAGTAGTGCCGACGCGAATGCTCGCCGGTTAGCACTTCCTGTGACAGGCATGCACACCCGATAAGCTGCGCGCCTAAAAATAAACTCAAGTTCAGAGTGGTTCTAAAATAGCGTTTCCTGCTGCAATGTCATCATCAGCCTGTAGCGTCCTATACAGGTAAGCTGCGATGGAATTCCGTTGAAGTAAAGAGGTGAACAATTTGGGCAAATGGGAGAATCATAAACAATTGATGTAGACCATGTGCCGTTTTTGAGCACTTCAGCGAAACAAAACAGCTGTGAAGTCGTTAGCAACATAAACAGTATCAAGTAAGCGTCAGAAAAATGCACTTAATCATAAGCGCCATTGGCGCCAGCGTGTCCGTGTTTTCTCGTGTGAGATCACAAGAAGTCGCCAACTCATGTTTACAAACAAACCTGAGCGCCCCTAGCGGACGCCACCGGCGCCGCGCATGCGCGATGGGTTGTGGGTAAGAAGCTCGCCGTCGCCCGTAAACAAACCATTGGAATGCGTTGTTGTCGGCGTCGGTATGAGTCCCCCTGCCCTTTTTCGCGTTCGAATTGTTGATTCTACGTCTTCCTGGCGATATCTGACTACTTGAGCGGCGTCAGCGAAATTACCGAGGCTCGTTACACCACAAAACTTCGTGTGAATAATGTGACATGTGGCGATTCATTCCGCGTGGACGCCGCAGTATGTACGCTAAAGCCTGATTCGCATGATGCGATTTCGCTCGCAATTTTCAGTCGCGACGCCGCTTGGGCTGCAAAAGCCTGAACCGTAGCTGAGATGGTCGACGTCGATACTGAAAATCGCAAGCGAATGGGACCAAGTAAATTAGGGATAACAAGTCGCGACTTGTTATCCCTAATTTACTTGGTGACCATCACCGCGGTGATGGTCACTGGTAACAAAGATCAACATCTCCTTGTATCTACTGTTTACATCGAGCCTGCAACTTTCAAATGTAAGTTTTTTGAGGCCTGCACTTACTTCTTATCGCAAGTACAGGACCAACATTTGGTCCACGGGCCGGCGTCGTCTAAGAGCCGGCGTCGTCTAAGAGAGCAGACGACAAGCAGAAACGTTTGGAAGAGCAGACGACAGTTCGAACGATCAGGCGGCCGTTTGAACTTGAAGACGCACTGAACGTAGTCCACAGGTGGTCCGCACAACTTGACGGTTTTCTGGCGTTCATGTTGAAACAAAGCAAATAAGTCTGATGACCACAAGTATCCGTGAATTCAACCCATGGTGTTTCCCGCCCAAGCAATCGTTGTCCGACGGCGTCTGCTGTTCCTTTTTCACGGCACATATCTAGATTCTCCGACCAACCCAGCACGTGAAAACTGACCTTCAAATCTTTCTCGACACTTTTGGTACGGCCCTTGTCACGGCGTTTTGACGAAAAGGCAGGTTTTTGTCTGGTTCCTTTCAAAACAACGCAGGAATACACGTCTGGCATGGGGACTTCTGCCCACAGCCCCAGACCGGAAGTGCGATCGATGCGCCATCACCGCGCCGTGACGTCACAGAGTTAAAGCGGAAGTTTGTGAACGGTCCTTAACATGTGCGGAGCGTGGCATTGACAACGCCAACAAGCGAACTCCCATTTTCTTTTGAGCCTGTTTGAGAGTCGAGAGGCTGTCATCATAAACATTGTCAGTTCATAGCACAAGTATAAGCGTCTTCTTTTTTTTTATTTGCATTATTTTTAAGTTTACAGGAGGCGCAAAAAGAGCCGATGTTGTGAACGCGCAAACTGCGTGTGTCGCATCGCAAATTTCTCTGAAATCTCCTGGAAGCTACGTAGTTGCACATACCCGAATATGTTCATTGAATGTAAAAAAAAAATACCTCCTATTAATTAGAAGGTTTTAGACATTTGGTTTGACCAATCTCGGATTGCCCAACCTTCGACTTTGAAGGAAGTGAATCCTTCCTATCCGACTCGATCGCACATTAAAAAATAAGTACACGAAGCACGTCCAAGAAACGACTGTTCACAAAACCATTCTCTTTATTTCAGTACCCTATTCATTTCATCCTTGTTTAACAGCATGCAAACAAAGGCAAACGCAACCCCAAGAAGCACGGAATTCGACCATGCATTGGCCAATGGCTGGCGATGGTCTTTTGGCCAATGTACAAAGAATGGCCATTCATCGGCTAACGCTTGGCTGATGGCTGATGGCCAATGGCCAGAAAAGGGCCAGTCATCGGCTAAAACCTGGCCACTGTCTGACCACTGGCCAAAGGACTAATGCCAGCTATCGGACAATGATTGGTCGAATCTCTGCTGCATGGGACACTTCTTGATTACGAGGAACACAACGTGCAAATAATAAAAAAGTTTATAGCCAACGACAACTTAAAAAAAAAAAATAGAGCGTGGTGAGCTTCGTGTGTTTTATTATCGCTCTATAGTCACTGAGCTTGCAGCGTTAGCCGATGATAACGCCAAAATCTTTCAGCCTTTCCGCTCTGGTGAAGAAGGATCGAAGACCAGCGAAGCTGTACCATGGTGGGAATGAAGTAATGGCCGGCCGCAAGTCGGCAAGCCAGAGTGGAAAGGGTGGGAAGGTTGCCGCCATCTATTCGCGACTCCAGCAAAACGGACGCCGCCAAGCGGGAAAACCGGGAACCAGTCGGTCCAGGTCGCTCCGCGCCCCGCCGCGTCTCTGATGGCTTTCGCGGACACGTGCTGTCGGCGCGGGATTGAGCAATGTAATTTGACGAGGGTCCGGAAATTTCTTAAGTTTGCCTGAGTGTTTATTAGTGTGGTGAAGCCTCAGTAGATAGTTTCTTTCCATCAGGTGTTTGAAAGCCCGTTTACTCCACAACACAGGGTCGCGTGCTTTCAATTTTTTGGATGAGGAGGAATCACGGAAAGACTTTTGATTTCTCGTCTGTCTCTAATCACATTCAAAGTGACGACTGCTTGATAACTGATAAGTGGTTTCTTTGTAAGGATGTAGAACAGCGGACTGAGGTCGACAGACGAAGTGTTTCACTGGGGGGAGCACCAATGTTGTAGTCAAGTGAATGGGAAGGTTCGATAGCTGCTTTCCTTGAGTTTGGTTGTGCTCGATTAGCTTCAAGTTAATTTGAGCCACTAACGCCGGCCGGTGCGTTGGCTATTCATCTTGGCGGCTTTTCGACGATAAAGACCACATTGAGGGAGTTGGGCTAATTTCGCAATTACTTGATTCAGAAAACCTGCCGGCTGCATATGATTAATGAGGGAAATTATCTGCTTTCAAAAGGTGGGGTACGCGTCTCGCAAACTTTGAAGCTGTCTCGTCATTAGGATCTATCGCGCCCTCCAATATTTATATTATAACCCCTGTCGAAGCCAGCAGCAATATACGTCTACATGCTCAGGTTGACCGGCCACAAAAAATACTAATTTTATCCGTTCAGGATTCGAAGTCAAGTGCGATGCAGAGAGGTCTGAATGAATCTCCGATGAAGACTCTCCTCAGTTTGTCCGCATTCGTCTCCGTTCTACCGGCTAGAACCATTTGGCTAAGTTTAAGTAGTATCTCTGTCGGTCAAATATACTTTTATTCAGCAGTTCACCTAATAGTTAGTCAACTAAGTTCATATTTCAACCCGAAGAATATACTAATATCGCTTTAGTGGGACCCCCATAGTACGTAATATAATACATCATCCTCATATTCGTCAAAATTACTTCTCGATTGCTACTAAAACCTGAATTGAAATACGAGTATCAGCTGCTTAGTGAAGCGCCAGCGAGGTGACATGCTCCTTGGCTCAAGAAGCGCTTGCTTAATTTTCGTAATTTTGCTGCAGCCTGTGTTCTTGACCGAGCACACGACTGGAGCTGTTTCTTGAAACGCGGACAGGCACAAAAGCTCAATTTCGCGGACAGATAAGTCGCACGGTCGAGGCATACGAGTTAGCTAAAAATTACTCTCGGTGGAACAATTTTGTAGCCCTCGCCGCTTTCCTTAGATGATAAAAACTAATTAGAGTCTATTACCGTTTCTCCGGAGCCCATAGTTTCGGTTTTGATTGAAGTCTCCGAAACTAAAGTTTGACATAAAAGGAACAAAAAACACCGGCAAAACAAAACTATGCTCGGCAAGTTTATGCGCACCGGCTACACTTAACTGTCTCAATTCAAATACCCATAAATTTGGGCATTGAACAAAAGAAAATTTGTTAAATTGAATGCGCCACCCATTCAGGCGGCCCGGCCGAGCCGACGCGACCTGGACTCAGCCGCCATGTTTGTTTGGTGGTGACGCCCCCTATAGGTCGCTGGAGTCGCGAATAAGCGACGGCGGCAACCAGACAACCTGCAAGCCGGTTGTCTGGTTGCGTTGTCGCTCATAGATGGCGGTAGCTGTCCGGAGTTTTGTGTCATCATTTGTTTGCTGGCGGACACGATCCTGGGGAAACTAGCTTTGAACAGTTCCGCTGTAAAAGCAAATGGAAAAGCAAGAATCACGAGCATATAATATTCCGCGTGCTTCATTTTTGAATCTGTCGATGACAATATAATCTTCTGCAACCCGATTCGGGCAGATGAATAAAAGTTTCTCGTCCGATTAAACACTCGCGTTATTCGCACGGAACATCTTGGGTAAATAAGTTTTGGTCGCCCGTCTTTTTTGTTCTCGGTCTTTTGCGCCGCATTCCTAATTTGTGTTCACCGAGAGCATTATACATGGTTAAAGTCGGCGAACAACGTGAGGAGTTTATGTACAGGAGACAGGAAAGGTGCCACACAAAGAGCGTGCGGCGTTTCGTGCCCTGGCTCTGCTTGCCGGTCTTTGTCTTAGCGTGCCTGTAAAGAAAAAAAATAAGGGGGGTTTGAATTTGTACAAGACAACTCACTCCCCCCCCCCCCCCCCCCTCAAAAAAAAAGTTTTTGTGTTTAATTTTTCGTACGACACTAAGACAGCAATCAGGACGAGCAATGGAAGGATCCCAGCGAATGAGGAAGCTCGGAATACGACCGTCGTAAAAGAACGAGTTTACGCCCATTCCGTAATAAACGCACACCCCTCAATTGCGTAACATTTGAAAAACACACGAAATAGGTATATTTACACATTGTTTGCATAAGAAGTGCTCATCCGCCAGTTTTACAGGATTATTTTCACGCATCTATGTAACGTTTGGTTCTTTTATGCCGCTTAGAGCCCACAGATTGAGTTTATGGCCATAAATAGACTATATCGCAGAAAGTGTTCTAGTACCCCTTTAAAGTAAAGCGGAGCGTAAGGGCGGGGCCGCAATGAGACGCCCGGAACCAGTCACGCATAAACGAAAAAGATTTAACCTTATAAGAAAAAACTCAGTCAGTTGGTGCAATTGTTGTCTACTGCTAAAACGGGGTGCTCTATACATGCGAAGGGTACTCACAGGTGCCTGAGGCTAGGAGCTGAAGCTTCACAGTGTTCAGCTGCTCTTCAACCGTGAATTGAGTCAAATCCAGTATGCTCAGTAGGTACCCGAGGAAGCACGCCACGTCATTGTATATCTCTCCGCTTACGGACGCCGACTGGAGATTCGCAACACACTGCACCAAAAGCAGAAAAAAAAAGAAAAAAAAATGGCGACGCTTGTTAAACCTTTTTTTGGTAAGTCAATGATGGTGGAAAATTGTATGAGAGCTATAGATGCTGATCGTAATCGCACACACTGAAAGCTAAAGCTGCAGTCGCCCTGCGTGTACATGATGCAAGAGACTTTGTTTACTGCGAAGTATTTTTGCTGCATATATATAAGTATGCTTGAAGGCGGGGTTACGCAGCTTATAGGCCCTTTTTGTTGTTTACAAACATGAACTGCCGCTTGCGTCCCAAGCGACTAAAGCGCGAAACACATGTACGACGAAACCTTCCGATCCGACGTGTGGACTGCCGGAATGACCTTGGGGGGAGAGGGTTTTCGTAGCATCGGAGAGCATTGAAAACCCTCGCCTCCGACCGTCGTATTGCACGGTCGGACGTCGGATCGGACGGTTTCGTCGTACATGTGTTTCGCGCTTTACGGTCGCTCCGTTTTTGCAAACCTGTCAAACTTGCGTATGTCACCAGTGCTATAGAAAGCAGAAATGCTACACGAAAAACAAAGTTGGAGGTTTGGCGTGTGTCTTCTACTGTACGCTTTAGCGTCTTGGAGGAGACAAGTTGGTTTACAGGAATTAATATTCGAAGGTAGTAACTATATTTCGACGACCACTTTCAAAATAATATTGAATATTGTTTTGACGTCCGTGACGCCACTTCCTGAAGACGTGAAGATATTTTTAAAAAAGTTTGGCGTCCCCCGTAAAAAATATATTTGCCCTTATTTCGACGTCTCAAACTTGGAGCTTCGGAGCCCGGACTGGGCTTGCAATCAAAAATGGTGGTTAAAAAAAAAAAAATTTTGCTTGCAGGCAGTGTCGCGGTTCGACACACATTTTTCGAAAACAAATATCATGCAGTCGAATGATTTTTTTTATGACCTTTTACTTAATGTAATATACAAAAAAAAAATCTTAAAGTATATTAGCTATTAGGCCGCACGTAACGTTTACTTGGTTGTGCCCAACATTTCAGAATGCGGCACTGCTGCATTTCACGAGTTATTTCCCGTGATTTATACAGACGAAGGATCTGAATGCCGTGCCATAAAAGTTGCAATTGATTGGAAAATGCGTGTATCTTGTACAACCGTTAAAATCCCCAAATTTTACTTTTTTTTCTGTTTGTACGTTCTCTAGCCTTTGACAGCGATCTTACTTGTGGTGAAACAATGTAATACACTTGACCCGCTATCTCTCCTAATTCATCTGTTCATTTTTCATACGGCTAATCAGTGCTGCACAAGCAAACATGCAAATGTCCGAAGCAAAAAAAGAAAAGAAGAAAATCAAAAGAGAAGTAGATTTTAAAAACAACACGAAACCAGAAACATACCACACCTTTAAAAAAATAAACTTACCACAAATTCGTTGGCAATGAAGCGACTGAATTTAGGCTAGAAAAATAACAGAAACAGTATAAGCACAGGTGCAACGTCTTTTTATTTGAGATTAAAAATCGGCTCTTATTTGCTCAAAAGAATCGCGTGACAAATGGAGCCCAGTTCACACACTCAGGCAGCGCAGTGTCAGAGCTGCTGCATACAGTCCCTTTCACACATTTGCGACCTCTTAGAACCGAGTGCCTTGGAACCTCTTAACATCTCTTTCGACGAGAGGACACACTGGCGCCATCTTTTAGGTGGCAGTGGAAACTTGAGGGTCCAGCATGTTTTCTATTTTTTCTCGCGCATTATCCTTTCTTTTTTGGCTCGAAAAACTTTTGTGAACGTTATAAACGAGCCTTTCTTATAGTTATAACGCACATTTGACCTCGGAACTCCCGCAAAACCTTCGCTCTTGTGAAATGCAGTTCCAGGGTCACCGCATAGATGGCGCCAGCGTGCCAGTGTGTTCTCTCGTCCTGTGAAATGTTAAGAGGTTTGAACAGGTCTCGTCTCTCTCGGTCGTACTCGGTTGCAAGTGTGTAAACGGGCTTTACTGGTACTCCTGTCTGTTCGACCTCGGCGCCGAGCTAGCTTGTGCGTCAGCAGGAAAAGGCAGGGTCGCACGGAGCGATGTGGCGCTACGCTCTGCGATCACAGGCCTTATCAATAAGTTCCAATACTCCGTTTTATTTTAAGTCCTACCGCAGCAGACGCTAGGACTTGAAGGAGCCAATCAAGCCGCGCCAAAAGTGCGTCGTCACTGCGCTCCTTATTTTGTTGGGGTTCGCCATCGTCGACCAAACCAATGACGCCTAGTAAATGCGCCGCAAACCGGCCTATTTTTTTCTTTTTTGGCGTGATTGGTTTAGTACGTGATAATTAACAAACCTACACAAACAAGGAACGCCGTGACGGTGCACTTTTAGCGCTCTTTGCTGGCTTTGTCGGATGGTATAATAGACCTTTGCATCGCTTATCACCCGAGCGAAAAATGTCGAGTCACTGAGCTGTGGACGCATGTGCAGGTTCTGATCTACCGCACAGCAGAGCAACAGCGCATGCTCAGAAGGCGTTCCGTGGCGTAGCAGATGAAAATGGCAGCGCGCAGAAAGCTATTTGGCGCATTAACTATCTTTACACTTTTTTAAAAACATGCTTTTCGTGTAAGGCTATTCAAATTATGAGGCGCTGGAGAAAACCAACCTTCTGCGTTAAGTCCTTATTTCGAACTCTTTTTTGTAGGCCATTTGTCCATTGAAAAGTCTGCGGGAAAGGCCTCAGTGCGCACCTCGTATCGCTGCGTCGCAGTGTTCTTCCGCTGCATAAAGGTCGTCTGCTTTCATCGCCGTCACCATGGCAACGAACGCAAATTTTCCCAACGCCGTCTGCTTGCCAAAGTTGAATAGTTTTTGTAAGGAGTAGCCGTAGACTGTTGCCGCGAAGCGGCATGAACTCAGGCGGTGGGTTGGGTTAACACGCTCCCCAGTGATACACGCGCCGTCCGAAAAGGTCACTCGGCGTTCGTTACCATGGTGACGGCGATGAAAGCAGACGGCCTTTATGCTGCGGAAGAACGCTGCGGCTGAGCGATACAAGGTGAGTGCTGAGGCGCTTCCCTCATGCTTTTCAATGTGCGGAACGCGAATAAAAAGAGTTCGAAATAAGGACCTAACGCAGAAGGCTGGTTTTCTCCAGCGCCCCATAATTTGAATAACCTTACATGAAAAGCGTGTTTTTTTTTTTTTAATACGTGACATAGGTCTAAAGTATCAAACTGCCGGTGACTTTTCCAAAGGTCTATAGATTCCTTTCGAGAAACTGCCCTCTGTTGGCAGCTGTGGGATCCCTGCACGATGGCGGTCTAAAACCCTAACGTCACGACGCACTGAAAAAAAAAAAAAAAAGAAAAAGCTGAGGAGCGCGGTGACGTTGCATTTTCGACGCTGTTTGATTGGCTCGTCGGTTCATGGTGTTGTCCACGCTCCGACGTTCGCTATCTTATGGAATGACTTGCACGTCCCTCGATGCAGTTGTTCCAACGTTGTGCATGCAGTGGTTCCGACCATCTAATAATCGGCACGTGACTTTCTAAAGGGGTTTATAGACCTTTCCAGCTCTTATCACCTGGGCGAAAAATGCTGAGTCACTGAGCTGTGGACGCACGCGCAGCGTCTGATATACCGCACAGCAGATCAAGAGCGTTCCACAGCCCAGCAGAAAAATATGGCAGCTCGCAGAAGGTGATTTTTGCAAAGGTCTACAGCGGTCGGCTGCACTTGGGAGTGAAACGAAGTATAACATAACAATTGCGTATGGGCCGTTTGGATTGAGCTATTTTTTAGGACGCATGTCGAACCTAACTCCGCCATTAAGAAAGAACGAACTTACGTCGGTCGGTAGCACGCTCTGGCAGGCATCGCTCTGCTCACACTGAAAGGATAGGTTCAAACATTTGAAGCGCTCATTAATGGAATCTCCAAACGTTGTCGGGAGGGGGCAAGACTTGCGAGCGCGTGAGAACGCTCGTTCTTTCACTGCACTAAGTTCGAGTTTATTTTAACTCGTCATGCTGAGGTGGGTGTCTCTCAATTAACGAGGTTGCGTGTAATTAATGTGCACAATTGTACACGGTATAGCAGATTTAGTGCAAAATCGTTTACCGAAGGAGTCGAGCTATAGAGCTTTCCTACATTGTTTACGTTCCCTCCCGTAACTCTATTCGTAACCCTTTTACTATCCACAAGAGCATCTAACCGTCACGCCCCTAGCGGCTAGGTTTAAACCTAAACCAGTGGGGACATCAACATGTATTATTAAAGTGCTTCTTAACGAACCCTCCCCCCCCCCTCCCCCAAATAAAGAATTTGAACCCTTCATCAGTTCGTACATTTCCCGCTAAATTTAACGGGGAAAGTGACATCACGTGACTTAGTACCATTTCATTTTCCGCGCTATATTTAGCGAGGAAGTTTCATGTCACGTGACTTGAGGTCACACGATCTTTACAATAATATTGTTTCCCCTCTAAATTTAGTGGGAAAACTAGCGTCACGTCACCTAACTACGTGACCTGCGCCAATTCAGTTTCTCTGTCAACTTTGGCGGAAAAACTGATGTCACGTGGCCTGCCGTCAAGAAACCTACCCACGGATTCACTTTCGCCGCTACATTTTACGAGAAACCTAGTTACCCTGCCAAATGTGGCGGGAAAAGTAATGCCCCGTGACCCACGCACCAAGTCACCACGTTCTCTTTTAGAGAAACGCGTACAGCATTGGGCAATGCTTTACCTGCGCATCGTTTCCTTCTGGTACGGGCACATCGAACACAATGGGCGTGCCGCAGGTGGCGTCATCGATGCTCGGGTCGACTTGACAGAACGCGTCGCTGGCGTGGGAGGCATCGTCACAGTACGAAGCGAGGAAGTCCATCGCAGTCACTGTGTGGAGGGACGGGGGAACAACGTGTTCGATTAATACCACTTAGATGATAAGGCCTGCGAGTGACGTCATCGTTGGTGGATCCGAGACTCGCCCCAAACGGCAAACAGGCCGAAGCTCGGCGACATCTGCCGTTCGCGGAGCGAATGCTAAATTAAAATTTACAATGTTTTCACGACTACCCAGGCAGCACGCCGACACTGGGCCAGCGTCGGGGGAATATTGCTCACAATATTGGCCCAGTTTCGTGTTTTTCACCACGGCCCAGTATTGGGCCAATGTCGGTTAACGATCGTTCTAAAAATGGGCCAGAATCGGCGATATCATTCGAGTTCTGGGCAGAGACGGGCGAATATCGGTTAACATGGCCGCGGCCGCTGCGGTGTCAGCGGACTTGGGCCAAGCCAACGTTACTATAGAATTAACCGATCAGTTAGGAAACTGCAATAGAACCTGCTCTGAAAAAGCGGCACCGATCCGTACTCGAGAATCGAGCTGATAGCGATCGCAACGCCGCCATTTCTCCCGCACCGGCCACTCGAGGAACTGCACGTGACTTCTATTTCGGCTTTAATCGGCCATTTTGGCTCAGATACGGTGGAAGGGGCTTCATGGGTGCCACCCCCGACTCCCAAACGGACGCACCGCAAATTACTGCCGAAGTTAGGATGCGCCTAGGTCGGGACGCGCTACCTGAAGTCACCTCTGTGACATGGTTGTAGAAAAACAATATTAATTGTGCAACAAATTTTGTAAACTAAAGACTTTAGAAAACATCACGCCCCCCCCCCCCCCCCCCCCCCGTTTTGCACTAATCCCCAATAAAAGTTACTACAAAAAGAGTTTTCTTTTCCGTTTGTTTGTACGGGAAAACCCAGTTCCAGCCGCGGATTGCCCGGCGCGCCCTCGCCGCGATTGGCCGGCGCGATTGACCGCAATTCAGTATTGTTTTAGAAAAGGTCAAGAATTCCTAATACCGGCCGATGTAGCCGGTTCAGACTCGACAAATTACCGGAAAACGGCGCTGGACACTGTATATCAGCGTGGCGTTGGCCGACCCAAGTGATGTCCCGCTGACATCGGCTATATCACGGTAATACTGGCCCGATATTTACGATTCAGCGCCAATATCGGCAGTGTCAAAATGATAGTGGCCCGATTTCTACGATCTGACGCCAATATTGGCGCAATACTGTATGCTGCCTGGGTACATACATTGAAATCAACCTACACTCTAACAAACGTTTAAAAATAAAGTGCATCTGATTTTCCTTGAGGCGCCGGGGAAAAGCAATCGCTGCGATCTATGTTAAAAAATGAAAGCCGTTTACAACTCCCTGTAACGCCAAATTAGAGCGCAGCTCTTGAGGAGGAGGAGGGGAAGGTACGGAGAGGAAGCTATGCCCCTCATCCTCTCCTGCTCGCCTCCCATTTAGAGGAACATTTCCCGCTAAATTTAGCGGAAAAAATTCCCGCTAATTTTAATGGGGTAATTTTTTCATAATGCACCGCGCGGTCACGCCGCTCAAGCCGGAAACGGGAGCCTTATGGTACGTTTACACCTGAGAATAAATCCGCTGCCGCGGGAGCGGATTCGCTCTTGGTGGCGGCGGCGAAGAGCGGGTTGTGTTTACATCTATTTCCTTCGAGGGGCGGCGGCGGCGCCGGCTGCGGCAGCTGCACTTGCACTATAGAAAGTATTGAGATAACGAAAAACTATACTCACAGTTCTGACCACTTCTTCCGAATACTTCTGCTACTAAAGGGTAGATATTGTAAAACTGGTAACCATTGAAGCCCAAAGAAAGGATTTTGGTCGTGACGCACTGAAATCAAAAAGAAAGCTTTATATATCATTATTTTTTAAAGCGAGACTTCTGTCGGTGGTTGTGCGGAGTCGCTCCCAAGTGTTTTCCAACTTCTGCGATAAAATTTCAAAAGTGCGGCTTTCCAAAGGTGCGGCTTTTCAAAAGTGCGGCTTTTCAAAAATGCGGCTTTTCAAAAGTGCGACTTTTCAAAAGTGAGTGCGGCCATCTAGTAGCCGCTGCTCCAACTATCCGAGTCCGCCATTGTTTGGGCACATAGTGAGCGTGTATTGGACACGAGTGCATCGTCAGCGTTCGGCGAAGACTCGGATCCAATCACACGCTTCGTGACCAAGAGATGGTGAGCAACAATGTTGCTCGAGGTACCTTTGAAAAGGGGTCAAGTGAATCGCTTTACAGCGGTGTTTCTTATACTGTGCTGTCCTGTGTCCCATCAACCAAATATTTTAATTTAGTTACCTTACAGGTTCTCTCGGGCATTACATATGGAGGAAATCAACGCAACAAACGATAACGTGATAGTATAAAGAAAAATTATATGTTATCGTGTCGCGACCACCTTTTTTGCGCTCGGACAGCCAGTGGCTTAGAAAATGTATTAAACTTACCATAAAAATTGCAGACACGTCCTGGAAAATTGAAACAAAATACAAAATTATTTCAGTTTTTTTATGTAATCGTGTAGAGCTGTATGATGCTCAGTTTGTGAAAGTATTGATATATTTTCGATAATTTCTATAGTCACTGACAGCATTTCCAATTACCGTAGATTGATTGATTGATTGCATCGACGCTTCTGGCTTCGTGATTGGTTTTTGTCATTCTTATCGGCCAAATGCAACAATCTCATTGGCTGCGGAACCGTGTTCTCAAAATCCGCAACGCACGGCGTTTTTTTTTTTTTTTTTTTGCGTGTTTTAATTGGCAGCGTTTAGCATGAATTTAGGTCACCTTCACTTTCGCTAGGGATACGTAGAGTTACCTATAGCTCCTGACAAGCTGGTTATCTTGTTTCTAATCTTGAACATGCTCTTGAACATCATGATGTATAAAACTAGCATGAACCTGTCTCCAAGCACCTTAATATTCTAGCTGTTGTCGTAGACATAAACTCGCAGGCCAGTCCGACACGAAGAACAAAAGTAGTTATTGAAAGACAAAAAAAAAACTACAAATGTTTTTGTTCACTTATTAGCGTTGTGTTTTCTTTGGACTTGGGATACTACGTTTATTTTCAATAAGTTTCAAAATATTTAAGAGATTTTTTTTCTTTGATGTTAACGCAGATGTGAAATGTCTATTCTCATGATGTCCCTTATACCCCTTCCGCACCATTTCAAGATTAAGAACATCACAGTCCTAGGTCAGCTTAGCACAATTAACGAGCACTCGTTTCATGACATGCTAGAGCTCCGCGGTTTTGATACACAGAAAATATGTTTCAGGAATGACTAGGCGGCTGCACAAGAAAAAGGCTTACCGACACAGTCTTGTTGCATAGGTTCCGGTTATTGTCGTTGTAGCACTGATAAAAAGAGACACGTAGTTAGGAACTGAGCACTCGCGAAGGCTAGCAGATTTTGTGACGTCAAAATATAACGGTACTTCAGCCCAAACATAAATAGTGTAGACCAAAAGCGAGAGATGTCGCCACTTACGCCGCGGTGCCACTGCTCATACATCTATACAAAAGGCAGTCTTCAGACATTGGCTGAGGCGTGCTTTTTCCTCGTTTGAAGGCCCTGCCACGATGTCCTACGAAAACTGTCCGCAGACAAGTTCGGAGCATACATGCGTATGAAGCAAGCATGCTTTCAAGATAGGTATCTCCGGATGTAATTCTCCTATCCTCTCTGCAACAAACACCCTGTTTTTGTATGATGTATAATCAGGGGCGGATCCAGACCTCCATTTTAGGGGGGGCGGTTCCTTGGTGTAAAACGGCGGGGGAGGGGGGGGGGAGGGGAGTGTTTATATTTTTTGTGGAGTTATCGTTTTTACTAAACTCTGATAACATAACATAATTTTGAGAGCTTTAGTATCGGTTTACCTGTCGTTGATGAACTCTTTGAATTAAAACCTTTCGGGTGACCACGCTAAAGGTAAGTATCTAGAAAATTGTGGTGGCACTATCCTTTCTGAAACTTGGGTTTCAGACCGACACTACGTGAGCAGTCGATATAGGGCAGCTTAAAGACATTGCCTTGGCAGACATTCTGGTTGGAGCTAGTGCTCAACTGCTGCGGCAACGGGAAGAGCGGCTTAAATCAATGGAGCAAGTACGTTGCAAACAAGCGACAAAAATGGCCCGCGGGCCATTTTTGTCGCTTGTTTGCAACTTACTTGCTCGCGGCGTCAAAACCCTGTTGACGCAGCGAGCGAAACGAAAGCTGCCAGGCAAGTTCGTCGGTTGTTCGCCGTATATTTGGAATGTCCAGAGCGCAGCACATGCGGCATTGCCAACCCAAACTCGTGTATTCACATGTTCTGGAAGCAACTCGAGAGAACGAAAGCGAATAATTGTTGAATATTTTTGAAAGCATGTTGCAGTTCGGCAACTATAACTTTTAAACTTAGACAAGACCTTGAACCAGCAATTGATCCTTCCAAATTATATTCAATTGCACTTCGTCTGGATATTTTCTGTATGAAAGGAACACTTGTTTCTGGGTAGTTAGCTCATTCGTCAGGGGTCGAGAGGACAGGTGCAGAGATATGATAAGGCAGAACGGTTGTCCGGTCGGCGAATCTCAACTCGACTAAAGGCCGATCACGACTGCAGCATGGATGTTTGGGAGTCGGTGTTCACTCGAACGGGCACAGGCACTGTCTATTTAATTTATGTATAGTCGCATCTTTGAAAGGGCTAGTTTTGCCCAAGTCCCTAGGTAGGGAATTCGAAGCCGCAGTTGGAAACCAGCAAGCCCCGCCTCTGTTCCGTTCGATACACACATATTCGCTCCTGCAAAGCCGCGCGAAAGCTCTGCCGTCAATCCACAGAAGCCGCGTTTAACTCGAAAAGTAAAGACGGCGCCAAGGGGAGATAAGGGGTAGTGGGCGCCTTTCCTAAAATATGTCCCGCCACCCTAAGTTGAAACGGCATTGTATACGAATAAATGCCTACGGCGTCGGCTTGAGGACCCCGTGTAAGCAGCCTCCAGCCTTTAGGGTGCTCCTACCGTTTATCTTTCTTTTATTAGCTTCCCGCCATGAGAAGTCGTACCGCAGGCAGTATGAAGCCCATTAGAGGAAACATCTCCCCCTTCTGGCGCTCGTCGGCTTCTTTCTGTATTCCGCGCTGCGGCGCTGATCCTCAGTGAGGGATGGAGGCGAGGACGAAAGCGGGCTTATGTTAAAGACAAGGTCGTGGGGAAGTCCGGAGCGTCTTCAGGAGAAGCTCAGACCCAGACTACACTGTACCCAGAGCATTTGCTTCCTCTCTCAGTTGAGAAGAAAAGCAATTGGTCACCTGGTTGTACAAGCTGCATCCTGCGTCGATTGCTTACGTTTTTTCTTCGAGCTGACGAAGAACCCCGGGGGGGGGGGGGGGGGGGGGGGGGGGGCCTGGCGAAGCGTTTGGGGGGGGGGTGCGATCGCCCCCACCGCCCCCCCCTTGGATCCGCTCCCACTGTGTATATTCAGTGTCACTGCGGCTTTGCTACCGGGTTCAAGCAGGCGGCCTCGCGGCCAATTATAGAGGAAGGCTCGAGAGAAACGCAGAGTTAATGCTTCTGTACCACTAATTGCACAGCCGCTTAAGTTGATCTCGCTGTGCAGGTAGCGCGAAAAAACTTCGCATTAGAAAGAGCTTAGAAAACGCAGATACAACGCCTTAAACGCCGTGAGTTCGCGGCTATACAGGCGTGGCGCAGCGTCCATGCAGACGCTATTTAATCTTGAGCTCAGCATACTTTTTGTCTAGGTAGATTCGTGGGAAACAGCCGCCATACACGCATACATACATCTATCCTACAAACCAGCAAGTCACGTGGGATCGGACTTTTTGGAGGCGCAACGGGGGACAGCGGGTGCATCACTGGGTCGAGTGTCAACCCACCCACCCCCCCTTTACACCGCTTCGTGGCAACAGTCTACGGATGGTTCCTTAAAAGTATTAACCCACTTGGGCCACCCGTACGCGGCGCTTCGCGGCGCACCACCGGCGGCCCAAACCCCTCTGTCCGCCATTGTCGGAACTTCCGCTCCCATCGGGACGAGGAGCGATGCGTCGTTTTAAGTCGGACCGTAGCTCACGCTACGAGCTAACGGAGCCAGTCAAGTTGCGCCAAAAGGCCATCGTCATGGCGCTCGTCGTCTTCGTGCGTACCTTCTGGACCAATCACGCACTGTGGATGCGTCATATCCTATACCTTTGGAAATGCGTTAGAATATTGCCCTTGTGTATGGAGCCGTCTTTGGTTTGTACGGTCGTGGTTTGGATTGGACTGAACCGGTTTCGTCCAATCCAAACCACAAATATCTAAACCACAATTTATTCTAAAGAATAAATTGTGGTTTAGATGTTCAAAATGTTTTTCGTGATATTCAGCTGTAATAGTAGGCCGATCGCACTGTGGATGGTATTAAATGCTTCCGTGGGCACTGTCTTCTTGAGGTTTTCTTAGGATTTGGCGAAAAACCTGAAGCGAAAAGGCGCCTGTTCCGGCAGATTTAACAAATATTTGGTTATGTATTTATTAAACGTAGCCTGCGGCGTTCAGAAAGCATTATCGCAGGAAAACGAGACAGGCAAAAATATTTGAATGTAAAAAAATAGACACAAGCATTAATAAACTTGACTATCAAGAAAGCAAAAAAAAAAAAAAAAGACATCACAGAAAAAAATAACATTCATCTCTTTCGATTAACAATGGATGACAAATATATGGATAGAAACGTCATAGGAACCTGAGTGACTCTTGGATCTTATGATTATTTTAAAGGGGCGATGCAACAATTTTTGTACTTTGCGCAAATACCGCTTAGAACGGATCCCTGACGTTAATGACATATAAAATAAGCGTTCGTTATTCACCCCACGTAAAAGAAGTCCCAGAAACAAATTAAAGAAAAACGAGCAGCGTTCACCCCCTCAACTCGCAGCCAGAACAAGCGGCCACGCGATCTGGAGCCGATTATATGCCGCCAATGTTGATTATATAGCCACGTGCTGGGGTTGGCAAAGCGCAGGACACGCGCTGAGTTCCAGACATGGTTGTGGCTCGGCTATTGTCGTCGTTGCAGCGATCGATTGGACGGGGGCACTACCCGAATGCTTCTTGAACTATAGTAATAATCACAAGCCCAAATCGAGTGCCAACGCAATGCTCGGGTCCAATCTATGAACCGCATTCAAATATCGTCACATGGGTGTACTGCGATCCCCACTTTACGTCATCAAATTTTGAAAAGAAGAGATTGATTGAAAATGAGCGCTTTTTTCCTTGAAATTACACCGCAACAAAGGAGTTTCGTGGCCAGTGGCGTAGCGTGCGAGTATCCTTGAGCCTGACTAGTGCCAGTAAGCTCGTGTAAAGTGAAAATCATTCCAATTGAAGATCGTTGCACCGCTCCTTTAAGGTGAAGACTTAGCTCTATAATCTTTTATTGTGTAATATATTTAAATTCAGGAGAAAAAAAAAACTAATTGTCTAATACACGTATAAACTAAAAATATGTTTGTATATTCTTTGTGACTAAACTTTTGCGTCGTTGTTTTTCACTGCGTCCACGACGTCGAGATTACTATAGTTCGTCCTCGAGCAACTTCGAACGAGTTCCACCGAACTTATCTTGTAGCTGGCGTTGTATTCACTTGTTGTCGTTAAATGGTTCCGTGTGAGAGCGAACAAATTACACACGGGGTAAATCTTCTCACTATAAATATTATTGCGTATTATAAACACCTTGAAAACCCTAAACCCAGGAAGAAGAAAAATGAGGAGCTACACACAGAGGTCCCTTTTTTGTTCATCGATCTTGGGTCTCTAAGGTTCTTAAAGTTAATCAGTTTGTCTCCATGTTATCTATATGTTTTACCGTTAATATTTTTTTGCGTGAAAAAGATTTCAAAAGTCATCGCTATATTCAGTTTAACATGTCTTTACTATCATTGCGTTTTTTTGGTGCTGTGTAAAGGCGCTTTTTGCTCTGTTCTCGAAGGGCTGATGTGTAGCTGACAAAAAAGAAAAAAAAGAAAATAGAAAGGAAGGCCAGGAAACACCCTAATTTTCTTCCTTCCAGTCGCCACAATTGTTCCCGCCTTGAATTATAATGTCCACCAAAGTTCGTGCAAACTATACTCATTAAATCTCAAAAAAAAAAAAAAAAAAACCGAGCAGAGACGGTAAAGCATACGTCCTTTTGAAAATAAGTTCGGTACGTCAGCTTCTAATACACACATATATATATAACCCTATTGAAAACCTAACATCTTGGCCTTCCACAGTTTACCAATACATCTTGAAACATACAGTTCGGTACCCTCTAAATGATGAATGAGATATTAATTATATTACCATAGAAGATATATATACAGTAGGGTACGACAACAGTAAACTCACCGAGTCGATTCCATAGACGTTCGGAAAGGTCATACTAGTGCAGGCCCCTGCAAAAAAAGATATTGCTTTTTTTGGCCGGGAACTGGCAAGGCAGAGTGAAGATATCGGCCGAAGACGATCGGCTCGACGTCTGGGAGTATACAAAATGTTTAATATAAATTCGTATTTTTAGTCGTGAGTTATACGGCGAGTGAGACATAATACAAGAACAATAAGTCGAATAATTACCTAAAATTTGTTAATTGAGGTTTCAACTAGTTGAAATGAACATATTGCTTCATCATAGCAGAAAAGAAAAAAAAATTGAAACTAGGGACCAAAAAATAAGACAACGCCACACCGTTTTAAAACTCAAGGTTGTTGTTTTTTTTTCCCCACTATATTCGTTCACCAGCTCGCCTGTACAGAAACCCTTATTTCACGTTGTTCCAAATAGAAATTTCAAGAGCCTCGTCGAAAACCCACAGATGAGTAAATATTAGAAAGACCTTAGCGCGTGGGAAGCGCGATGGCGCGCTAAGGTTACCACTGGTGCAACAGGCGTAAGGCTGGCTGTGCTAAAAACGCGGAAGATAAAATCTTATCCGTTCTCGTCTTTTATGTCCTTCCCTTATTTATATCTTGAGATTATCATCCGCGTTTTCTGGGGCCGTCTAACTTGGGACCGTTTTGACCTACGACGGGTCTACCTCTCGTGCGACAGCTCGCCTACACTCATCATCGAGGTTGATACGTGTGAAGAGGGCAAGTCGTCTGCTACTTTTGCACGGGTTGTGATGACGTCAGAACGACACTGAGCTCTGATTGGCTTTCATTGAAAGGATAGTGGATAGACCTCAATGCTAGACGCCTCGAGGTCTACCCACTATTCTTCAATCAGAACCAATCAGCGCTCGGCGTTCTGACGTCACCGCAACCCGTGCAGAAGAAGCAGACGAACTTGCGCTCCGTATAGGAACGCCGCCATCTTGAATTGTCGTCACTTCCAGTATGGGCGAAAACATTGTTTTGACGTCGCCACGCCAATAGAATGCATTTAAGAGAACAGCGTAACCGTCACCCATTTTCGTTTTGGCTCCCCTCTATTTTTTTTGCTAGTTACAGGTTGAAACGTTTTATTATTTTGTCGTCGCCCATAGTGGAAGTGACGACAATTCAAGATGGCGGCGCCCCTGTGGAAAATGTCTATAGGAATCGTGTAGCAGACGACGCTACTTATACGGCGTGCAAGTCGTGTGTTTGTGTACCCCCGACATCGACCAATAACGATGCTTGCTTGGCTGCCTCGTCATCGTGCGTTCTCTACGCGTTCTCTATGTTGTCCTTTGATTGGTGTGCTCCTCCTTGCGTTCCGACGCGCCAAAGACGCATTTTGGAACACTTGCTCGCCGTATTGTCGCCAACTACTGCGGCAGACGCAGTCGATCTTGACGCGAAAGAACTCGACCGTTCTAGAAAACACTGCCTCCGTGCAAAGAGGCCCGTTCACACACCTGCGTTCGCTTACGACCGACTTCTCGTGATCTCTTACGAGGAAAGAACCCACTGGCACGTTGGCGCCATCTATAAAGGGACCCTAGAATCGCAACCCTACCGAAAATTCCGGTATAACTTTTCGCTATCCGGATTATGGAACCGGAAATCTATCTGGATTCTATCTGGACTCTATCTGGAATTTAGGTTTTCAGAAATTATTCCTTTGTTCTCAATCTGGATTTCGGGTTTCCAGTAACAAATTTCCGGTTCCATATTCCGGATAGGGAAAGGTATACCGGATTTTTCGGTAGGGAATAGACCCTTTCCGGAATTCAGTGCCATCTGGTGACTCAAATGGCAGTTTATCTTTTACTATACTAATGGCGGCAATGAACCTGTGGTCTGCAGTATTTAATGAAGCACCGTCACTTAAAGGTCAACGGTAAATGAGAATGTGCACTTCACTATGATTATTTTTCAATCTCATATAGTGTCGATGGTGAAACAAACGCAGCCAGTCGGAACGAAGCGCCAACCCACATAGGCGCCTTGATAGAGTCCTATACATCAAGGGGCTTTGAAGCCGAGTGAGTGCTACTAACAGATTGACTGGGACTGAGTTAGAAATGAACGCTTACGCAGCTCTTGAGTCCAATTCCTGCTTCACGTCGCACTAAAATCTAGAATGTATAGGGCCTCGAATCATCTGCTTAGGAGCATCTTAAACTTCTTCCTTCATCAGTAAACAGAAGGCCGCCATTAGTATAGCGCATATGGCGTTTTCACATGATGATGATAGTAATCAAAGTGGCCAGACTGAATTCCGGAAAGGGTCTATTCACTAGAGCGAAGGTTTTTGCAGTATTTGAGAGATCGAATGCACGTACTATGAGAGAATTCGTCGCTTATAATTTATACAACACTGTCAGAAGTTTTTCCAAGACAAAGAACAAAGCACGATGCGATAAAAAAAAGAAATGGTCGTTTATAACATTGTCAGAAATTTTTCAAGCAAAAAAACAAAGAACGATGCATGAAAAAAAAAAGGAGATATGCTAAAACTGCAAATGTTCCACGGCTACCCGAGAGATGGCGCCAGCGTGTTTTCTCGTCGTAAGAAGTTTCAAAGGCCCTTCACACACAACCGAGTAGGATCGACTGAGACAAGACCGGTTTTTAAGCCTCTCGCAACGGCGTAGGACCTGCTCCGCAGCAGCACGTCCGGTCCTGAGCCGTCGCAAGAGGCTTAAAAACCGGTCTTGTCTCAGTCGGTCCTACTCGGTTGCAAGTTTGCAACCGAGTAGGACCGCCTTGCAATCCCACTTAAGGGTCTACCTTTTTGCGGTTTCCACGTCTCTTGAAGTTCGGGCAAGCCAGCGAGCACGGAGAGAGTCTCTAAATATCAGTGCGTCATATTTTAACCGGACGACGCGGAAACCTCCTCCTCCTACGGGGACGCCCCGTGGTGACGAGCGCGCGCGGCATGTGATGAATTCGTGACGTCGTTGGTCCCGGTCAGCTTCTGCCTTACGACTGGTCAGAGCCACTAAAAGCTTCTTTTTTAGTCGCAATACAAAATATAAGTGGCGGAAACCGTTTCAATAATTTATGAAAGTAGTATTTGTTCAGCATCTTACATGAGCAAAGAAACAAATGCAGTTTAGGAAATACGGAAACAAAAACAACGCGCGATGACCCACCAACATACACACCACCAAGCGGTGGAAGAGACGGAGCAGGCCGGCGCAGGGCCCCCCGCGGATCCTAGTAGCAGACGTCGCACGACGCCGGGGAACACTTTGCAAGAAGCGGAAGTACGAATTTGTCTCCTGTGGTCTTGCGCCACACGAGACACACACCCGGAACTTGCCCGGAACTTGCCCGGAACTTGCCCGGAACTTGCCCGGAACTTGAGCGTCCTCGAGTTGGGTTGAGAAGCTTCGTACCAGGGACGTTATGAGGGAGGTTATTTCTTGCCTGTTTTTGTCATTTTAGTTTGCCTATACCTTTTAAAATAAAGCGAGTTTCAAGAAAATAAAGGTTTCACTAAGTTACTACGTTGCGTGCGCTCAGGTTCGGTGCAAATTAAAATCCAGTCAAAAACTCGTTGCAGGGCCCCTTTAAGAAGTTTTAAGACACACGGTCCTAACGCGAGTGTGCGCACCAACCTTGAAAAGACAAACTAGGGTGAAAGTTGATCACTCGGCGAGGTTTTGAGCCGGTGGTACGTCACGTGAAAGCGCCCTACGGTAACGAATTGGACTGTGCCGCACTCCATAGCAAGGTCCACATAGGACCCATCTCTGTTGTTGTGAATCCTTACCTTCGTCTAGTATCTCTGTTTTCGCACCTGCAAGCAAGGTGAAAAAGATTAAAATGTGCTTTAAGAGTTTCCATATGTTTATGAGTTTGAAATTATTCATGTTTATGGTGTCCACGATGCATCCCTGTGTCCTAAAACAAGCCGCAAAAATATGCGCCAGCACGTAGAAATCTCGACCCTTCTCCAATTGTGCATTTAGGTTATGCATTCTTACGTGGTGAATTTTCAAGGCGTAGCTATCTCTGTGTGAAAAATGATTCGAACAAATTTGCCAGCGTGTGTTCGCAGACGACCGAGTTTGCGATGGTTATGACGCGTGGCGCCATCTGCCGATAATTAAATCGGGCGGTCTGCATGCTGCACCTATCGAGAGATGGCGCGGAGCGTTACAACCATCGCTAAGTCGGTCGTCTGCGAACATGTCCGCCTTATACCTCAAGTTGGTCTCCTTTTTCACAGAAAGGTAGCAACGTCTTGCCATTTGCACATTCGGTGAAAGTTTGAGCTTTTTAAGTGCAGGCGCCGAATTTTCCCCCTGGTTTTTGAGCCAGATTCATTCTGAACACCCTACATAACAAGTTAATCCAAATCACTTGACACGAATGTCTTGCAATGATCAGATATCGTAAATCAATCATGCTCTTTAATTAGTTCTAAATTCAGAAGTACAATATGACAGCTTAAAGCTGTGAGCTACAGCGCGTCCCCGAAAAAGAGAATTACAAAATTTTGTTTTGTTTTGTTTCTTTGCGGTTGGCACCTTTCATCTACATCTAATCGTGATTTTTTTTCTTTTTTTAATTTTTTATTGACAATTTTTAGAAATAACATACTTCTTGATAACTACAAGCTCTGAAACTTCATCCAAAGATGCCACATGTGAACCGAAGAACCAGCAGTGAAACAAATCTGGCATTTGTTTGGCCATTTATGCCAAAAGTTGCACTCGATACTACCAATGGTGAAGCCTAACCTTGATGGCACTCGTTTGGTGATGCAGGACCAAAGATGTCAGATGACAACCCAGTACCAGACGCGAAGCTTAACTTTGGCACTTGTAAGGCCAAGATACCCAGACTCTGGCCAAACAAGGTCAAGTTTGGGTATACCTTTGCTTCTTCGGGCTTTTTAAGGCCATAAACATTTCCAGACGAAAGCCAAATTTTGGCCCAAAGAATTGTGCTACCTGTGTCCACATAGTTTCGACCAGCACTTTTGAAAAACAAGAATTGAGACTCACCCCTCCGAGCTTCTGTGAGACAGCTCAAGCTCAGGCATAGCGCAACGGCGAGCAGAAGGGTCTTCATGGCTCCACCTCTTGCACCGGGAAGCGTAGTCCTGTGTGGGCACTCTTCCAAGCTACGCTGTTTAAATATTCTACCTGGCGCTTAAGTTTCGTGCGCTTGTTTTCGAACAAAGTTGGTACCATTTGACGTGCATCCGGCTCATTCCATGAAGGCACTGGTGTAAGGTCATAGAACTCAGACATCCTGAAATACTGCTTCCTCTTGAGAGCACGTGGCGGTCGTAGAACAGTGAGTTGGGCGACATATGATGGAGTTCGTCGTTTGAGTCCTTGTCCGTTTCCTGTGTGTTCAGCTTAAAAAAGCATGTGCAGTGTTTTCTACATTCCTAACCTCTTTGCCTCTCTCTCTCTCGCCCTCTGTCTATCTCTGCACCATGTGAGAAAATTATTAAGGACTAACAGCTCGGTGTTTAGCCAACACGAGGTTTGTGGACTGGATTCCTTGCGTCGCATCCCTAACTTTCTCGGACATAAGCGCCTGGCAGATGTCCAACCACAACCGAACAACAACAAGCGTCGCAATGTTCCCCGGGAATGTTTTCGATGACAGTCATAAAATAACAATAAGCAGTAATTAAACTTTCGGACGTGCCTATAGCTTCTATTCCACGGCTCAACAGTTTCTTTGTGTCGAATCATATTCACAAATTTATTAGTTTTCTGCTTTTCTTGGCAACATGTCGTAAAGCTCCCGAGGTCTGTAATTTCCTGGGTATCATTAGAACGCAAATTAGATTAAAATGTTGGTATTTTCTTGAAATTTTTTATTCCACAATATGTCTCAAAAAGTCGACCAAGTCCTTCTCGATCAAGCCAATACCACCTAGGAGACAAGGCCTACGAGTGACGTCATCGTTAGTGACCCCCCGTCCCCCCCAGGCGGAAGGCAGGAGAAAGGAGCACATAAACACGGTGTGTTCCAAAGACGCGTCGTGTTTGCGTCGCCGCATGTAAGCGTCGCGCTCTTTCTCGTTCTGAGACGCTGCGAAACGCGCACTGCGAAGTACGTTTGACATACCCTAGTATTTACTAGTGATGAACCGGATCTGCCGAAGTTAAGATTCGGCAAGGTTTGAAAAAAAGTTCGACAAAGATTCGGAAAAATATTCGGCAAACGTCTGCGCACGTGCGAGCGCGCGACGGGGCCATGGATTGCGAATGAACTCCGTGCGGTCGTATGGTCACCATTGTACGGGTCCTACAGTGCAATACTGGTACCAGTGGTTCCAGTTGTACCGGTACCAGTGGTACCAGTGGTTCCGGCGAGGTGCGGATTAGGCTTCATGGTAACTGCGTGTTTGTCAGCCTTCGTGAGTATAGTTCTCTCCAATATTTTCTGCTTCAAGAACAGAATATCGACCAGGAATTGACGCAGTCCACTGCGCAAGTGACGAATGATGCGGTACATTCTGGATAACGTGATTTTCACTTGACCTTTCCAGTGATGCAAGGAGGTAGATGCAATGTTAACTGACCAGTACCTTAAAGCACCCCTCGCAATCACAGTAATTTTGTTCTCGGCTCACAAGTAGTTTGTCCCAAAACAAAATAATACTGTTTTTCAATTGGCGTTATTTCGCGATTTTCATCTATCCGTATAAAACTAAACACACAACTATCATAGTCCGACGATGTACATCTGACATTCCTAACCCTTCCCATCTTCCTAAACGTCCGCGTATGTCCTAACATCAGAAACTGACATATTAAAAGTTAAAAGCGAGATGTTGCGAGTATTGGACGCACACTCTCATGCAAAGCTGGCGTCAAGTGACTCAAATGCAGAAACATGCATATTTACAAGAATATTTTTTATCTCCTCCGATAAAGGCTCAGTCTTCATTTTTTTTGCGCACGAAGTGGTAACTCGCAGAGAAGGTAAGAACAGAGTGTTAGCGCCTTTATTTTAACAATGTAGTATACGCACTTGCAGGCTTGCGCTGGTCAGGCCTCAAAACCGAAACTCCCCTATTGTCACGTATTGTGACTGCGGTCGCTACTACCCAACCTCGTTGCCACACCACTTCTGCAAAGAAATCGCTGTAAAATTGCCAGTAAACACACAAAGTTGACACATATACAATTATCTTGCAGATTATTATCTTATTTAGTAATTACTGTGTCAATATGCATTTAAAAAAAGCCTAAAAACGTATTTTTTTTTTTCACCCCAGAAAACGAAATATTAACTTTTTGATCTGGCAACAATCTTTTTTTTTTTTCTTTTTTTTTTTTGCCGAATCTTTGCTTAATTTTTAAAGATGTGCGGCAAAACTTCGACTTTGCCGAATCCCAAGATTCGGCGCGGAATTTTCGATTATGCCTATCATTAGCAAACACAAAACAAAACAAAAATTTCTTCCGTAAACAAATTGTTTTGGTCGGAATCGCCGCAGAAGAAGACGTTTAGAGGGTATTCACACGGGGGATGTTATTTCGGGGAGGGACGGACGCGACGTCGGTGATCGACGAAACCAGTGGGACTCCCTCCCCGATTAGCGGTGTCGCGAACCGGTCAAGGTTCGAATTCGACCAGGTTTGACTCTTTCGAACTTCTCGTGAAAAGTTCGACAAAGGTTCGATTCAGGTTCGACTGCTATGCGCATGCGCGACAGGCTTGCCAGTTGGCTTCGGATTGGATGGTGATGGCTAAGGGATAAATTAAGTGCAACACTGATAGGTTATTTCAGTTAATACAGCACAAAAAACGAAGTTATTAACTTCTTCAATGATTATAATTAGTATCTTTTAATTTCAACTATTCATAAAAATAACCATTTGCATAAAATAAAATTCTCCAAACCTAGACATGCTTGTATCAAGGTCTGACCACACTGTCCACAAAGTCGAACCGGTCGAATCTGGTTAAAAAGTCGAAGGTTCGTCGAACCGGTTCGAACCAGTCAAACCCCGAAAGTTCAACCTAAAAATCTGGTTCGACAAAAGTTCGCGACACCCCTAATTCACACAAACGGCGGGGAGCAGAGACGGATGTCAGTGTTATCGGACGCATTTAGCGATTGCTTTCTTGACAACAGATCTCGGTGCTCGCTGACAAGAGTAGAAAAACGGTGTACAACACATGAAACGGCAATACGCGATTATGGCAGCAGCGATGTTAGATGCGGAAGACGACGGACTGCTTCCTGCTAAAAGAAAGATACTTGTTCAATGGGTGGATGCAGCACAAGGGACGTGGACTCAAAAACCAGGAGGAGCGGCATTGATGAATACCGAAGGCACCCGCGGGCGCCTCGGACGACATGCGCAACAGCGCACGCCACAACTAGGGGTGTCGCGAACTTTTGTCGAACCGGATTTTTAGGTCGAACTTTCGGGGCTCGACTGGGGTCGAACCGGTTCGACGAACCTTCGAAACTTTTCACCAAATTCGACCGGTTCTACTTTGTGGACAGTGTGGTCAGACCTTTATACTCGCATGTCTAGGTTTGGAGAATGTATTTTTATGCAAAGGGTTATTTTATTTTGTAAACAGTTGCAATTAAAAGAAACCAATTCTAATCACTGAAGACGTTAATAACTTAATTTGTTTGTACTGTATTAACTGAAATAACCAACCAGCAGTGCCCTTAATTCATCCCTTAGCCATTACCATCCAAACCGAAGCCAACTGGCCAGCCTGTCGCGCATGCGCACACGAGTCGAACCTCAATACAAGGTTCGTCGAAATTTTCACAAAAAGGTCGAAAAAGTCGAACCTGGTCGAACTCGAACCTCGGCCGGTTCGCGACACCCCTGGCCACAAAAAGTTAGGCGATCCTGATGCCACCGCCGGTATCTCGCCGAACAAAATCTGTGAAGTTCCAGACACGCGGACAAAATACCACCATCTGTCCATCTCCAGGGAGATTCCACGCCAAGGCGGTGAGTGTTTGTGTAGCCCGAGTAAAGGTTCCCCCATCCCCCTGGGATGTCCGCGTCAGCGCGGCTCCGGCCGCGCAAAAGCGTGACGTTGTTACCACGTGATACGCATCCCGGTTAGCAAAGGGAGGGATTCCTCTCCCGCGTGAATACCACTTTAGAGATAAGAAATTTGTGTGGGAGACAGAGACAGAGAGAGAGAATTAATCCTTATTAAAATAAAACGTTCAAAGTGGAGATTTTAGCCGCTGCAAGACCAGCACCGACTACCCCAAACCATAGGTTGAAACTATAAGCAGCATATAAATTTTACCAAAAAATATATATACTTACATATATACATTAAAATAATCATTTACATATGTACACAGTCACAATACGTCACAATACGTCCACCCATCCCTGGTGGAAAGCACCGTCCCCGGACTAAGCACCCGTCCTCAGTATGAGCAGGTATTCACGCCATGTGGTCGTTGGACCGACAGCCTCCGAAACGGTGTCCTGTCTCCTCCGAAAATAGGCCGCAGCTCAGCGACGGCAAGCCAAAAGCGCATTATACACGAGATTTGTTTTCTTGTAAATAGTTCTCACTTAATTTTGTGGCCAGATAATCTTAAAGATACCCGATCACAGTTTGTTGGAACCTTAGTGTGTTTCATGGACCAAGGAGTGTTGAGAGGGACAATGGGTGGTATCGATGGTGGACATTAGTTGTCGAAGATGGTCTCGTTCATCTGTTTACCTTTGGCAATTAGTGGGTACGTGCTTTGCGTCTTCTATATTTCGTCACATGTGATGCACAAAGGGGAGTTAACTTGTCGCATTCGATGTAGGAAATGTTGTCCAAAAGGAACACCCAATCGAAGTCTTTGTATCAGAGTTTCAGGAGCTCTTGAAATATGTCTCGGCATCCAAAACTTCATGCTATAGGGTCAATCCGTTCGAGATGGGAGTTATGAGGAGCGTCTCTAAAACAAGTAGCCTGGGATCTTTGTCTCGATGTCCTTCACAGCAGGTTTAATGAGTTTCCTTTTGTGAAAGTAACTGCAGTCTTGGTATCTAGATTACGAGCCTTTTTGGCTGCCTCATCAGCCGCTTCGTTTCCTCGAATCTCTCAGTGTCCAGGGATCAGTTAGTTGAAGACTAATTTGATGTTTAGTTTCAATAGCCCTCGAAGTGTGGAAACAAATATTAATGGCAATAGATGAACTTTTAGGTAAAATGCATTTTATAGATAAGAAATGTAGTAAACCTAAATAATTTTTTTTCTTTTGTCTTAACGTTTAATGTACTTTTTTTCAAGAATTCGCGCCATCTACTAGCGGGTGCACCAATTATCCGAGCCCTCCATTGTTTTGGGCAAGTATATCCGGAGCATGCATTGGACACGAGGGCTGTGTCAGCGCTCGGTGGGAGCTCGGCTCCGCTCGTATCAAAAACGAGCGTGACGTCAGCGCTCGGTGAGGACTCGGATCCAATCACACACTCGGTGTCTAAAAAATGGCGACAGCAAATGTTGCATGATAGAGTTTTGAAAAGGGTCCCTTAAATTCAGTTCAAATGAATCTGATTGACTCCATCATGGAGGTAGGAAGCTCCTAGAGGCGACATGACGCCACCCCAGGTGAAGCCGATGGAGACTTCCAGCTTAGAGAACCCCCCCCCCCCCTTTCCCTCCAAACGATGACCAAAACCAAAAGACGCTATTGGATGAAGTTGGGCACCCAATTGGAGGCTATTGCATGAACTTGGGCACCCTTGGGGGCGTTCCCCCCGACCGCAACCTCTACTTCCGGCTTCTCTTGGCATTTTCTCGCTTGGCTGGCACTAGCCGGTGTGTCGCCTCGTCTTATTCCTACCTTCATGAACTCCATAGTCATAGAAAATAAGACGGAAAGCGACTACACGATGAAGCTTAACATTACGTCCCTCCTCCCTGTGGGAACGTGCTACAGCCATGTCTCGTTAATATATGGAGCCCGTTAATATATGGATACTCCGCTATATGGACGCCACTTTCGGGAACAAACTGGAAACATACGTGCATTTTTGTCTCGGTATTATGGGCAGCTCACAATATAAACGATTTCTTCTTTTTTTTTTTTTTTACTGGAACGGGGGTGTCCATATTAACGAGACATCACTTATTATTTCAAATTCCAAGTTAATTGGTTAAAAAAAATCCTTATGTTTTGTGCGATTTCTAGTATGAGCCTATAAAAACGTCACAAAAGTTATATGCACCTTTTGGAGCAGCTTCCTCTGTTTTACGAATGCATATACACTATATTTTATCCGTACAAACGATAAGGTAATAAAACCAGACGTTTCCTTTGCTATTTGCTCTCTACTGCGCCATTTCCTAGATGCTGCAGTCATGGACATAGAAAATAAAAAAAAAGCCGACCCAACCTGCTGGTAACGCTAAACGCATAAATCAAATCACCCCCCCCCCCCCCCCCCCTCCGAAAAAAAAAAAGTTTGGTTGAGCACGGCCGGGTTAGGCAGCTGCGTCATTTTTTAAGGCCTTTGCGCTCGCTCGTTAAAAGCAACGGGAGTTTTTCTACCGTGTCGAGGCGCGACCACACCACCCCTCCTAACGCCCCCGTGCGTTTGCGTTTCCTTTAACCCCACCACCGGGATTAAAACTGTGTGCCAATGCACTCATATGAAACATCTGTAGTACTTACAATACGTAAAAGCTTGCTTTTATTAAAAAAAAAAAAAAAAAAAACTTTCAGCCTTTCCACTCTGGTGAAGAAGGAAGAGCAGCGGAGCTGTGGCTTCCGTTCTCGGCGGTGGCTTTTCAGGCGAGCGATCTGCTCTTCTTTCGCAACAGAATCCGCTCGACGCAGTGGAACTTTAGGCGATAGCTGCCTCGCGGCGGTTGCGCAACCATTCGCGCAGTTGCGCACATCGCCGCTCGTTCCGTTCCCGGTCTTCTTCCTCCTTAGAAACGTTCCCGCCATCTATGAGCGACGTCAGCAACCAGTTGTCTGGTTGCCGAGGCTGGAAAGGTTGCCGCGATCTATGAGCGACGGCGGCGAGCAGACAAACCGGCGAACTCAACACTCTGGACAGCTACCGCCATCTATAAATGACGGCAGCAACCAGAGTGTTGTGTCGACATCTGTTTGGTACCGGACACGATTCTGGGAAAAGTAACCCTTAAAAAAAATTGAGAAGACGAAGTGTTTCGCCTAATTCTCTCAAGGCAGGTGGCCTCAAGCCTGTAGATATAATCAACGTTACGAGATCAAAGTCAGTTGATAAGCTTTCTGGAACGCCTTCCGCCGTTTCGTCACGCGTGCGCTCGGTGGCGCTCGCTGCACTATTGGTTCCTACGGGAGCCAGAGTTGCGCGTTCATCCCCGTAGCGCCGGCTTTCCTGCACGGCATTCGGAGTCCGCTACTCACGTGACTGAGTTCGGCAAGTAACCGCGCCGTACGTTCGAGGCGCGCGACGCGCCCAAAGCAGGGGAACGTACGCCGGGGCGCGCGCAACGTCTACTTTCCTGCGCAGCATTTCAGTCTGCTCCTCACGTGATCGGATCTCGACGAATAGCACAGCGGGTGCACGTGGAAAACAGACGCGCAACTGGCCAGCCAGGGTGGAGTTGCCAAAGTGGCGACGCCGCCAGTGCCGCATATTTCTGACGTGATTAGCTTGCGAAGTAAAAATGCGCTGGGATGGCATTGAAGGATTCGCGTAGCGCGGTGCAGAGAGTTTTGGTTTTTGGATGATGCTGAAAGTACATGAATGTATAATTGTAAGAGATCGGTGGAAAAGGAGAGTTTAAAGGTGCTGAGCGCGTTTACTGAGCCAAGAAAGGTGATATTGATGAGAACATTTTGATGGAACTTGAGGCGACACTGCGAATGTAGGGTGCGCGTTCGGAGTTTGGGTCAAAACTCCTTCGAGCACCGAATCCGCATTTTTGTTGTTCACTTTGCCGTGGCTGGGGTCGTGGATATGTGGTCAAAAGAAGGTTTGAGTGCGTTCTGAATCTCGCCATGACGACAACGTCACGTGCGTTGCCCTTTTAGTTACAAAGAGTCGCACATTTCAACTCTAGCGTGCTGAAATGAAATATTTGAATGCATCCTTACCTAGAAATTGTGACTGGAGGGTATTTGTTAAGCTCATTGCCTCCGCTAGGGGAATATTTGAGACTAATAGTGGTTGGTTGCAAAGAGCTGTCAATCATCGTGGCCAAGGTCACTGGAACCATTTCGGCCAATAACGTGCACTTATTTTCGCCCAATTTTTACGAATTAATGACCAAACTCTCTAGATATGCGGATCTGTATCAGCCCGCCCAATGGACAGAAACAGCGAAACCGGTGGATCGTTGGATTCACACTAGACAACCGTTTCTGCACATCCGATACGGTACGATGTGCCCTCCGGTGCGAACTGCGCATGTACTACCGCATGAAGAATCGCACATTTGCAGTTCGTACCGGGGGGGGGGGGGGGGGGGGGGGGGGGGCTATTGTACCGTTAAAAAAAAAACGGTTGCCTAAAACTCTCCATTTGGTGGAAAGAGATTATCTCCCGTGGGCTATGAAAGTATGAAAGATGTCTCTTCGTATTGTTTTCTCTGCCGGGCAGCTTTTATCGCGCACTTGTTCTCAAAGATATCGAGCGCGCGGGTGATATTTTGAACGTAGAACAAGCAGCTTCGCTCAGGGCAGAAAGAATAAAGCGGTACTTACTTATTTAAAATTGGAATAGATTACGTGGCCTTCAATTTATTTTGATCGTACATGCACGGCGAGTTACTGATCCAGTGTTACTGCGTAGTTCTTGCCGCCGCTCTTGATTTTCCAGATTCGTTTGGCATGTATGTCCCCCATGCTGGAAATTTCCGACGCCGCGTTCGCGCTAACAGTGTCCGACAGTGCACATAAATACACATAGGAAGCGAGCAAGCCGGCCGTGTCGCGGCGGTCGCCTATTGTTCGCCGCGACCTAGCGGTAGCCGCCGCAGGAGCACCGGGGAGCAATGGCGACGAACAGCTCGGCAGGCAGTGTCCCCGTCGTGATTACGAAGGAATTTAAGGCAGTTACGAATTCGGAAAGTTCCTTCGGTAGCCGGTGCCGTCGGCGCAGAATCATCGGGAAATAATAGCAACGAACGCCACAGAGGACAGTGGGCGATTACGAATCCGGAAAGCTTCTTCGGTAGCCGTTGCAGAATCATCGGGGGGAAGCAATGGCGATGAGCAGCACAGCGGACAGTGTTCCCGGGTGATTACGACGGGGTTTAAGGCGGTTACGAATCCAGAAAGCTTCTTCCGTGGTACCTATGAAAAAGGGAAAACTCCTTCGTGAATCTGGCCGCGTGTACGACGTGAAGGAGGTCCGTTTCGACGGACAAGTGGATGTCACGGCGCGCTGTGTTGGCTGTACTCCGCTAACAAAATTAAGCGCGCCCGCAAAAAAATGCAGTTGGCGTTGAGTGGACTGTGGTAATTATGCACGTTTATTTCTGAATCAGCTTGACAATAACTAGGCGATTTTTTGAGCGCCGTTCCGTGATTCCCACTACTATCTTCCTGTAGGCTGATGGAAACATCCAAGGGTAGGCTTAGGTTGGCGACCGCATTCCGCTTCTCGATTCCGGTGAAGTATTTGCCGCATACTTTAGAGTTTGCCGTCGGTGTCGATGCTGTTGCATCGTCGCTAGAATAGAAAAAAAATTAATTGTATTATTCGTGAGCAGCTTAAACAAAGCGCGAACTGAAAGGTAAGAAACGCCACTAACCTGTATGGACGCACAAGTCGCACCCAGGCCGCGCAGTACTCCGCCTCGTACGGCTCCGAAGGGACGATGTAGTACTTCGTGCCGTGCGCGATCTTCGACGTACTGTTGCAGCCGACCACGCAGCAATTGTTACGGCTTTCTTGGAGCGGAATAGCTATCTCAGAAATTGCAGCGCTTACCCACTACAACGCACAACCAACGCAGCGGCTGGCAGAAGCTCCCCGATGCAATGGACCCGTTTGCCGCTAGGGGCGCCCTGGTCGGGGCTTGAATTAGATGCGCACGGTTCCTATACGAAGCCGTTTTAGCACCGTTTTTAATGCGAATAATTCGAAAAAAAAAGTGAAAGCCGTTTACAACTCCCTGTAACGCAGAATTAGAGCGCAGCTCTTGAGGAGGAGGGAAGGGTACTGGGGGGGGGGGGGGGGGGGGGGTCAAGCAACACCTCCTAGAAGACAAGGCCGTAGTGCTCTTCTCGTGACGTCGCAAAGGAAGGCCATCGGGGGCGCGCGTCGAAGCGAATGCAACGCGCGTAGATCGACCGTCGTAACGCGTTTTTAGTCACATACGCGTGTCATATTAGCTAAAATGAAAGCTGCACATAGCAACGGGTCTAGAAAACATTTTATTACACGAGCAAAATATTACACCGCTAAATAATCGGTACGAAATGGCACGAGGTATGCGTACAACACGTCTATCGAAAAATGTGATTGTTTTAAGTGGAAAACATTGAGTCATGCAATTATTGTTGTAGGAATGCATATTTTATACAGAAATACTTTGACAAAATGGCGAGACACGCAGTGATTTTCAAACAGCAAAACAGAACAGTTAAAAATCAGGTAGACATAGTCAACGCGGACAAGGCAAGACAAGCGTTTCTCACGATCATGTAAGCGACGTTATTGCGACCAGTCACTGAATTCTTGCATCATACCCCGGCCACATGGCAAAATTAATGTAATTTCGATCGAATGACATTATAGGGTCGACAAATCCGCTTGCGGCGCTCGTATAATCACTCAAGACCGCGAGCTGATTAAATCCCGTATCACTGAACGAAAATATATTAACGTTTCCCTGTGGCAGGGGTACTAAACTTACTACTTAGTTTACTAATTTACTTCTCCCTATGGGCTCGAGCTGCCTTAGAATAAAACATAACTTATTTTGTATATAATAATACTATCACCTTAATGCAGTTAAGATTCTAGTATAAACGCGGAAAAGGCAATAAAATAACTTTAGTATAAATAAACACAGAACCACAAACAACTCACTTTCAATAATCACACAAACTTGATTTTCATCTTCCAGTGAAAACTAGATTAGCACGCATATTTACAAATGTCGACGCAACTGCATACGAATAATGACAAGGAACAAAACTGCAATTTATCATGCGATTGAAAAAAAACGATTGCAGCATCTTACTTGCGTCCTACATGAACAAGAAAGCCCGTAATTAAGTTGTTTCTCACCTGTCGATCGTATCCATACGTCCCACAATATCCGTGACGAACACATTTGAACACGAACTCCAAGAAGCCTCTCTTTGTCGAGAGAGAGGTCTATCGATTAGTCGACCAGAGCCTTCGTTGGCTAGTTGTCACACGTCACTCAAACCGTAGCAGGACTTGTTTCACGAATGCACGTAAATGCCGTAATATCAAGCGAACACAAAAAAAAAAAAAAAAAAAAAAAACTACCCGAGACTACGGTGATGACAGAAATACGACGGGAAACAAGTCTCAAAAGTACCACACACGAGAGCAGCGGCGACGAAAGGCTTAACGTTGTCGACCCATCTCTTGCTGGTGTGCGCTCCCTGCGACAACGACTGGATTTCTTTTCTGTTTGCTTCCCTTCTGAGATGTCTCAGCGTTCCTTTTCAGACAGTCAGGGGCTCACACACAACGTAAATTTACCAGAATCGGAGCCATGTGGCATCAGCAGCATCGCAGCCGGTCCTTTCGAAAAGTGTGGGGTGCTGCGGAACTGCACGTAGTCCCGCGGTTACGGGAATACTCATAAATATAAATTTGGTACTCTCAACCTTGGAAGCGCGTTGTATATTACGTTTATATTATATATATAATAAATTGTAGAAGACTGCGCCTTTAAAACGTATATTAATGTCGGATAAACGCGCATGAACGAACACCACCGCGCCGCTTGTCGAGGGACAGTGTTTTCACGTCCATAGCGTATTCTCACGTAGTTGCGCCATGGACTTCCTTCCTCCGCCATTGTGACGTAACCTCTCAGAGCGCTCTGGCCTTCTTCTCTAGGAGGTGTTGGGTCAAGTGACCTTGGGTGGGGGTCACGTGACCTAGGGGGTTCACGTGACGATGACGATGCCGATGACGTCATCAGTAACGATGACGATGCGGATACCGATGACGTCATCAGTGACGTCACTGATGACGTCATCAGTGATAATGACAATGACGATGCCGGTGACGTCATCAGTGATGATGACGATGACGATGCGGATGCCGGTGACGTCATCAGTGACGTCACTGATGACGTCATCAGCGATGATGACGATGACGATGCGGATGGTGATGATGACGATGCGGATGCCGGTGACGTCATCAGTGACGTCACTGATGACGTCATCAGTGATGATGACAATGACGATGCGGATGCCGGTGACGTCATCAGTGATGATGACGATGACGTCATCAGTGATGATGACGCTGACGATGCGGATGCCGGTGACGTCATTAGTGACGTCACTGATGACGTCATCGGGGGTCACGTGACCCCGGGGGTCACGTGACTTGGGGAGCCACGTGACTGGGTGTCACGTGACCTTAGGGGTCACGTGACCCTGGGGGAGGGGTCACGTGACCTTGGGTGTCACGTGACCTTGGGGAGTCACGTGACCTTGGGTGTCACGTGACCTTGGGGTCACGTGACCCTTGGGGAGGGGTCACGTGACCTTGGGGTGACCTTGAGGTCACGTGACCTTGGGATGACCTTGGGGGTCAAGTGACTTTGGGATGACCTTTGTTACGCCGACGCCGCTCAAGCCGGGAACGGGCCCCTAAGAGCTGCGCTCTAAAAAGCGCCGTAACTGACCAATCATTTCGTCGGCCTGACTGAGAAATGTTCCAAGCTACCTAGTACGTATGAATTATTCGGGATATTTGCTCTTATAATCGAGCACAGAGAGAAAATGCACTGAGCAGCTGAGCGGAGAGGGCCGCCATTTTCATTCATTGGCCCGGCGGAATGCATGGGATCGACATCCAAATTTCGGTCCTTTACTTTTATTTGGCAGGCTGTGGCAGGCTGTCTCGCGGCGGGATTAAAGCTTCTTGGCGCGCCGAAATGCTGCGTCTCTGTGCCTTCGCACACTTGGATACTGACCAAGAATCGACGCCGTGTGGATGTGCTTGGCGAGTGCAATGTGTGTGAAGCCGTATGTAAAGGCACAACTCGTCGAAAGCAACTATCGCCGGTCTCGCGGCCTGATCGAAGCTTCCTTGGCACGCCGAAGTGCTGCGTCTCTGTGCCTTCGCACACTTGGATACTGACCAAGAATCGACGCCGTGTGGATGTGCTTGGCGAGTGCAATGTGTGTGAAGCCGTATGTAAAGGCACAACTCGTCGAAAGCAACTATTGCCGGTCTCGCGGCCTGATCGAAGCTTCCTTGGCACGCCGAAGTGCTGCGTCTCTGTGCCTTCGCACACTTGGATACTGACCAAGAATCGACGCCGTGTGGATGTGCTTGGCGAGTGCAATGTGTGTGAAGCCGTATGTAAAGGCACAACTCGTCGAAAGCAACTATTGCCGGTCTCGCGGCCTGATCGAAGCTTCCTTGGCACGCCGAAGTGCTGCGTCTCTGTGCCTTCGCACACTTGGATACTGACCAAGAATCGACGCCGTGTGGATGTGCTTGGCGAGTGCAATGTGTGTGAAGCCGTATGTAAAGGCACAACTCGTCGAAAGCAACTATCGCCGGTCTCGCGGCCTGATCGAAGCTTCCTTGGCACGCCGAAATGCTGCGTCTCTGTGCCTTCGCACACTTGGATACTGACCAAGGATCGACGCCGTGTGGATGTGCTTGGCGAGTGCAATGTGTGTGAAGCCGTATGTAAAGGCACAACTCGTCGAAAGCAACTATCGCCGGTCTCGCGGCCTGATCGAAGCTTCCTTGGCACGCCGAAGTGCTGCGTCTCTGTGCCTTCGCACACTTGGATACTGACCAAGAATCGGCGCCGTGTGGATGTGCTTGGCGAGTGCAATGTGTGTGAAGCCGTATGTAAAGGCACAACTCGTCGAAAGCAACTATCGCCGGTCTCGCGGCCTGATCGAAGCTTCCTTGGCACGCCGAAATGCTGCGTCTCTGTGCCTTCGCACACTTGGATACTGACCAAGAATCGACGCCGTGTGGATGTGCTTGGCGAGTGCAATGTGTGTGAAGCCGTATGTAAAGGCACAACTCGTCGAAAGCAACTATCGCCGGTCTCGCGGCCTGATCGAAGCTTCCTTGGCACGCCGAAGTGCTGCGTCTCTGTGCCTTCGCACACTTGGATACTGACCAAGAATCGACGCCGTGTGGATGTGCTTGGCGAGTGCAATGTGTGTGAAGCCGTATGTAAAGGCACAACTCGTCGAAAGCAACTATCGCCGGTCTCGCGGCCTGATCGAAGCTTCCTTGGCACGCCGAAATGCTGCGTCTCTGTGCCTTCGCACACTTGGATACTGACCAAGAATCGACGCCGTGTGGATGTGCTTGGCGAGTGCAATGTGTGTGAAGCCGTATGTAAAGGCACAACTCGTCGAAAGCAACTATCGCCGGTCTCGCGGCCTGATCGAAGCTTCCTTGGCACGCCGAAGTGCTGCGTCTCTGTGCCTTCGCACACTTGGATACTGACCAAGAATCGACGCCGTGTGGATGTGCTTGGCGAGTGCAATGTGTGTGAAGCCGTATGTAAAGGCACAACTCGTCGAAAGCAATTATCGCCGGTCTCGCGGCCTGATCGAAGCTTCCTTGGCACGCCGAAGTGCTGCGTCTCTGTGTCTTCGCACAATTGGATACTGATCAAGAATTGACGCCGTGTGGATGTGCTCGGCAGTGCAATGTGCGTGAAGCCGTATGTAAAGGCACAACTCGTCGAAAGCAAGTGTCGCCGGTCTCGCGGCCTGATCGAAGCTTCCCTGGCACGCCGAAGTGCTGCGTCTCTGTGCCTTCGCACAATTGGATACTGATCAAGAATTGACGCCGTGTGGATGTGCTCGGCAGTGCAATGTGCGTGAAGCCGTATCTAAAGGCACAACTCGTCGAAAGCAAGTGTCGCCGGTCTCGCGGCCTGATCGAAGCTTCCTTGGCACGCCGAAGTGCTGCGTCTCTGGGCCTTCGCACACTTGGATACCGATCAAGATTCGTTTCGGCACCGTGCAGGTGCGGATCCAGGGGGGGGGGGCGCCCTTTCCCCTCCAAACAAAGTCGACCCCCCTCTCCCCCCCCCCCCTTGTCGGAGGGCAATTTGACATAGGCGGACTCCCCCGAAATAAAACCGACTACCGGCCTGCCAGGTGGTAGAAGGCTTGGTACTCAAGGCAAGGGTTCAAAATAGCGTAGGTCGCACCCTAGCAGGCACACTTGTACTCTGAACTTGGAGAACTACTCCGTCGCTTCAACGCACGACTTGGGCCATTAAATTAAAGGGGCCCTGGAACAACTTTTTACTGGTTTTTAACTTGCACCGAACCTGAGCGAACTGAACGTAGTAACTTAAAGAAACTTTCCTTTTCTCAAATTTCACTTTATTTTAAAAGTTATAGGCAAATTCGAATTACAAAAACAAGCAAAAAATAACCTCCTTCATGACGTCGTAAGTCCTGGCTTGAGTGGCCGTGAACTAGAGGAAAAGTAGTGAGCTCATCGAGCGCTCACGGCTGCCGCACTCCGTGTCGACGACTCGAGAGGGCGCCACTAAAGCACGTGTTGGATAGGCTGTATGAAACCTGTGGCCAGGGCGGCTCGCATTGCATTTGCTGCGCGATTAAAGACTAATTCGGCATAACACTTCATTGACCATAAACGACAGCAAACACGGGGTAAAGATCAGTTCAGAACGTTAGCCACTTCGCGCTGCCATACCGCCAAAGAGCCAAATCGCCAGCCAAGCCCGCGCCGAGAGCCTTCGGAACGTTCGGAACGCTCGGAACGCTCGGAACCGGTCGGATCCTCGAGGCGGTATACGACCGCAGCGCCGCCGCGTACATCCGGGACCTTTCTACGCCTGCCGTTCGGCGGTGCGTCATCCCACTAGCTCTTTCAAGTATGCGCCTGTATTTCCGCCGCTTGGTGGCGGGTATGTCGACGGGTAATTTCTTGTTTCCGTACTTTATAAACTGCATTTGTTTCTTTTCTGATCTAAAAAACTTTACAAAAACTACTTTTATAAATAATTGGAACGGTTCGCGCCACTTATATTTTGTATTTCGACTACGAAGAAGCTTATAGCGGCTCTGACCAGTAGTAAGCCCAGGACCAAAGACGTCACATTTTGCGCGCTTTCGGTACCGCGGGTCGCCCTCGTCGGTGGAGGAGGTTTCCGCGTCCTCGGGTTAAAATATGACGCACTGATATTTAGTTACTCTTTCCGTGCCCGCTGGCTTGCCCGAACCTCAAGAGACGTGGAAACCGCAAAAAAGGTAGACGCTTAAAGGGGTACTCCGCCGATTTTTGAGCTACCTCAACTAACTATATTTTCTGACTCCCAGGCCTTTACCCTTTCTGGAATGCTATTTAATATCGTGAAATTCATAATAGTTATTGCGAAATCGGCAAATGAAAATGATGCAAAAACAGACACTCAAATATACCCGCCCTTTTCAGGGCCGTGACGTCAGTGGAAGTTCAGCTTGCCAGTCGGGCGAGCAGTCTAAAAAATAGAATATGCCAATTATTTGTTCCGTGCTGGAGCGCGGGGACTGGAGCGAGCTTCCAAGGCATTCATTTGACACCATGAAACTGCTTCAAATCAGTTGGGAACAAATTCTACAGTCCAAAGAGTGAACCCCTGCACTTCCAATGACGTCACTTTTTCATTGTTGCCAATAGAGACTTGCAGTTTGAAAAACACGGTGAGGACCAAAATTGTAAATTCGATAACTTCGTGAAAAAAAATTATTTTGACCTAATATTTGGGATACTATTTTGGCGATATTGTTTGGCGAGTTTAGCAAAATTTCAAGCAAATCGGGGACCATGAAGAAATCGGCGGAGTACCCCTTTAAATATGATTGCAGGGCCCTTAAGTCGGTGCAGCGGCGCACATCTTGGGGCCATCGGCGCAGTGTAGTTTTTAAATCTTCCCGACATCGTCCCTGCTCGCTTTTCAGTGCACACCGGTGCAAAAGAAAGAATGGCAGAATAGCATCCTTACAAACTCCCCCCCCCCCCCCCCCCCCACACACACACACGGAGTTCTGGATCCGACCCTGGCGCCGTGTGGATGTGTTTTGCGAGTGCAATGTGCGTGAAGCCGTATGTACCACTAGAGTAGCGTTTCACTTTTATTCTGACTACTGTATTTGTAACTTGCGGCACTCGCGGTCCAGAAACGAGCTTGATCCAGTGTCCAGTGGCGACGTTAGAGGGGGGAAGGGAGGGGAAGGGGGCGGCATCAGCGGCGCGTTTTTTTGTTTTGTTTACTAGACAAATCAGTAGAATAAAATCATTAGTACAAAAATCTTACAGAGACGCAGTACTTCGGCGTGCCAAGGAAGCTTTAATTACGCCGCGAGACCGGCGAAACTTGCTTTCAACGAGTTGTGACTTTTTCCTGCTGCACTGCACTTCCATAAAACTTTTCACGTGGTTTCAACGGCAAGTCTCAACCCTTACACAGGGTTTTAAAAATCTTCTTCGACATATAACGACGAACGAGTAGAAAATGTGTCTTCACCACGCTGCAGCCAGGCTCTGTGACGCTAGCAGAATCGTAAATCGTCTACAAGCAAGATGGCCGTCCAACGTAATTAAAACAAAAAAAAAAAACGGAAATTTGATGCACGAATTCCGTCCTGAAACGCAAAAGATGGAAAAGCAATTTTATCTAATACATTTGTCGAACAGTGTTCATCATGTCGTTCTTGACACGACACCTATGCGGCGCCGGACGGCCGAACTGGCCGAACTGGCCGAACCACAGTTGCCACAGTCCCACTAGGGTGGGCCGAACGGGCCGAACGACCTAGCGAGCGTGGCGAGCGAGCAGCATCAAACACCTACGCTGAGCCTGTCGGTCACCGTGGTAGGCATCGTGCTGCTTATCTGTGCCCCGTACCAGCCGAACTGACCGAGATCTGAAGCTCGACACCTCTTCGGTTCTTCCGACCAGCGCCGATCGTTCCGGCGTTTTCAATCTGTTGAAGCGGGTGGCGAAAGCGACGATGCAGGAACAGCAGTCATCTGATAAGCGTCTGGCGCTCAACTAGTGTGATCCGCTTTCGCAAGATATGCCGCTGTACTGTTCAGTGGAGGACTGTACGAACTGCAAATATTACAGTGGCAGGCTTGTGCATACGTATCCAAGCGAGCCCACGTTACGGAAGTTATGGATTCGCGCCGCCCGCCCTTCGCAGCCAAACTGGCTGCCCTCGAAAAGTGACTGGCTCTGTAGAGACCACTTCGCAGATGAAGACTACCGCACGAACCCGACGCTACTACAGAGCCTCGGTCTGCCGACGAAACATGCCAGGTTGAAACCTGGGGTGGTGCCGTCGCTGTTTACACGGAAACGCAATGAACAACAACTCGATGTCAACGAGGAAAAACGGCGACGGAAAAAGGTGGGTTGTTTTCATAGCGGCTGAAACATATTTTTGTGCTCAAGTTCGACTCCGAAACTTTTTTTTTGGTTCGTTTTGTTTTTGCTAGCAAGAGCTGTCTTATAATAATGATTTTATAAATTTCACAGCATGGATACACTAAAGGGCCCTGTAATTAAAGTATTGTTTGTGATGTACAATTGTTGCACGTTTCCTAGAACAGTACTTTGCTCTACTTTGCACCAAAATGCTCTGGGTGCTTACACACGCGAAGTGTTTATGCTTACCATTTCTAGATTATTGACGAGTTGTTGGGAACGCTGCCACAAGCAACAGCCGCAGACACTGCTGTTGAACAAGTCGACATGCCATCAACCTCTTCAACTACTAACAAGGCAAAGCAAAGCCCTGACCCTCGACATCAGCCACCGCACGATGAAAGTGCTGGCATCCAGGAACCTTGTTTCAGCTCAGGTATGCACGCTGGCTGAAACTGCTCTGCCACCAGCTCGTTTTAGACATAATTCAGTCACTTTCATATAGGGAGTTAAGATGGAATGCCAAGTTGTTTCATTAGCCAACTAAAAGACACTATGCAGGAATGAAAACCGTTTCTACCACCAGTTTTATTCTTCTTCTGGCTATAGACCCTTTCCATGTTTACAAATACAGGCTGCCTCCTGAGTCCCAATGAACTCCCGGTCCGTCGTTTTTGTCAAGCGTCCAGAGCCTCGTTTTGCCATGAGTTCTAGGATGCTTAAATGATACACAAATGGCAACGTTGGAGATTTAGCGAGGGCATTCTGCCGCTCTAGTCAGCATATTATAGGCACCCGGTGGCTTACAAGTGTATTGAAAAGTCTTCAGGTGTTCTTATGGAAACCAATCATTTATGCGGACATCGTAATTATGGGTTGTTCGGCGTTTCAAGGTGCCTTGTCAGGATGGGAACTGTTTCGCTTCTGTTTCAACCGGTAGTTCGCTGGGACGTCAACTAGCAAAAGCCCCACCTTGCGGAGTAACGCTGGATAGGGTCTATACTTCCAGTGGCGTCAGAAGTGTTTCGAAGGTTGAGGGGCGTCGGATAGCTGAGCTCGGCATGCCCCCTTCCTTGTCACTTGCATTGTTTACTATAACTGTCTGAAACTTCGAAAAAGTCGAGCCCCCCCCCCCCCCCCCCCCCCCCCCCCCTCCCCCCTTTTGTTCCGACGCCACTGTATACTTCTTTACTTTGTTTTTGAGGAAACCTCTTACTCTGGTTCTTGCATCTGGCAACGAAACCTAAAATTTCAACAGACAACATTAATGCAGTGTACGTGATTGGGTCAATTTGTATCTCTTTTCAGTTATAGCCACACTCCCTTTGGAACAAAATTGAGATTGCCTAGACTTCTGCTGAGTGCACCTGTGAACGATAGTTTTGTATTGAAATGCACACTTTTATTTTCTTTGCTATGGACAGCCTCCTCCCTCAGTAATGCTGCACAGGCTCTACCTGATCTTCTGGATGCTGCTACGCAGTCCTCAGACCTCTACTCTTGCACAAACACAGGTATGTATCTATTAAGAGAAGATTAACAGAATTTAATAATGTTGAGACCATTGTAACACATTCCAATGACACTTGCAGGCACACAAGTCATCATCAAGAATTCGTCACAATACAGCCAAACTGATCCTGTCCTTGTGATGCCACGTTGCTCATCACCAAATCACCTCCCCCAGGCACAGTCAGATTGGACGTTGCCTACAGGGCTGACACAGTCGCCACAGCCTCCAGTGCCGCCAGAATCATCGGCGTCACTACAGCCAGAAGTGCCACCACAGCCGCCAACAGTTTCTAACGAACCAGCCGTCCCAGAAGATTTTGACGGGGAGTCTTTCACGGAGCTGCCAAAGCAACATTTGGAAGCGGACACAAGCCTTCCGATGACGTCAGGCACCGGCCTTCTAAGGTTCGTATCTGTACAATACATGTTATCTGTAGTATGGAGCATGAAAGCATGGCTCTTGTCGTGTATTCTTTCATTTACTTCTCTTTATGCAAATCTTTGCTTTTGAACTGTAGGCCAGCATTCTACTCCGCTTTAGTAGTGAGGATATCATACAATCTTTTGCATGTTTTTCAAATCTGACTTCCAGGGATCACCAGACAAGCACATCTTGTGCCAGCCGACTGGACAAAGACAACAGTGCTGCCAACAAAGACAACTTTTTAGAAAGGAAGTTCTTGGTTTTTGAATCTTGCTTGGACGAGCTCCTTGCTAAAATGTCCGGAGTGTACCGCACCCTGCCACACCACAAATAAGGAAGTCAGGGGGACGTGCCTCACAGTGCGGAGAGTCTGCAACAATGGCGATGTGCACTGCTGGAGCAGCCAGCCGATTGTGAACAGGCAGCGGCCGCTGGGCAACATACTCGTCTCTGCAGTGACCCTCTATTCCGGAAGCATCGTGAAGAAGGTCCTGCGGCTTCTCACCCAGATCGGAGTTCCCTGCATCTCGTATAGGACATTCTTCAAGGTCCAGGCTGCCTTCCTTCTTCCAGCTATCAGACAGGTTTGACACGTTTCTAGTTGTTACTGACTTCATACTTTTGGAAATAGGAGTTTTTGTCCCAGATGTAAAAAAAATGCTGGGCTTGACAATCGAACTGGGAGGTCGTACAGGATAAAACGGGCTGGAAACAGTCGGGTCAAGATGCATCCACTACACCTATAATGATACATCAGGTCGGCTTGGCCTCTGTAGGAGGTGTTTGCACAGGCTTCGCCTGCAACAGTTTGAAGCGGTGTCTTTGAACTGAGTCCGCCTGCAAACTGTCGGCTTACCTATGAGGTGAGAAGTTGGAGAAGCAACACCTGTACTGCAACATGAATTACCTGTTTGGATTTTGGAGCACCATGTTTAACTACTAGGAGACATTAAGTATCACCCCATTAACGTTTGGCAATGCATTGCTGTTGCCGTAAGCAACAGAAATATCTGCTATTTCGCTTTTGAAAGGACTATGCCCAAAAAGATTTACCAAAAGCTTTGATGCTCGTGTTGTTAGCATAAATGCTGAAACATGTAACACAGCGTTCAGATTCCTGAGGGGCGTTGGGTCGGTCATCACGTTTTATGATATAGTGAACTGTAAAGTGGAAGCGACGCCTTGACAGTACAAATCAAATACTGGCTGTCCTCGTGACAGCGATCTTCGGAGTGTGTGTTTTCCCACCAGACAAGCGAGCCAGGAATACTTCCTTGTTTGCTGCAGAGCTGCTCTCAAACAGAGCCTATGGTTGTTGTTCCCTAGCTGGCTATTAATGTCTCGTAATTGGAAGGAACAAGTTGCCCATTATCTTGAACATATACCTGTCACAATTATGGTTTGAAAGCTATTGAGAAAAAATAGAAACTACAGCGGGCTATCTCGTAACTGAGAGTAGGTGTAAGAATGAAGTGATTTGCAGGGTCGCAGGTGCTAGTGCAGTCCGTGTATTAGCGAGCGCACCCCCCACCCTCCCCCCGGGCCCATCCCTAGCATTGTCAAGAACTAGGCGCCCAAAATCCAAGGCGAGCTTCCATCGAGTGTCGGCCATTGAATCTGAATGTATTGAGTCTCCATTCAATCGTCTTCTACCTCGGGCCCCTGTTTCACGGCGTTCGTAGAATCCTCAATCTGACCGCGTCGGAAGCTGAGCCAATCCAGCGCTGTGAGAGTATCACGTGACCTTCTGATTGGGTGGAGTGACATACGGAGCTCTAGATCACATGACACTCTGAACGCTGAATCAGCTCGGATTCCTCGTAGCGTCCGCCGCGCTCGGACTGAAGGTGAAACAGTATAGCACGCACGCCACAGTAACGACCAGAAAACATATGTACCAACCTCGTGGCGCTACAGTATCCAAAATCTATGGTGTGGAAAGCTCTTTCCACGTCAGCAAAGTGCCCTGCACACGAGCAAGCTCGCAGGTCATGGTCGCGCATACTTAACACTAAATTGATAACTAGGGCACTCAAAATCCTTGGCAAGCTTCCATCGAGTATTGTTCATTGAATCGGAATATATCATTGAATCGGAATATATCGAGCGCATATTCACTGTCATCTTTCTTGGGCCCCCGCCTTGCGATGCTCATAGCATCCGAGAACACGCGCCACAGTAACAAGCAGGTACCACCCTCGCAGTGCTGTAGCCACCAAAATCGCCGGTGTGGTGATTTTGGTGGCCATAGTGCTATGCATCTTTACGCATCAGCAAAGAGGCCTGCACACGAGCAAACCTGCAGGTCATAGTCACGCACACCGGACCCGAATTTTAAAACCCTTATGAAGTGTTTCTGGGATAGCTCACTTGGTAGAACGCTCGGCTCCCAGCCAGCTGACCCAGGTTCGATACCTGTTGGGGGATGAATTAGTTTCACTTCTTAGTGAGTGAACACAATTCAAAAAGGTTTCGGATATATTTCCAAAGGGTTTCGGAATCAGCTTCGAAAAGATTTCGTGAATGGTTTCAGAGAAGGTTGGGCGATAACGAAAGCTATAAGCATTTCATGCTTAATATGCATTTCTTTGCTCTTGGCAACTCTCTCTTCTAATAAACTGGAACGACCTTTCTAGATGCTGCTGTTAGTTGTTCATTGACAAAAAGTTTATTATATTTTGTCCTGCTAGGTATGGAACAAGCAGCAGACTGAGCTCTTCAAAGAAGCCACTGGGCAAGGGCTGGTACGGACATGTGATGGGCGGTTAGACTCCCCCGGACACACGGCCAAGTATGGTACCTTACACGGCGACAGACTCCGAGACAAGAGGTTCTATGCGTCGAAACAGTGCAGGTAAAGTTCCCCCGGGGGTGCATGTTCATAAAAATTTTTTACACTGTCATAAGCTGAACCCCTTTTTATTTGTTAAGAAAGAAATTGTAGCTTATGTTACTTTGGCTGGTGCGACGCTAGGTTGTGCATGTCATAGAATTACGTCATTCTTGCTGATACTTTCCGTCTGACATCCATGGCAGGTACAGAGGAAACATATGCTTGTTTGTGTTTGTGAAAATAGTCAAAGTACGAAAATCTGAGAACAAAAACATGATGAGGAGGCAGCATCCCCACATTTTGCACAGGTTTGACTGCTGGCTTGTTGCAAAAGGTGAGCCATAAGTAGGGTTCTGGTTTATCAAGTAACACCTAAAATAGTCGAGGCAGACCAGTAATTTGTTACACAATGTCCTAGCTCTGCCTGTCATTATGGCGAAGATCAATAATGACAAGAGAGTAGTAGGTTTGCATTTATTGGCGTAAACTTTACTCTAGCCTGTCCTATGGCCATTGATGTAGCCATAGGACGTAAGGCCAACAAGCTAATTTCGCATGTGAAATTACCATATTTTTTAAATATAGGCCTACTTCCTTCCGGCACTGTTCTTTAAAATTGAAGAATGACCTGCAATTGTAAACGTTCTGACCACATCGAGCTAACAGTTGACGTGGGAAAGATGCTCCCCCGTGTCAGCCACTTCTTCGAGTGCGCCGGTGCGATGCAGGGACGCTTCACACGAGTGGTGCATTGCAATCGCCGCGGTTTGGAGAGCAATCTGGTTAATTGTTCTGCGACTATGGATGTTGTGCCACCACTGTATGAAAGATGAAGTCAATACAACACCGGACGGTGACGTGCTACTCACCACAGATTGGGGGGTTCCTTCATAACATAAAGCTTCGGTTTCAATATCTCCCAACCGTTGATAGCCTCCTGCGTGAGCCAGTAGCGTGCAATACTAGACTTTTTCATAAATTCAGTCTGGTCACTTTGTTCGCTATCACCATCGGTGTTTGTATACATGCTGATGATGGCCTTCTGATACTAGCACAGGCTACCGGCACGAGATTGAAGCTTTGAGGCAGTCTTTTCTGGAACAATAACTTGCGCTAGAAAAACACGTTTTAAAAGTAAGATGCATGTTACAGCTTGTGTTTATAGCCTTTGTGGCCCAGTACTGCCTTGTCACTTCATAACATTACATGTTTATGTCAAGATTTGAATGCGAGTCACCGCGGCATTTGTGCTTTGTATGTCACATCGCAATCGATTCAGGGAATGACTTGGCACGCAGCATACTAAGCATTTATGTCGTGGTAACTCACGTTCGAATCTCAACATATGTGGCCCACTACAGTCGGGGCACTTCGTACAGAATTTCTTTTTTTATGTCGCTATCGAAACCGATGTGAATCGAATATGCATACGCTAAATAGAACACTGTCCGCTAGGGACGTATGAAAGTAACGGTGCTCAGTTAAATAATGCAAAATTTTGATTACCGCATTTAGCATGTATGAACTTCGACTGCTACTTCAGCTGCTAGATGAATTTCATTTTTCAGACGGTCTATTGTTTTCTCTAGATTTTGACGCTGAAAACTCACATTTTTTAAGGCGTAAGGCGAGCTGAAGTCCCTTGACAATGAAGGTTCTGAAATGGGAGTGTTTCATTCCGAGATACGTATTGTGAGGTAGAGAGGACGACAGTGTTGGCCGCCAGGCTTATCCGGTCAAACAGAACAGCAAATTACTTGTCCATCTATAAGAGTCTGAACTGGCCATAGGTGGACTGATGGCTAAACTCTTGCAGTAATAGTAGCTTTTAGCATCCGGTGCGGTTGACCTCTAAGTGAGCGTGAACAGGCCGCCGTCAATCGATTGGTACTGCCAGCTCTAGCTAGCGGCGCTTCCACGAATCACAACGAGAGTAAGCGCCTGCGCAGAAAGAATGGATGTGCTGTTACGAGAATGCACTCAACCCACTTTTTCATGTCACTTTGGATAAAGCGGGGCATGCTGCTTCATATATTTATCAAAGTAGAGCGGTTAGTGTGGATGCGACCTGACACGCTTGCTCCGTTCTTTTGATCTCGCTTCGTGCGGTACCTTTTCGTGAACAAGGAAGTGATCATCATTTCTTTTCTTTCTTTTAGGAGGTGCGCAGGTGTTTATGAATAGCCATTTCATTGTATAACGCATCTTCATTGGTACCGACTTCAAGACCCACTCATAACGCCCCCTTTTCCTATTTCGTTGTCTAACAGATATTGCTTCTAGAATCAAGAGTGATTAGGACCATGCTGAAACGTGCAAACTACGCAGCAGAATTTTTTATTTGAAAGCGCAGCCCATGGCAGATCGCCCATGGCAACCAGCATTTGCAACTATCTGTGGAATGAAACGGACGTTCCGCGGGCGGTTTTACAATTCCAGAACGGGGGTAACACATGCTGTTGCAACGGCGTATCAGTTTTTACTGCAGAGGTGCTTACTCTCGCTGTAATTTGTGGAAGCACCGCTAGCTGGAGCTGGCAGTGCCAACCGGTCGACAGCGGCCTGTTCACACTCATTTTGAGGACGACTGTACCTTTGCTGTAGTAAATATCACTAATCACAGCAGGCACGTAGCCAGGGGGGTGGCCCATGGGGCCCGGGCCCCCCCCCCCCCCCGGAATCTTCAATTTTGCTGGGGCCTCCTCTCCCCCCTCCCCCTCATACATTTTGTCATGGGTGGGTCCCCCCCCCCCCCCCCAAAACAAAATCCTGGCTATGTGCCTGAATCACAGGAATTGGCGAGTTTATTCTGTAGTCATTTCCAGTGTGTTTTGTGATGTCCCCTTATTCTAACTACCATACTCTTTGTTTTTTTTGGAAGTTATAGATTGTTGCATTTGGCTGAATCAAACTATTAGTTTTTGACTTTACTCTTATTTGTCTTAATATTACTGTTGTAGGAACAACATTTATAGCAAGCAACTGTAATAAAATTGTATTTCACACAGGGCTTCCAGTGCATAACAGGCTGAAGGGCATTGCGCTCTCGAAGCCACTACTAAAGGACATACCACACTTGTCGACTTTGGCACAGGCCTACTCTACGGACTGTGTCCACATTACATTGATTCAGTTTGCTCCAAAATCGACGCACTTCGGATATAGGAGCATGCTGGCAAGGTATACAAGCCCATCACCTTTTTCCTTAAGAATGCTGACTGAAGGCTTTACTTTCCAGAACTTACAGCAATTCAGACTGGCATGGATAAATTGAAAACGGATGTTTCTATTTAATCATGCCATAGTCCAACTCTTGGTTTGGGGGCTGGATATTGGGAAAATGGAACCACACGCATTAGAGTTGCTAATTTAAGGTTGTGGAAAGTATATTGGGGGGAGGTTCTTCTCGAACTTTAATCATTACACGAACCTGCTAGTTACACAAGCTTTAGGAAGTGGAAGCGCAGTATGCACTCTGTTTGTGGACAAAAGTTCTCGTGCAGTCCTGGAGATCTGGGAGGGCAGGACGGGTGGGGCACCATTTCTAGGATCGTACCGGGGGGCCAAATGAAACTGCCTCGCGGGTCGGATTCGGCCCTTGGGCCACCGGTTGCCGACCACTGCTCTAAACCGAACTGGCTGGACCACCACTGGATCTAGATAAGAGAAGACTTTTTTTTTCATTATAGTAATTTTGTCTTTACTGTTGGCAATTTAATAATTGTACTCTTTAGGTTTGGACGAGCACTGTACATTCGGCGCTTTCATAGATATAACGGCTGGTTCAGTGACTGACTTGTACGTGCTCTAATTAGGTGTGTTGAGTTAGGCTTTTGAATTTCAGTGTTTTGATCAGCAACCGTCAGCTGGTACACGGGAGTTCTTGGAGAGGTGGCAGCACTAGGTGGAAAGGCTGGCCTTTGGAGCTCATGGGACGACACCGAATGAGGCGGAGGCAAAGCCCCGGAGAGGAGCGGTGGGTGCGTCAGATGCAGAGGTTTCTGCTCTACACTGGAGGGACAACGTAACGAATGAGGAGAGTCCGTGCACTGTTGACCAAGTATGGGGGCCCACTGCCGTCGATCAACAGGCTGGAAGAGACGAACGTAGGATGGAGGGAGCTGCGTGAATAGGTCAGTGCCGCGGAGACCCGCATGTGGAAAAGGAGGGCAGCCGACAAGCCGGCACCACAGACTTACATCAGCCACAAGGAGATCTGCAAGGAGCATTTCTTCGACAACACACTGGGAAACTGCCTGCTATGCGAGACTCGCTCCGGAACGTTAAAAATGAAGTGGTGGCGGGTAAAATGTGGGAAAGACGAAGTGAACGTGATGTGTGCCATTAGTGGAGAAGAGGAGGAGACAGCGGAGCACCTGGTGCTTTTGTGCAAGATGCTGCGGCTGCACCAACCAAGTTGAGTGGCCCTCTAACAGGCTCTCAATTTCGTTGGCTAACCGCCAGAGGGAGACATAAAAGCCAGTCATACATGGAAAGGGGTCATGGTGCCTGGCTTGACTTTTGGAAATGCAGTGCTATGCATGAAATCTGAAGTGCATGCAAGACTACAAATAAAACAGCGCGGAGTAGGTAGGCTGGCTTTGGGGGCACATGGCAAAACGCCAAACCAGGGAGTACAAGGAGACATGGGATGGGCGTCATTTCAGAGCAGGGAAGCGGTGAGCAAGATGGAATTTGAGGATCGGTTGAGGCAAATGGATGAGGAGCAATGAGCACGAAAGGTTTTCAGCTATTTATACGTGAGGAGTGTAGACACAAAGTGGAGACAGTGCACTAGGAAATTAAGAGGAAAGTTTTTGGGCTATAGTGGAAATACGGAAGAGCAGGTCTCAGTTAAGAAGAAAGTTAAGGCCACAGAAAGAGATTGGTGGCTAGAGGGAATGTAAACAAAGACTGCTTTGGAAAGCTATAGATTAAACAAAACAGTTATTGTCAAAGAAAGCATTTATGACAATTCTAGGGGAAGCTCATTGTTGTTTGAGGCGAGGACGGGTGTTCTGCGAACCAGAACATACAGAGCGAAGTACCAGGAAATGGATGCAGTGTGCACTGCTTGTGGAGGAGAGGAGGATGAGACGGCTGAGCACTTTATACTCTACTCTAAAGGGCTTCATCCTATGCCTACCGAAGACAACATGGATTTAATAAAGTCATTGGATTTTAGAGACAGTGAAGGGAGAGTGGATTTCAAGACTGTAGAGATTACCAAGCAAAGATTAAGTGAATGGTGGCAGAAAACGAGGGAAGACTAGGTTTTTTTCTTATTAACTGATGGCAAGGGGGTTTCGTAGCCCCACTTTCTTTGCAGTGCGGAGTGAATATAGATTTCACATTTAAATATTCTAAGCTTAAATGGTAAAACAAAATGGCTAGGTGGCCGTGGCATAAGCTACCGCCCGATCCAAAGGGCTCAGCCGCATTCATCCATCCATCCATCCATGGCGGACAAGAGGGGGATAGATTTGCGACGCCCGTAGACCGGTAGCGTATAAATTAAACAAAGTGTGTTGTTCTCTGTTTGTTGCCGTGTGCGAGACGATCATAACTTCAACCAAGACCTACCGTGATGCTACAAATGAAGTGTTCAAGCCAGTCGAAGGCAAGAAATCTTGCCATAGTCAAGATATGTGTGCAAGTGTTCGACGTAAGCTCTCACGTTGGTGTAGCTGTCGTCAAGTTGAACCGAATGTACGCGGGTCCAAAGAAAGGTACTTATCAACAATGTTCGCGCGTTGAAACTATGACGCATACTTTATCTGAAACTAAACTTATCGGTCTGCGGCCACAAACATTTTTGTTGACGTTGCTTAGATGATGTAACCATTCAGGCCTCGCATTAAACGGTGTTTAATGCGAGGTATGAATGGGTTAAGAAAGTAAGAAAACTAGGTATTTTCTTATTAACTGATGGCAAGGTGGTTTTATAGTCTCACTTTCTTTGCAGTGCAGAGTGAATATAGTTTTCACATTTAAATATTCTAAGCTTAAATGGTAAAACAAAATGGCTAGGTGGCGTAAGCTACCGCCCGATCCAAAAGGCTCAACCTCTTAAATATGTCGTACAACTCGCCCAAGCTTCAGTTTTAGGAACGTTCGTTGGCAAACATTTGTTTGCACAATGTGCTCGGAACGTTACCTTTCTAACATTTGTATGCGCAACATACTTGGAATGTTCGCAGGTGAAGCCAACTTTACAAATATCTCAGGTTCGAAACACCACTTTGGGCCAAAAATATGCAAATTAAGTGTAGTTTTTGGAAAGTTAGCGTAAGGGATCAGTTTCATCTTATATGAGTCTACCGAGGAATGTGATATAAGATGTAGAAGGAAAGCACTGGTTCTCAGGGGTTGATCATGAACTAGGCACTCACTGCATATGTAGAGAGGCAGTTTTGAATAAACTAGATATTTAGTATCTGCGGTTTACAACTTTGAAAGAGGTGTTTCCCAGTTAAATGTGGGACGTCATGTGTATCTGTTCTGAAGCTCGAAGTGAGTGATCTGTCATGTATACAGCAAATTTTGAATGAAAGAAGTTGACAAGTAGGAGTTAAATTTCAATAGTATGTGCTTGGACTGGTGCGCTGGTAAAGCAGCTAGCTTGTGCTTGCATCTTCTAAAAATTAGTTTAGATTAAAAAAATAACACCCTGTGTAAGAGCTTTATCGCATGCAGAGAATGTTTCCTGAATGTAGCGATAAGTACACATACCACGTTCCGAGAAGATTAAAAGGATTGCCCTGCGTAAATTCGCAGCATTTTAAGAATGTCGCAGAAGTTCTTTAGATGTTCTTGGAACCTTGTTAGGTTATTTGAATGTTGACTGAATATCCTGGTAATGTTCTGTCGTTCTCAGAACGTTCCAAAAATATTCCCTGAAGAATGTTCCCCAGATGTAGCCATAAGTCAATAAAGAATGTTCCTCTGTAAATTCGTGACGTTCTGGGAACGTTGTGAATGCTCTTTGGGATGTTTCCGGAACGTTCTGATGATACCTGGGTAGGTGCAAAGATGTGACTCAGCCATTTGGCGATTCTAGTACGGGCCTTCGCCCTGTCTGGTACACTTTAACCCTCCTGGGTCGAAATAAGATTATTATTACGTCAGAAGTACCCGGAACGCGGAGTCTAGAGATTCATGGGACCAAAGCCGCCACGTACCTGGAGCGCGGAGTCTCAAGATACGTCGGACTTTTTAGCGTGGACAGTCTAAAATCACCCCACGTTCGTCTTTTGAAGCTTGACATTTCCTGTTGCAGATCAGTAGCTATTAAAGTGAAATAACACGAAAGAAGTTTGAATGGCCGGCAGCCGCTTGGCCTGGCCGCCGTGTGAGACATTAGGAGATATTACACTACGCTACACACGGCGTGTGCTTGTCTCAGTGGCATTCTGACACAGTAAACAATGCTGGGGAAGGCGGCGGGGTCGAACTCAGACCCACCCTTCCTGTCGCCTCTCGACCTTCCAAACACTTCCAAAGCCACTGGCCTGTCTTCAAGAACATGAAAGTTGGGGACAAGTTAGCTGCGTTTAGTGAACTGGAAGCTGCTCCGAAACAGCACTGGTACAGTTTTGTGTACGACCAAGGTACGACTCAATCTATCGCAGCGAACCGACAGGCTGGTCATGTACGTCAACAAGTACTTGAATGTACTTTTGAACTGCTTCGCCAAGCGAGCAAACAAACAACTTGCCAAAGTCACTGGGAAAAGGAATGCAAAAGCAAGAAAAGGTCACACACTGCTAGCACGAAGCAGAGTATACAGCGTGCGACTCTTATTTACCGGCACTGTGAGCTGGACTACGTTATTCGCTTCCTCTGTTTTGTTCTTAATTCCTACCAACGCCGCGAAAACAAATTAACAAACGTGTAACGTGCAGCTTAAAAAAAAAGTTTTTTTTTTTTTTTTTTTTTAATAATTTGTAGTATTGTTTTTGCTTGACACCAACGGCGAGCACCACCTGCTAATTTTCGACGCCCCGTGCGATCATCGTCGTTGGAGGAGGTCTTTGCTGGGTGATTTGTATCTTTGTATCGTCTGCAAACTTTTTTGTTTCATTCACCGTTTTTCACAACTGTTCCCTATTACTTTTTATTTTCGTCTTAGATGGGGACCTTCCCCATCTTTTCTATAAAGTTCGGAAAGTGTTTTCAGGGTCACTTTTCTCGTTACTTTTTGTTTTCGTAATGCTGCAGAGGCTGGTGCGCTTGCTCAGGTAATTTTATCATGGTGTTTGCGCACGTTTTGAGACATTGTGACAACGCAGTTTGTAACGGATCAACCTACTCGAACTATCTCTTACGACGTAGTTCGAGTAGCTAAACGCCTTTTTTCCGCTTCCCAGATGCGCTTCAAACGCGTGTGATCCCCCTGAGTGGCGTTTGAAACCTCTAAATGAACTCCTCTATCTGTGTTTCTGCGCGCGTTGTTATTTGATTGTCGTCCCAGTTGCGATCAGTGGATTCCGCTTTGCAAGCGGACTGACCGTAATGAATTGTTTCTGCTGTTCGGGTGACGAAACGGGGCACGCAAAGCTCGAGGATCGTCTGCTTCCGTAGACTCCCGAGCCTGCGAGAGGCGCCACTATCGCGTTCGCCGCGGCGGAGTTTCCAGTATTTGGCTAAGCGCTTTGTCGTTTGACACGTGGCTAATCGGGCGGCGCCGTCAAAACTTATTGTAGAAAAAAAAGGAAAAACAAACATTCCAGTCGCATTCGTCCTGTTGATCGCGTACCCAACCAAAATAGTTTTACAAGTTTTTTTTTTTTTTGCTTTTTTTTAAATGTGGTACAGTACTTTTTCAATGTCCTCGGGAAAATATATGCACCATGAAACAAAATATAGCTGGAAAAGACGAGAATTTATTCGCCAGCAGCGTTTGAAACCGCCTACGCAGGCTGCGCCTATCGAAATCACAGTCCACTCGGTTAGGGTTAGCTGGGACGCCGGTGAGAGTCTAGTCTCAAACTGGGCTGGAAAACGGTTTGTTGCCCCTGGGGTCGAGTGTTCCTTGGAAAGGTGTATAAGGAGGTAACGTCACAGTGGCATCAAAGTACAAACCGTTTCGTCACCTCTCTTCCGCGCTGCTTAGCTTTATGGTATGGCTCATCCTCCCGTTGATGTGAAAGAGAACAGAGAGGTTTGCCCGTTGATTACATATTTGTTATTGACATTCTTTGCGGCATCACAGTATTCATACCTTGACTGATATTTTCTGAAGTTGCCTTTTGTTTTACTTCATACTTTCTTAAAGGGGCGATGCAACGATTTTTGTATTTTGCGCAAATACCGCTTAGAACGGATCCCTGACGTTAATGACCTGTGAAATACCCGTTTGTTTTTCACCAACGCGATCGAAGTCACAGAAAAAAATAAAGAAAACCGAGCAGAGTTCACCCCCTCAACTTGCAGCCAGAACAAGCGGCCACGTGATCTGGAGCCGATTATATGCCGCCAATGTCGATCATAGCCACGCGCTGGGGTTGGCAAGGCACAGGACACGCACTGCGTTCCGGACATTGTTATGGTTCGGCTGTTGTCGTCATTCCAACGATTGGACACAGGACACTACCCGAATGCTTCTCGAGCTATCGATTATCACGAGCCCAAATTGAGTGCCCACGCAATGCTCGGGTCCAATCTATAAGCCGCATTCAAATATCGTCACCGGGCGGTACTGCTACCGCCGAGCTACGTCATCAGGTTCTGCGAAGGAGAGATTGAATGAAAACGCTCGGTTTTGTCCTCGAAATTACAGCGCAACAAAGGAGTTTCTTGGTCAGTGCCGTTGCGTGCGAGTATCCTTGAGTCCCACTAGTGCCAGTAAGCTCGTGTAAAGTGAAAAACATTCCAATTGAATATCGTTGCACCGCCCCTTTAAGGATATTCCGCATTCTTCATTTTGTTGAATGTAGAGTTCCAGAACCTCTCTCGGGCAACACGCTTGCATGCATCCGTGTCCACACGCACAAAAAAAAAAAAAAAAAAAAAAGCGAGAAAGTATAATAAAGCAAATAAAGACAAGAAATCGTCTCCAGACCCCTGAAAATTCAGATCCCCCCCCCCCCCCCCTAATTTTAATACCCTTGTCTAGAGCCACTAAATAAGCTGCGCTTAGAGTATCGGCACTCCGTTCCCAGACATTGTTGTGGGCGCCGCCATTTTGGCTCGTATGCAGAACAGACGCAACGGCCGATCGTCATGATTCAAAAGTGCGACTTCCTCAGCATTAGATTCGGTGTTAGGAAGCTCATGTAATATATTGCTTTGCTTTGTCGTAAACTGTTCAAACATTTGTGGAGGACGGAAAAGCATTTCCTGTGATTTCAGATAAAGCTTCAGATAACTGGGAACCATGATTTTAAGACACAATATGGCCAAGTGCCGTTACTCTGAAGCGTAGCTTATTTAGTGGCACTACCCTTGTCCTTTGACCTTCCACCCAGCAAGCACATGAGAAATCGTCGCGGATGTGATCTCGTCGTCGTCGCTGGAGCTGGTCGCGAGCGAGTCAAAGTTCGAATCACCAACTTCCAACCTCTTTTCATAACAATCGCACTCATCGCTGCTGCGATCAGTGTCGATGACTCCGACGAAGCGAGCCATGACGCATTTGTCGTCGTCTCGAAACCGCGTGCTCGAAACACGGAAGGTAGACGCGGAAAATAGTGAGTTTTAGTAGCAAGTTTTAGTAGACCGTGTTTCCCGCTCCGCTCAGCCCCTCCGCTACCCGGAACTCTACAGCCAAGGCCATCGGCGCGCAGGCGCAATGGCGGTTTCTTCGTAGCGGAGGGCTAGCGGAGGGGGGAATACGGTCTACTAAAACTCCCTAGTAAACCGTGTTTCCCGCTCCGCTAAGCCCCTCCGCTACCCGGAACTCTACAGCCAAGGCCATCGGCGCGCAGGCGCAGTGGCGATTCCGCGCTCCGCTCTGCAGAGCGGCTGCACGAAAACGTTCTACTAAAACTCCCTAATGAATCGCGAGACGCTGAGAGAGCCAAGTCAGCGAAGGCCTGCAAGCGGACGCCGCGCCCAAGAAATGGCGACCGCCAATACTGCTCGATGAACTCTTGAAAAGGATCGGTTAGAACCCAGACCTTTACAGTGCTGATTACAAGGAATCAAACCACTTGTAATCGAATATTTGTCGCAGTGATTTTGTAATCCTTTTAAAACTTTTGTTAGGAAGTGATCGCAGAAGTAATCTGGTGACTTTTGGAAGTGCTAAAATTACTCGTAACCGTCAGTACCCTTGGCGCCTTTATTTTTCTGCAAGTTTCCAACCAAGGCATCCTAGTAATTTTCTGACAGGTGGATGGTTTGCCAAAATCGTTAAATAACGAAGGTAAGTATAGTTTATATTTCGGCCATCCTAATTGAATGATGGACAGCAGGCAAGACCCGTTTCAAACCAACAGAAAAATCTGTCGTTCTCAAAAATTTCAAGATATCGGAAAAGTAACGCTCTCTTTTTCCAAGTAACGGCAATTACTCTTCTCCTCGAGTAATCGAATAATCTAATTGATAACTTTTGAAGCGAGAGTAATTCTAATCGAATCATTTTTTTTTCTCGAGTAACGTGTACAATACTGATTAGGCCTGAAGGATCCGATGTGCACAGGGGCCATGGTCGAGCTGCTCAAACGTCACTCAAAAGACGCGGATTTTCTCTGCGGACAGGAGGTCATTTACCCGCGGACACGCTTCATTCATGATCGAAGCACGTTTGCTTCGTAAGTACGTACACCTCGAACTTGTCGGCAGACAGTGTTTGTATGTATGGCTAGTGTGGACACAAGGAAGAAACAAACACGCCCCAGACATTGCCTGGAGACCAACTGCAGACTGTTTTTTGTAGTGTATTAGCGGTGTAACCGCGGCTTTGGGTGTACCGGAGAGCTTTGAGAGACGGCGCAAACAGTCTACAAAAAAAAAACACAAAAAAAACTCTACTCGTACGTAGGAGCGTCGTGAATCGCACTGTACAAAGCACAGCAAAAACAAAAAACAAAAAAAAAACACGAATATTTATGAAGTTATACTTTTTATTAGGCTCACGGCATAGCACTGCGTATATAATCCCGATCGCGTTGGGGAAAGAAGAAAGACAAACTTCTTGATTGCACAGTCAGAGACGTAAAATTAAATTATGTACCGATGTGTTGAAAGCTGGGATGGCAGGGGTATAAGGGCATGTTCACGCACTTGCGGATGCTTACCACCGGGGAGAGGGGGGAGGGATCGAAAGTGTGTTAACCGTCCTATAAAGTTACTCTTCCTGCTAAAGCTCAGCCATCCAGAAAAAAAAAAATCTTGGTTAAGTAGTTTTGGTGCGTCCTGTTGCCACTCCTTGTACGGTACACGTCCTGAGAAAGACGTAGTTTACCCGATATTTGAGTGTTGCGGTGGTCTTCTTCACGGAGTGCCTGAAAATAATCGAAACAAAAGCGGGGAATCAGCTCAAAGAACGTAAGTCTAACGTAAACCTTGAACGGTCCTACGATGTTTGTGGCCTAAACATTTGAGCGATTTCCCACTCCAAGAAATCCGGTAAGCCTACTTTCCCGCAAATCACTTGGGGGAGCATACGAAGTAGACTCGGCCAAGGATGAGACTGGAAACAGGTTTAGACCTAAAGTCAAAATCTGCGACGTTACTCTGAGCATCATGTTTCATGTGCTTACCTCATGCTCAAAATCACAACGCAGTCCATCTTTCCTTTTTTTTTTTTTTAACATACTTCAAATCTTGTTTTTCTCAGAGCACCCTCCATAGAACGCGGCGCCTGACTCTCTAAAGTGCTTTGCGGAAAAGTACAGACGCATCAGATGTTTTCGAGTCTACCAACGATTCTTAAATTTACAGTGTAAAATACGTCCGTTCGTCTGTCTTCCCGCAGAGCGCTCGCTAAGTCAAATAACATGCGTTTAAAAAAAATGTACGTGGAGAATGTACGACGATGTTAAAAAATCGTTTTCTCCCAAAACTGACGTTTATGGTGTGACAATGAGCATTGCAAGTCACATGCTGACGTCGTGCTCAGTGTCACATCTAACACAACATTTCCCGATTGAGTCGTTTTTGGGCCTAGTCATGGGAACAGATTCTACCATTAATCTGTTTGTTGGTGTGACTCTGACAACGCAGTAAAATGCTCCGGCATGTTTAGAGTGGAGTTATCAAGTTTGTATCCAATTGACACTGTTTAGGCACTATGTATTTGAGCAAACTTATAGTCTTAAGACAATATTTTAATGAAGTATGGTAGCTCTATAGAAAAAAAAACTTAACGAAATTAAATTTTATAAAATATACAGCTTGCTTCTTATTTTTGCTTTTAATACACCTCTGTTTGTTTTTTCTCTTGCCATACCTGGTGTTTGAGCGAAAAGAGAACCTTGTATTTCTTTACCTGAAAAATAACCTACTCATTGCGGATCTTTAAGTTTCCTACCAAATAGACCGTTAGCAGTTTGGTCTAGATGTCTAAGTTTCAGAACTTAAACTAATTCAAATGTTTTAAGCCGTTTCTGAAAATTTTCAACAAGAAAATGGCGGTCAACAAAAATCGCAAACGCAATGAGTTGAATGGAGCCCGCTTCCGAGAAGGGCGTTTTTTCCTCACCGAAAACTTCTGAAAGTGGCCTATAACTTTTAATACAGATAAAGGTAAGTTCTGAAACTCTTGTCGGTTCAACGCAACCTGTCACCCTACATCTGGGTGGGGACAGACTTTTCCTCGATGCAGTAGAAATATTTGCGGTAAGAAAAGCATGGTATCGTTTTCTCGTAAACACCCTGTACTTTGAGCTGCTAAAGGGAAGGTGTCCTGTATGTGACTCACAGATGGATACAGCCGTCAGTTGGGACTTGACAGTTTCCAACTGGTCCTCCACCGGGTATTTCGTCAAATCCGTCTGGTTCAGCAGTTGGGTGAGGTGGCAGGCCACGTCATTGTACACCATTACATTTTTCATGATCGGCTGAAAATTGACCAGGCACTACGGCAAAAGAAGTGACACCTATCAAAAATTCGCCTCCATACAAACATGCCCCCGGCAGCAAGCCAGGGACACGGCGAACTTGATTCAAGTTTGGCAATATTAGGGGCCTAACTTCCGCCTCATAAGATTTCGCACCCAGGCATTAGTTAGTGACAAATTTACTATTTCCTGTGCTTTTTTACGGCTTTTGTTTTTTTTGGTTCGCCGCATAATTGACGTAATTTCATTATCCAAACAAACAATGTATCAACCAAACAACAAGCAATGGTGCCAAGAATTGGGGACGGCAATTAATATTGACAGAACTGTACTTCTAAGGATAACAAATAAGAAAAATATTCTACCCTATGCGTATACAGCAAGTCTCTTTTAGAGGAAGTGAACAGCTACAAATATTTGGGTGTAACAATTGAACACATAAGTTACATAACTTAAGATTGGGGAGTCATGTCGACAATATTTTATGTTCTGCGAAGCGTACATTAGGATATTTTAAGAGAAGTTTAGGGGTGCAACTATAAGCGCCGTGCTGATGGTCTACAAAAGAGTATAGCCAATTCGACTAGCATTAGGGTACGCAAATGTAATATGGGACCCCATTAGAAAAATCACATTAAGAAATTGGAGAATGTACAAACGGGTTCGAATGAAATGCGAGCATTGACGGAGTTTCGAGCTCACTACCGGCGCCGTTTCCAAGCTTGAGTTGTGCTTGGCGATATTCAAACGCATCGGAGTAGGACGTACAACCCCGCAGCGCCCTACTCCGATGTTTTTGAACCTCGCCAAGCACAACCCAAGCTTGGAAGTTGCGCCGGTAGTGGGTTCGAAGTTCCGTCGCTGTTTGCATTTCATTTGAACCCGATGGTACAAAGACTTATTGCAGCCCGGATTATACTCTCCAGATAAAACCAACGGACTCTGTTACTGGCATGTTAAAACAACTGTATACCTTTCGCGTCTTTCCGACCGGCGCAGCAATGCTACACTCAAGTACATTTTCATGATGTATCATGGCCTCTTTAACGTTGACTATACCCAGTATTTGAAACCCCGTAATATTCTCAGTTTAAGAAGTACCCATTCTAAAATTATCCAGCCATTTCAAAGTACAACCAATGTATTCCACTGTTCTCTCTTTCCTAAAACAATATAGAGCAATGGAACCTTCTTCTGCAGGAAATTGTGCACTCATGTTCCCCTAAAGAGTTTTTAAAATATTGGGAGCGCTTGTGGAAGTAGTTTCTTCTTCTCACCATTAAGTCATGCACATACGTTTTCTAATAATGCTTTGCGCAGTGATTGTAATATTATGAGTATGTGTTTTTTCTTCGTTCATGTGTTTGATTTTGTATTGGCGAAGGCAAATTATGCTCAATGTATGCGGTGTTTCTCGTTTTCTAGTGCTGTTTATTAATGTATGTTTGTTTTACTCCCTCCTGTAATGACCCCGAGAGGGGTTAACAGTATCTTGAAGTAAATAAAGAAAGAAAGACCAATTTCGACACATATTTGATAATGTAGGCCCAAAGTTTCCAGAGGAGAACCGAAACGAACAACCAAAATGCAAGCCTAGTTCTGGCAGTTTCTCTGTAACTGAGGCTTAAAGGAGCCGGGTTGCAGTCTGTCGGGCAATTCAAGGTAAAAATAGCCAGACTGTGGCCAAAGAACATCACGTTGAGTTATACGTTGGCTTTTTAGATCCTTCAGGGTCCTAAATCGTTACACAAAAAGCAAATTTTGGCCCAAAAAAGGGAGCTACCTGGGGCACTATTAAAAAAAAAAATGAACCTATACCCACTTACATATCAGAAAACCCGTACTCAAAAATTGCGATGGCGGTTTACCATACTTTCCCTGTAAGATGGCACCACAATCACAATGTTTTGCGTGAACTGCCTTTCATAATGTTCCAATAAGCAATCTCTAAATTATAAATAGATGTGGCGCACAGCCCCCGACAACACCCAGCGTGTTTCATGTGTATAACAAGCGTATAAGATAAGGGAGGTTTTCTTGAAACAATTAAAATTGTTAAATTCGTTGGTAAAATTACTTAGATTTTATATTTTATTCGTGTGGATCATTTGTATGGTATTATAAGCCATGGGTCGAATGGGCGTATATGTTTTTTTTTCTTTAGTAATGTGGCGCAAAACAGTGAGAGCTCATAGGGCTAGCTGTAATCAAATACATATTAAAATCCAAGACGTAGCCACCATGACAAGAGGACAGAAACACAAACTACGCATAAATCTAGAAATATGAAACGGTGTTATACTTGTCCTCTTGTTCTTAGTCTATTGGCTAGGAAAGATCTTTCTAGCTCGTTTTCCACAGAGCTCACTGTTTACCCAACACAATGTCTGTGGACTCAACAGCGGATTAAGGGGCAAGGGGGGGGGGGGAGGGGGGGGCCTTAACTTCTGAAAGGTAAACTTCTCTTTGGTGGAGAAATTTATATACACCAGCAAAAAGTTTAGATTTGGGTGACATAGCAAATTTCTGGTCAACAAAATAGATTTGGGTACAAAGTTTCGGCAGTAACTTCATATCTCATGACCCCCCCCCCCCCCCCTTTCCAAGCCTGGCCCAAAAATCCGCCGCTGTGTGTGGACTGGATTCTTTCCGTCATCTTTCTCAATCGAACCAGGGGCCAGCGTTCGGCTAAGTCTCGGGTTCACTCGGTACTTTACTGAATGAGCACGAACCCAAGCCCAACGCCGACGCAGCGTTCGACGCACCGCCAGCAGAGCACTGCGCCAGAAGCAGAGATAAACATTTTTTTGTTCTCTACATGAGTTTAGTTCCGTTTTGTACGGTACCAATTGCAAGGAATCAAATTGCTTGTAATTGATTGCTTTTCGGTATAATTTTGTAATAATTTGAATACATTTGAAGAGGAGCCTCATTACTTTAGAAGTACTAAAATTACTCGTAGCCGTTAGTACTTTTTTTAATCTCCTTCTTTTATGATGCCCTTTGTTTCAACAACCTTCCAAGAAATCCTCAAGCTAGTTCTTGGATGGTTTACCAAAATTGGTGGATTAAGGGGATAAGCAGTGTTTGTCGTTTGTCGTTTCAGAACGACAAACAGAAAAGTTTGTCGTTCTGAAAATGTCAAGTTATCGAGAAAAAAAAAAAAAATAACGGTTACTTTTTCAAGTAACGGCCAGTTACTTTTCTTCTCGAGTAATTAAGTAATCTAATTGAAGAATGTTTAACCGACAGTAATTATAATTGTAATCGATTACTTTGTTCGAGTAACGAGTAACAGGACCGGTTTAGTTCTCAACTTTGCCGCTCGGGGTACAACGGTCGGATCTTCACACCAATAGTGTTTCCGTGTGTGTTGCGGCAGCATAAAGTAACCCGCACAAAAACGTGTAGAACAAGCTGATAGCAATAGGTGGTTGCGATACATTTTGTGTACTTTGCGCACATAAATGAACTTTACTTAAAAATAGTTTTGTCCATTATTGTAATGATTTCCATAGATAACTACAAAGTTACATTTTTGTTGGGGTTTTAAAAACGTATTTGCTTACAATGAATCCTTATCATTTATGAATGTATAAAAAAAATTCACCACTCCAAGATATTCTAAGGCTTTTGAAGATTTAGAATTGAATCTCCACGAGAATCACACATTTGAATGTTCAAGTTTTTAACTTCCGCGTTATTCTCTAGATTAAACTTTAAGTCAAAGAGCGATGCTTCATTTCACTTTAAGTACGTCAGCAGACAACATTACTTTCCGACAAAGAAACTTCAGAAAAAAAAACGCAATTTTGAAACACATAAAAAAAAAAAAAAAACGATTCCAGCAGCAACGGAAAATTAGACACCCTCCATTGTCGAAAAGAAACTCTTACCACAAATTCGTCCGAGATAAGTCGGCCGAAGGTCGGCTGGAAAATAAACGGAAACAACATGAGCACGTGCAAAAAGTTTTTTGACGTATAAGGTGAGATCCACTTCTATGCGCACGACAAAGTTAAAGTTTACAGCAATAGGTTACCTGCGAACAACTCCTCAGATTTTTTTCGTAAACATTGTAATACTCTTATGGCCTATTCAAACGATGCAGATTACATATATACAGATTACACAAGCGACGAGCGCGTCGCAGATTTGGAGCGCCAGGATCTGGTAGCAGAGAGCATCAAAGAGCCATTTCTCAGGGAACCTCGACGTTAGCGCACAGCTTTTCCAGCGGCGAGGACCCGAAACACACTTGTTCGCTCGGGAGAAGTGTGTTTCGGCGTCTCGCCGCAGCGGGGCGCCAGTCCCGTGGCTCTCCTCTCATCCGTTGTCTGCCGCTCCACCTTTTCCTCTTCGGCGGCCGCGTCTCGTGGCGATCTGCCAGGCTTTGTTAGCATACTGGAGGCTATGCTCGTGCACCTCGAGAGAGCGCGCGCAGCCAAAGTATAAGACGGAAGGCGTGGACTGCAGGCTTGAGGTCCGGTGTTTAAAAGATTTAAAAGACATGCCTTGCCGTTCTCACTCTCTCAGTGACTATAGACGCTTTGCCGCAGCTGTACGTGGCCGCCGCCATTACCTCCCTTCAGTTTTTGTTTCCTTTTATTCCGTATAGTTCACTTCGTCATTACCATTCCAAACCAGGTGATTGCTGCAGTTTAGGTTCTATACTCTCTCCTCCGCGGCATTGGCCTTTGTAGATTCTCGTCAACGCCCGTTTCAGTGGATCGGTTTCTCGGTAAGACAAAAGGAGATCAGCAATGGCGGTTGTAATCTCGCGCGTGTGCAAAGCGTCTATTGTGGTAAACCTAAGTTTACAACTGCAAAAGAAAGAACTTACGTCTGTGGGTGGCACGCCTTGGCAGGCTTCATTCGGCTCGCACTGAAAGTAAATGGGTTCGAACATTTGGAAATGCTTTGAAGTTATGAACAAATTGTGCAACCGTAGCAAGTACGTTCAGTCAACTTATTAAACTCTAGCTGTTTTTTTAATGTGTTCGTCTTTCCAACTGCGCTCCTCCAAAATACCAGTTTTTTTGTGTTTTTTTCTAATTAACGCGGAGTATGCAATCAACGTGGAGTATAGAATAGAGTACATCAGATTTAGCACATTACCCTGTATAGAATAAGTCAAGTTATAAGATAGTTATATTTATATCGTTAGCGCCCTCCACCAATGCTATTCTTAACTGCTTTATTATATATGCGAACAAAACCGTAATGAACACTCAACAATAATTTTAGTGGACAGCAGTTGATTTTTTTTTCTCCGTAGACAGCATTCAGCCTTAGACAGTGTGCGTGTGTGCGTGTGTGTGTGTGTGTTTGTTCACTTCTTTATAATCTCCATTATTAAACTAGGACAGCCAAAATAACCACACCGGAAAACTTTAAGCTAGAAAATCAAATCGTTCGTAATCAATATCAATAATGATATTAGCCCTCACGCGTGAGAAACAAAGCGAATGTAATATAAAGAGGCCTTGATCATCTCATCATAGTGACCTTCTCTCATAAGAGAAGTTCCCTAACTCCAAGTCTATAGACTTGGAGTTAGTTTGATGTTGTCTTCTTCTGCGAGAACATGCATATCAAGAAATAATGAGGCAACACTTTACCATGCTTTCGTCAGGTTGAGGTGCAGGTACTTGGAACTCAATGGGCGTGCCGCAGGTAGTCTCTTGGATACTCGGGTCGACTTGACAAAACTCCTCGTCGGCGTGGGAGTCATTCAGACAGTAAGAAGCGAGGTAGTCCAGCGCAGTCACTGTGGGGCGGTACGCGCGAGCAACCCGTTCAATAGGTCGTTTCTGCATGTTAGCCGTAATAGTCATAAGCTGCGTCATTAATCACGATCACATTATTAATGACGCAGGTAGCTCATGACCTCGCGGGGAGTTTTCGCGACAAGCGATTTCCCAGTGGACCTGATGATGAAGATGATAATCCTTTAACTGCTCCCTTTGTAATGAGCGAGCTCGGATATGCGTGCCCTAGTCAAAATTAAAAAAAAAAAGAAATAAAAACACACACAAAAAAAAAATCACCTTTTGTTGTCACTTATCTTGTGCCACCTGGATGGATGGATACGGCTGAGCCCTTTGGATCGGGCGGTAGCTTAGCCACCTAGCCATTTTGTTTTACCATTTAAGATTACCTTTTTGAAGTAAAGAGCGCCATCTGTGGACTTGCCTGCGAACTACAAATGGAGGGCCGCCCACCATGCCTCTCCCCGTCAGAACACATTGGCATCGTGCCCTTGTATCGGTTCTTGGTGTCTTTTCATGCTTCATACTACCGATACGCGAAAAAAAAAAAAGCACACGAAATGCGCGCACAGGAAGGTGTTGAATATATGTTGGTCGTGCATTATGGTTCCCTCTGAAAATTGCGACAGCGGGGAGCCAGGCCAGGGGAGACGGCGTACGTATTCGCTGAAGCTTATCTATTGGGAAAAGGTTCATTCTCGGACGAGGCTCCCACTATCCGCTGTGCTGTAAAACTGAAACAACAGAAATCATACTTACAGTTCTGAAAGGTCCGTTCAAATATCTCGTCGATTATTGGGTAGAAGTTTGTAAACAGGTACCCATTGAAGCCGAAAGCCGCTATTTTGTCAATGGCACACTGAAATAGAAAGCGTATAGACTTAGAATAAAGGCCTCTACTCGTGAATTTGTGAGAGCGGCTTCCAAACATTTTCTATCTAAAGGGATAAAACGCGTTCTTTTTTCTCCAGAGAAAGCACACACATGCATTTGAAATGTGCCTTAACCCAATGGAAATCATGTTTCTGAATAATGAATGTTATATATTAACCGGCAGTCTCAATTACTATATAACTGATAGGTTATTTAAACATTATCAATGTATCCCATATGTATATATATAAGCATAAGTATGCATATAGTGTCTGCAATGTATCTTAACGCAGTAAATCGAGCCGAAGAAATCAGCGCCTATTCATAGAAAGCTCGAACTTGCACCTAAAGTGCATTTAGGTGGCGCATTTAGCCTGGTAAAATGTCAAGGCGTAGTCTTCCTAATCATAATGTAATACCTGAGTCCGCTGTGGGGAAAAATTAAGAAACTTTTAAGTCGCAGAAAAAGACAACAGTAGAACGGATAAAAGTAGTTCCCTTCCTGTCAAAAATGAGACCAACAAACTTGCTGGGCTGAATGGTGGACGTGTTGGAAGACGACCGAGTAGCTATGATTGTGACTTGTGGCGCCATCTCACAATAAGCGCAGCAAGCAGGCGACGGACCCTTTTGACTGCTCACTGCACTAATCGTGAGATGGCGCCACCGATTACAACCACTCAACATTCGGTCGTCTGCTAGCACGCCCGCCGTTGACCCTGTCAAGATTACTGCTCTAATTTTTCACGGGAAGAAGGCTATGGCCTTGAAATTTCACCGGGTTAGATGCATCTCCTAAACGCACATTCGGGGAATGTCTAACCTTTCATATGCGGGCGCCGATTTTTTCGGCTAATTTTACAGCGCTAAGATTCATTGTAAACACCACATATAACAAACAAATATATTCGCATGTCACTTTTTGTCATTTAAACGGGTGGTCATTTGGATGCGCAAAATAGCCACACTAACGCCGGTCCTTTTTTTTTTTTTTTTTTTTTCTTAAGCAGCACAAAACAATGATCATTGTGGCAGATTATAAGACTCTATAGAATATTAGACAGGTACCCTGGAGGTTCAGGACAAATGACGCTTATGAAAATATACAGCTATTGTGGTACGCGTTGACATTTAGTAGGGCGTTTCATAACAGGATTCACCAACGCTTCGAGTCCTGCAAAAAAGATTGGGGCGTCGAACAGCGCAGGTGCAGAAGTTCTGTTCCTGCGCAGTGCGACTCTCCATGGCGGACCCAAAGCGTTAGGGTCCCCAATTCTAAATGTTTCTGTGTATCTCGGAACACGTTGAACTCACCATCACCAGCGACGACACGTCCTGCGAAACAAAACAAAATTAACATATTTATTTACGAACTTTCTCTTGATTCATTCGTATGAAGTTGGTCGTTGCACCGTGTTTATAGTTGGTTATTCACTGAATTTTGTCGAAGCGTTTTATTTGAATTTATCTTTGAACTTTCTAGTAAGAAGTTTTACTAAACCTGGTGTTCCCGCACATAAAGATCACAATACAATAATTTAATAAAACAACACTATGACTTAAACAAAACAGCTCACACTGGTTTTAATGGTAAACAATCAATATCAACGTGGTCGAAGACGAAGTTGTTAGGCAATATGGGTGAGTTAGGGACAATGAATTGAAGTGCATAATTAGTATGCAAATAGGGAATGATCCAGAGTTCCTCGCCTCGAATATTGATTACATTTTCGCGTTAAGTCAAGTTTGAAATATAAGACAAACAAGCAGTACACTCCACACTTGAAAATAAATATAAACATAATAAACTGTAGTCATGGACACTTGCAGCTTTCATGATACTGTGACTAAAACAATGGTTCCACATGTTTGTCGTATTTGATATTCGATGTTGAATCGACTCTACATTGCCGCGTGCATGCCCGAGAGGAACCGCTTCTCCGTACTTCTATAAGATTCGTATTTACTCTTACCCCGAGTGTAATAAATAAGGAGGCCACAGTCTCGCAGGTGTTCGACTCTTCAGCATTCTAGACCGAATGTTCGAGATACCGAGGGTGATAGGTAAGGAGCCCATGGCGCTGTCACACCGACACGCCGACGCTCGCTGCTGCTTTCCCGACGCTAGTTCTTTTTTTTTCTTTCTTTGCGGGGGCGGGGGCACAAGTTCGCTGATTAAACCATTAATTTTAGTTTTAAGTTTGTCTATCATTTTTCATTCGCGACAATATGCTTTAAGCTCTTGTTAAACTTCAAAAAAACAATGTGAGACGCTAAACGTTTTAGGATTTTTGACCACGACCTGCACTGCGTATTTTTTAAGACAAAAGTCGGGGGGGGGGGGGGGGGGGGGGAGGGGTTAGGTTGTCATAAACTGCGCGGCTCTGATTCCCATTAAAATGTTTAATTAAGGCAATCAAAAGAATCGAAGCAAAAAACAAGAAAAGCTTACCGCCGCTGACACGTTGCATAGGTCCCTACCAACGTCGTTGAAGCACTAATAAAAATAAAGACACGTAGATTTCAGAAATAGAGCGCTCGCTAAGGTTCCCATATCTGGAAATAATTAAATATGTGCTGGCGGCATAATTCTTCATCAAATCAAATTCTCCGAAGTGGCCGCACTCTGCACTTGTTAAGCTTGCGATAAATAATGAAATGAAGATAGAGTAAGTCACCAAAGAAAATTTGCAGTAGAATATGATATGAGAGTATAGTAAACTCACCGAGCCGATTCCATAGGCGTTTGGAAGAGTCATATTTGCGCAGTATCCTGCGATGAAATGGCAAGTTTTACGTTTTGTCCGAGATCATGACAGGGCGAAGTTAGGATTATGCCTTCATCACGTGTCACGAAGTGCCTTACGTTACACTCTTAAAAAAAGTCTGTGCGTCTGCTTTCACGCACACCACTCGGAGAGCCAATCACCGCAACTTACGGTGGCAGCTCAGCGAATCACGATGCCGAAACATATGTTTAGACCAAAAAACGCAGTCTGAGTTGTGGCATTAAGCAATGCAAGCGTGGCGTTTTGATTGCTTAATGTCATAACTCAGACTGCGTTTTCTGGTCTAAACATATGTTTCCGCATCGTCATTCGCTGAGCTGCCTTCGTAAGTTGCGGTGATTGGCTCTCCAAATGTTCTGCGTGAAAGTAGACTTACAGACATTTTTTAGAGTGTACTGAATTCTTTTTGATCGATGAAACCGTTTCAAGCGGATCGCAAATCAACACGATAGAAACCGCACAGCCAGCCAGGGCCCGTTTGCTCGAAGCGCTAACCGCGGCTAAAGTTAGCCTCAGTTTATCTAGGCTTAGGAATGGCCAGAATCGAAAGACTATCTAAAAAGTCAAAGCCGTTTACAACTCCCTGTAACGCCGAAATAGAGCGAGGCTCTTGAGGAGGAGGAGGGACGGGTATTGGGGGGAGGGTAGACCCCTCCTCCTCCTTCTCCTCCTCCGCCCCTGATTCTTCTTCAATCTCCGCGGGGGAGGGGGGTCACCTGACCTCGGGGGGAGGGGGGTCACGTGACCTCGGGGGGGGGGGGGTCACGTGACCTAGGGGGCTCACGTGACCTCGGGGGGGTCACGTGACCTTGAGGGGGCACGTGACCTTGGGGGGTCACGTGACCTCGGGGGGTCACATGACCTCGGGGGCGGGGGGGGGTCAGTGACCTCGCGGTTACGCCGACGGCGACGGCGACGCCGCTCAAGCTGGAAACGGGCCTTTAAGAGCTGCGCTCTAAAAATATTGCAAGGTCATTGCTCACGCTTTGCGATTTAAAGGGGTACTCCGCCGATTTTTGAGCTACCTCAACTAACTATATTTTCTGACTCCCAGGCCTTTACCCTCTCTGGAATGCTATTTAATATCGTGAAATTCATAATAGTTATTGCGAAATCGGCAAATGAAAATGATGCAAAAACAGACATTCAAATATACCCGCCTTTTCAGGGCCGTGACGTCAATGGAAGTTCAGCTTGCCAGTCGGGCGAGCAGTCTAAAAAATAGAATGTGCCAATTATTTGTTCCGTGCTGGAGCGCGGGGACTGGAGCGAGCTTCCAAGGCATTCATTTGACACCATGAAACTGCTTCAAATCAGTTGGGAACGAATTCTACAGTCCAAAGAGTGAACCCCTGCACTTCCAATGACGTCACTTTTTCATTGTTGCCAGTAGAGACTTTCAGTCTGAAAAACACGGCGAGGACCAAAATTGTAATTTCAATAACTTCGTGAAAAAAAATTATTTTGACCTAATATTTGGGATACTATTTTGGCGATGTTGTTTGGCGAGTTTAGCAAAATTTCAAGCAAATCGGGGACCATGAAGAAATCGGCGGAGTACCCCTTTAAGTGACCTAAGGCAAAGCGAAAGCCTCCTGCACCGTTCATTGCTGACTAACGCGCCCGGTATTGCAGCTACAACGTCATATTTGTTCCAAAGCGAGCGGCGCTCACTCACCGGGGCACCGCCATGTTTCCCCGCATCCGTACCGAGCCAGTCACGTCATTTCAAAACCCCCTTCCTAGGTACTGCGGCTAACTTTAGCCGCGGTTAGCGCTTCGAGCAAACGGGCCCAGGTGTGTGACGTGCCCGATAACGGCCCCGTTTGAATTCATAGTTTAATTTCGAAATATTTAACGCTGAAGCGCACTCATTTCTCTGTATGTACTGATGATGCTTCCCGTATGGCAGTGGTTCTCAGCCATGGATGTGTCGGGGACCCCTTGCGGACCGCTGGCAGTGATGGGGGACCCCTTCCAGCGGGGGGGGGGGGGGGGGGGGGGGGGGGGGGGGGGGGGGGGAGGGAGGGGGAGGGGAGAGGAGAGGGGGGGGGCGTTAGTAAGTTAACACATCTGGAGCACGAAACAGGTGCCTTTTATTGCTACGTAGCAGAAAAACATAAAACAAAGGTGCCACATCACTTCGTTTTGGTCAGTTCATCAATACGTGGCACGCTCGCGCTTCAAACTACAAAAAACGTGCCAACTAAAAAAAAAAAAAAAATTTTTTTTTTGTTGAGGGTCTCGCGGACCCCAGAAGTGGCTTCGCGGACCCTCTGGGGTCCGCGGACCCCTATTTGGGAACCACTGCCGTATGGGATAACAAAACGTCTATTGAAGTTTTTTTTTTTTTTTTTTTTTTTTTTCTTTTTTTTTTTTTTTTTTTATGTGAAGTTGGTGTTTTTATTTTAATCATGACATCTCCCGGCTTTTGGACTATTTTTGAACTAATTTTCATCTGCCATTGTCGTGCCGAAATGATGGTGCCCAATAAAGTGCAGCTTCATGACCGCCATTATTGTTAAAAGGGAAACTGCTTTTTGGAACCACTAGATGGCACTGAATGTTGGAAAGGCTCTATTAAATCCGCGTTTATTCCTGTCCACTCGTGTGCTTTGTGGGATCAATGTTTAGGCAAACGCAACGCTCGGAACCATCGCTTTTTTTTAACTTTTTGTTAGATTGGCGCGTTCGATTTGCACTTGCGAATTGAGAACTGCCCCACTTTAATTAAAGTCAGGTAACAGAGGGAACAATATATGACTGTCCGTTGACGTGGGTCCTTACCTTGGTTTCGTCGTTCTGCTTGTACAATAGCGTTGATCATTATCATCATATTTTCAAGAGACGCAAGGCCTTTAAGATACGCAAGCCCTGCAAGCAAGTCGTAAATTATTAGAAATAAAGTATTTACGAAACTTTTCGCGTATTTCGGAGTCTGGATCAAATGACTGGTAGCTAAAGAAATACAAAGCGTGTCGATTCCCGCCAAGCATCTTACTCTTTATCAGCAGCGAGTAAGCTTGCGGCATTCGACGACAAAAACGCAAAAAGAACCAATCACGAAGCGAGGAGCGAGAGCATAAAATTCCACGCCCTGCGTTTCTTACACTGTCAGTGACTATAGGGAGCGCAAGTTTGCTTCTCGCGCCGGGGTTGCGTTGACCTCAAAAAACGTCGAGCTCTGATTGGCTCCGAATGCAAGGGATTGTGGGTACGGACCTCGAGAAAGCTAGCATCGTGGTCTACCCACTATCCTTCCAATCAGAGCCAATCAGGGCTTGGCGTTCTGACATCACTGAAACACGACAAGCAGACGCTATAGACCTTTGCAGAAATCGCCTCCTGCCCGCCGCCATCTTTGTGTGCTGGGCTGTGGAACGCCTTCCAGGCATGCGCTGTTGATCTGCTGTGCGGTATATCGGACGCTGCGCATGCGTCCACAGCTCAGTGACTCAGCATTTTTTGTCCTCTCGCTTCGTTCGAGACTGCCGCCTGGAAAGGTCTATACTGTCCATATATACGTCATACAAAAAGACAGACTGCAGTCTCTGAGGCTCTTCCTTCTACGACGGCCGCGTCGCATTGGTCATGCAAAAACCGTCTGCAGACACGAAGCATACAAATGTGTGAAGCAGACGTCGAAGGTGCTTGAGGTCTGTCCTCAGGTAATTCTGCCATTTTGTCTTTAGCGAACGCCGTGTCCTTCTGCATGATGCATGACCAGTGTTACTCTGGCCTAAGACTATGTATACGTACACGTTATAGAACGGCTGTCGGCTCGGTTAGTAGCATACGCACACACCATCGCCGTTTAGGCAAACCGAGAATTTTAATATGCACATTCCTCTATTTCTTTTTTTTTTATATTTTGAGATCGCAATTGTTTCAGCGTGACCAAAAAGAAAAAGTAATTTGATGAGTGATCTACATGTAAAGCAAAGCAATTATAATCCCGCAAAAAAAAAAAGAACAACAAAAAACGTTGTGTATTGAAATTGAAGTTCAATGCCAGCGGTTGGCCTGCGTGACCCCTGTTGGTCAGGCCTTTTTCTCGCGTAAATGCCCGTTCAGACACTTGCGTTCTCGTGATCTCTTCCGAGGAGAGAACACATACCGGCACGCTCGCGTCATCTTTGGGCTGACCTTGGAACTGCATTTCACTAGAGCGAAGGTTTTGCGGTATTTGCGTAATCAAATGTTGCATACCATTGGAGAAGTGGTGCTTTATAGCACTGTCAACTTTTTTTTTTTTTTTTATACCAAGAAAGAAATACGGATGCGCGAAAACAAAAGGAAATTTACCTAAATGCCAAGTGCACCACGGTTACCCGACAGACGCAACCAGTGCCCCTTCTCGCCGTAAGAGTTCCAAACAAGATTTTTAAGGCACTCATTCTTTGTATTTGTAGTCAAGTATTTCTCAGTCAAGTTCCAATAAAAAATTAAGCCTCTTATTTTTTTTAAAGTTTATTAAAGTTCAGTTTTCATCCCTCTCGTGTTTTACTTTGAACACGTCAGACAATTGTGCGGGACGCCCTTTTGGTGATTTTAAATGCGTAGGATTTATTGAACTATCTCTTGACGCTTTCGCGTCCGTGACTTGTAGCCTCGATGGTGACGCCACGCCGATGACATCGCAGTTTTCACGCGACATCATCCGCATTTTAAAAGGTTCATCGTTACGTCATCGAGTGAACATTGTGACGTCATCGCGCGAACACCATGATGACGTCACATGACGCTGTGACGCTACAGTGTCACGGGCGACGTCACGCCGTGTATAATGATTTTCAGGGGAAGTCCCCAAGGTGGAGAAGATTTATGCAAGAATAAACTGACTTCCACAAAAGGGCGCCGGACGGGGCGTCCTTTCGACAATGAAGTTTTCACACACACACACATACACACGCCTGAAGTGGAGCGTAGCTCGCGCCCTCTAGGCAAGTGGTGGCCGGTGAATAAAACAAAAACAAAATCCGTCTGGTTCGAGGCTTGATTCTGGTACGTCTCCCTGAAGAGCGGAGCGCTCTAATCATTGAGCTAACCAGAAGCTAGTAGTCAGTAGTAGAGTAAACGGATGTTAACAGTTGCCAGCTAGGTCTTGATCGTATAGCCACCGCAAGGGTGAGTTCAGACGTTAGAGCCGCCGTTACACTGACCATACATCATTCAAAAGATGCGGTGGTCGGTTCAGGCTTGAGGACTGAATTATCTTCGTACACGCTTCATGCATGTTCAAGCATGATGACTTGGTTCGCATGTATGCTCCTAACATGCCCAAAGACACTTTTTGTATGACCAATGTGCCGGGACCATCGTACAAGGCTGCCTTTTGTATGATGTATTAGCAGGGTCACCGCGGCTTAACGATTAGATATAATGATTTTGGGGGACTTCACGTTACCTGGTCACGTGACGTCACGGTGTAGTGTGACGCGCCATAGTGCCACGTGGTCACGTGACCTAACTCCGTGGGAAAACATGACCGCAAGTTTCACCATGACGTCAATGCTCTATAAATGATATGCATTGAGAATAGCTACGGGATATAATACCGGAGTGACGGGCAGTTCTTACCTTCAGATTGCATGATCTCGGCCCGAAGAGCACGGTACATAGACCCCAATCTGGCTCGCCGATAGGCTCGTGCTGTAAGCGAATAGAATTCTTGTTAATCCGCGTGGTTTAGTTTGGGATGGGTTTAAATCCATGAATCATGTCGCTATAAGAAAACAATTGCTGCATTCACTCGCGGAACAGATGTCTTTGGGCGAAAATTAATTTCTTCAAATGTAACTCCAAAATAAATGGGGTAGATATTTTGATAAGTGGGATCATGTTTAAGACGTTAGAATTTGAGTTGCCTTATTCACGATAGAAAGCACATAGAAGGCACGCTGTCTCCACAATTATTACAAAGGGGCAAAATTAGCGTTTTTATTTCAAAGAAACTTTAAGAAACAGAAGCACATTCCGCACGTCTATGTATTAAAGGAGGTTCAAAGTTCTAAGTTCTCCGGTTCTAGAAGTTTTTTGCACCCAACATGGGGGGGGGGGGGGGGGGGGGGGGGGTGCGCCATATGGTCCATTTATTGTCACTCTCGAATACAATATATCCTAGTTAATGAATTCCTATGCTTCAATCGATTCGCACTGCAAACCGTAGCACAGAACGCAACTTCTCCTGTGGCGTCGCCATTTCCCTATAAAGAAGCAACAGCGCTGCTGGGTGCCGTTTAAAGGGGCACTGAAACATCAAATTAATATTTTTTTTTATTATACGAAACGATTGAAAACGATGCCGAGACATTACCCTGAAAATTCGAAACTTGGGAATTCAGTATTTGTGAAGTAAAAAAACAATTTCCAAACGCCGAATTCGAAGTTCCCGCGCGATCCGCACCGGTGCGTTGACGTCAAATATTGCAGAGTCCTGAGAGTCCACTTTCTTTCACGACTCCCTGCTGTTGCCATCGCGACCCAAAGCGAGGAGGAAAGGAGCGGCAGATGAAAGCGCCGCGGTGCACCGAAAAAAAAAAAAAACGTTTTTGAGCGGTGTCGCCTGCCCAGGCAGCATGTTTTCCGAGGGAGGATACAAATCTAGGAGACGACAGCACACCGGACTTCGATTTTTGGTATTTCAAAAAGGAGGGCCGTAGTGCGTTCGCAATTGCGTTAAAAAAATGTGTTTTACGATTGCCGTTATTAAATGTTATACAAATGTCGCCTACAAAGCTTCTAAATTTCATGATTTTTGACGTCACGAATCAAAAGAAGCGAGGAGGAGAGCGGCAGAGGAGGACGCCAAAAATAAAGAGGCGCGGGCGCGCGTAGGAATATAGCTTTTTTTTTTTTTTTGCGATGCGTTTTTTTTTTTTTGCTGTCTATGACTACAATTTGCATCGTTTTAGACAATAAAAAAAATACGACCCTTGGGGTGTCAGTGCCCCTTTAATGGGACTTCTATAGCTGTATCTCTAAAGACGTCGAATTTTCCTCTGTGGAGTGAAGCGCAAAATATATATTTTTTTTTTTACAGTTTGCTCGAAATAAAAAAAATTTGAAACTTGCTCCTTTCTTACAAATAACCCTGTACTAGTTTTTTTTTTTTTTTTTTGTAGTTCTTGAACTGCATTGAACTCTATGTGCACCGTAAACGTCGGATACAAGGACAACAACTTCAGCCAAAGAGAAAAGAAAGGTTCGAGCATGCAGTTTTTGTTACTTTTTTATTTCCCGAAATAGTGCGTGAAATCAAAAACTAGCGCCTGGAACATACTCTGTAAACATGACGAACTCTGGCGTTTTAGGCACTAGCTGTCTAAAGTGAAAACGTGTTTCGTGCACGCCTCCTTCTCCTTTAAAATTCTTTTCTATCCTTGTTTTCACCTCAAGAACCGAAGGAAAGCAAGTCCGACTCCTCGCGGAGTATTACAAATTTCGCACTTCATGTGGATCATTAAGACATATGTAGGCGAATTTTAGATTACATATATGTTACCTTATCAAGACGCACGCGTTCCAAACGCCGAAAAGCATCGCTTTTTCCTCCGAAAACCAAATCTCGTAAGGACTACTTTGCGCCGCGTATGAACAATGCGTAAAACTTGCTTTTTTTCTTGAGGGGAAAACGGGTATAGATAAAAAGCTTTCAAATGGGACGGTTTCCTTTCTGTTGCGTTTTCAGGAAAAATAAATAATTTTTCGTGGATTGTTATTTATAAGATACTTTAGAAATGGTAATCGAAATTTAGACACTAAGAAAAATCATAATTTGTTTGTTTGTTTTGAAGCAGGTAAAAGGCGACACAGCATTCTACCCTTTTTACTCTATTTTTAAGTTTATGTTATAGTTCATTACTTCAACCCAAGGCCAGGAAAAGATTTAAAAAAACTGGCATGCAAAAATACCGTCTCAACTTACCGTTGCCCCGTGTACTTCGTTTAATTTCCTTACTGCAATTTCATTTTTTTACGGCTTTATTAGTGCTTTCGTGGATTTTTACTCTTACGCTAGTAAATTGTTTTTTTTTGGTACTATTTGTGTTTGTTTTTTTGTTGACAAATTGTATGGGCTCTGTACAACCTGCTATGTTCTGCGCGTGTATTGACTCGCACGTTTATGTGTTGAATTTTTTTTTTCCACACTGCATATATTTGCATATATAGTTGTGTGTAGTTTGTTGCGCGTGTATCGATGACAACCTGTTTTTCTTATGGCTTTGCCTTGGGTATGTACGGGAGGGTCCGTTGAGATTATTTTTGAAGTTTAAAATGAGGTATTAATAACACTGATATGTTTTATTTTTTATTATTTTTTACGACGTTATTCTTTTGTAGAGGAGTATGCGCTATCAACTACTTCACTCTTAATGTGGTTATCAGGGATAAACGCAATAAATGTGTTCTGTAATTGTGCTATCCCTTGATTCACTTGATCATTCAAGAGATTTACACATTGCACTTATCTACTTTTTTTTTACATATGTGGCTCCTTCACAATAAAGACATATGGGAGGGGGGGGGGGGGGGGGGGCGGCAAGACTTTTAGCGTGTCTGCAAACTCAGAAATTCAGCATGTAAATTTTCCGTAACTCTAAGCGTTCTAGTGATGAAACAAGCCATTTGAATCAAGAACATAAAAATGTATGTATGAAAATATATTATAAGGTAGGACGTAATATTACGTGATATGATACGATTTGTCTGCAACATAAACAGACAATGGTAACATATAAGATATTGCCTGTAAAAAAGAAAAAAAGCTATTTTTTTTTTTTATCTAAAACATTATACCATCCTTCAGTATATCTCTGAAGATGACACTCAAATAATTAGGATGAAGACTCACCCCTTATAGCTTCCGTCATACAGCTTAAAGTCAGGCATAGCGCAACGACGAGCAGAAGGGTCTTCATGGCTGCACCTCTTGCACCGGGAAGCGTGGTCCTCCTGTCCGGGCACTCTTCCAAGCTACGCGGTTTAAATACTCTGCTTCAAGCTTAAGTTCAGTGCGCTTGTTTTCGAACAAAGTTGGTACCATCTGACGTGCATCCGGGTCACTGCATGAGGGCACTGGTGTAAGGTCATAGAACTCAGCCCTCCTGAAATACTGCTTCCTCTAGAGAACACGTGGCGGCCGTAGAACAGTGGGTTGGACGACCTGTGATGGAGTTTGTCGCTCGAGTCCTTGTCTGTTTCCTGTGTGTTCAGCTAAAAACGAAACATGTGCAGTGTTCTCTACATTGTATCCCTTACCTCGTTGCCTCTCTCTCTCTCTCTTTCTCGCTTTCTGTCTACCTCTGCACCATGAGAAAAAATTATTAAGGAACAACGAATAAATAAGTTGACTGATTGATTAATCAAATTATCATTGGTGCTTCTAACGCAGTACGCAATATTCCCCTTGAAACAATTGACGAGATCGAACCAGTGGGGACGCATTGTCCAGCATTTTTTTTTTTAACACAGCTGGGTGTTTACCCGTCACAAGCTCTGTGGGCTGGATCCCTTAGGCTTAAGTCATCTTCCTCAATCGAGCCAACAGCTCCTAGGAGACAATGCCTATTCCTGACGTCATCGAGTCCCTACCCGCCCCTAGCGGTAAACGTGACAAAACTTCAGAGCCCCTTCTACCTTACAGAATCGTCTTCTGCCGGGCAGAAAATCTTTTCCCAGTTTCCTTCTCTCCATTCCCTCTCGCACTCTTCTCTCCCCTCCTCTTTCCACGGGAACGGGAAAGAGAAGTGTGCGAGAGAGAACGAAGAAAAGGAAACTGGAAACCGGTTTTCCTTCGCGGCAGAAGACGATTCGGTAAGTCGGCCTACGAGTGAAAAAAAAAAAAAAAAAAAAAAAAAAAAGTGAAAGCCGTTTACAACTTCCTGTAACGCCGAATTGGAGCGCAGCTCTTGAGGAGGAGGAGGGAAGGGTACTGAGGGGAGGGTAGACCCCTCCTCCTTTTCCTCCTCCCCTCATTCTTTAATATGCTCCGGGGGGGGGTCACGTGACTTCGGGGAGGGGGGTCACGTGACCCCCCTCCTCCCCCTCCTCCTCGCCCCCAAGGTCATGTGACCCCCTCCCCCCGAGGTCACGTGACCCCCCCGGACCATACTAGACAATGAGGGGAGGAGGACAAGAAGGGGGGAGGAGGAGGAGCGGAGGAGGAGGGGGAGGAGGAGGGGAGGAGGAGCGGAACAGGAGGGGAAGGAGGAGGACAATGAGGGGAGGAGGAGGAGGAGGGGGAGGAGGAGGGGGACGAGGAGGGGGAGGGGCGCAGTTACGCCGACGGCGACGCCGACGCCGCTCAGGCTGGAAACGGGCCCCTGAGAGCTGCGCTCTAAAACATTGCGATAAAACGGAGGACTAGAGGACGGAGCGCACCAACACGGTGCTACAGTTCGACGAGAGTACGCCGCCAAGTGGCAGACGCTTTTCGTCTTGGCGTCACCGTGTGCTAGCGTCGCGATCGTTATGAGACGCCAGCCGAGAGCTGCATCAGAAAACACCAAAGAATGCTTCGCGTTGTTCTTCCCATGGGTTGAGTTCTCAACACAGCCGCTAGGGGCGTGGCTGTTCCATCTCCTCGCCACTATATCTTAAGCGGAATTCAGTAGAAACCAGTAGCTCATTCGACCTTGAGAGGTTTTGCATTGACTCCTTTGGAAACACTCTCTTGGAATAAATAAAAGAAAAACTTTAACCATGCTGCGAAAACAAACGAAAGAATTCTCCCATAAACAAAATGTTCCGGCCGGAATCACCGCGGGAGAAGACAGAACAATTGCAGTAAACCTCTTTTTTTCTTCATCTTTTTTCTCAACGTTTATTAAACTTTTTTTTTTCAAGAATGCGCGGCAAATATTTGAGCTTGCCATTGTTTGGATTTCTACTCTGAGCATGCATTGGACATGATCGGGGCTGTGTCAGCATTCGGTGCGATCTCGGCTCAGCTCCCATCGAAATCGAGCGCTGCGTCTGCAATCGGTGAGGGCTCGGGACCAATCGCACGCTTCGTGATCAAGAAATGGTAAACGCCAATGTTGCCTGACGGAGTTTGAAAAGGGTCTATTAAATTCACTTCCATTCAATATCACTGACTTTGTGATCATAAAAAATGGGACAGAAAAAAAAAAAAAACAATGCTACACAGTGTACTTGACATTATAGTCCCTGCGCCCTGCGAGGTATACTACATTGACTCCACTTTGATATGGACACTTCCGTTCTCCGAGAAAACCGTTCATAATACGAGTTGTCCATATTAACGAGACAGAAAAATGCACGTGTTTGCTCAGTTGCTCCCCCGAAAATGGTGTTCGTATTGGGGGATGTTCGTATTAACGGGAGCCATATAAACGCGACATGATTGTATTTCAAGTGCCTAAATAAACAGCATGGTTACAAAAAAGAAATCTTAATGTTTTGCGCGATCTTTATTATAGGCCTATAAAAATGTAACTACCGGATGCATTGATTGCCCAAAAGCTCTATGGATTTTTCGGTGCAACATCCTCCGTTTTACGGATGCGTTCACTCTATATTTTACGCGTACTAAAGAAACAAAACAAAGCATTTCCTTTGTTCTTTGCTTTCTACTGTGCAATTTCCTCGGTGTATGTAGTCATGAAAACTGGAAACCAAAATAAGCCGGCATTACCTGCTGGTAGCCTTCAAAACAAAACTCAAAGCAAAAAAAAAAAAAAAAGCGTTATGTTTAATCACGGCTACGTTAACGGCAGAATTATCAGGTCGATTTGGTTTCGGCCTTTGGGGCTTTGGGTTATCATCATTTGAGGCGTTTGAGTTAACTTGTAATGTTAGAAATGAAGCTGAGCGGATAAATGTCCCCGCTAAATTTGGTGAGAAAATTTGGACATCATATATCCAACGTCATCATCCGACACCGCGACGTCAATTGAAGTCTTTCCTATAGATCAATTTAAGGAACCATTTCTAAGCTAAATTTAGCGGGGAAGTTGCGTCGTCACGTCACTGTAGCGATACACGACTATGTAAAATCACAATCATGCGACGTCACAATCACTGACGACAGTCATATGACGTCACCGAGTTACTCTATCACGTGTCGTCAAAGTTTGCCCGCTAGACTGTACAGCAAAATTTTGCCCGCTAAATTTAGCGAGGATTTGTGACGTCACGTGACAACGTAATTTTTGCAAATGTGGCAAATTCTGAATGTTTTTATTAGTTGTGGAGAAATGTGCCACCGAATATTATGGAGAAAAAAAAACATTTTTTTTTTCAACAGTATTGAAAGAACCATTTGTCTCGACAGTCTCGATCGTGACTTTGACATGAAACTCAAAATGCTCTTATGGCTCAGTACAGAGTTAGCCTTTTTTCAGAATAGAAGTGGAAATCCTTGTTCTGCAAAACGGGATAATTTTATTGGACAAAACAGGAAATGAGAGCAAATTCAAAGTGATGTACTTCACTCTCTTTATTTTTAGTTTTTATTAAATCAAACGTCCGAAAACGCTCACAACTTCTTTTTTTTTTTTAATGGCGAGGAAAAGGTTTAATTTTATAATGTTCCGAAGAAAAATTATGCTGTTTTTGTTTCGTTGTAACAGTTCACTAAAAATCTTTTCTCTTTGATATTAAAACAAAATCCACCGTCCAGACTCATTCTCGAAATAAATGTCAACGTTGTAGTATTTATTTTTGATATCTTTGCGCAAGACGTCATTGTTAGGGGATCCCCAAGCGGCAAAAATACTGAAACTCGTCGGGGGTGGCTGCAAAGTGCTGCGTCATTGGAACAGCCTGCCGGACGACAATCGAACCGCGAGTTCTCGGAAATTTCGCCACTGAAGTCCGCCAGCCACACTTTTCGCCACCTGACTCTAGAAAGCACGACTGTACATATCGTGTAAGAAGAAGAAAAGAACTGGCAGCGATCTTGATTACCTTCAAAGCCCTTACGACATGCATGAAAAGCATTACATGGAATTGGCGGGAAAAATAATGAGGGAGTCTGAGCTTCACATGGCGTACATTTTCCCGCTAAATTTAAGGGGGGGGGGGGGGAGACTGAAATGTTGTTTAGGCCACATGACGTTACGGTCACGTGGCGTCGATCCCCCCCCCCCCCCCCCCCCCCCCCCCTAAACATACCGGGGGAAACAGGGTTGGTGTCGGGGTCACAAAGCGTGAATTTCCCCGCTAAATTTAGTGGGTAACTGATGTGTAAGTCACGAGACGTCGATTTTCCGCTAAATCTAGCGGGGAAACTGATTTGTTGTTTTGGCCATGAGACGTGAATTTTCCCGCTAAATTTAGCGGGGAAACTGAGTTGACGTATAGGTCACGTATCGTCAGTTTCCCCAAGGTGTATAAGTCACGTGACGCCACTTTCCCCGTTAAATTTAGCGGAAGATGCACGAACAGACGGACGAACGGACGGACAGACAAAACTTTGGGATTGGGGTGAGGGGAGAGGGGAGCGTTCGTAAGCGTTTCAAGCTTTAAAACTGAGGTTGAGAGGAGGAGACGGGAGCGTGCAGTGAAGTCAAGGCGCCAAACTCTGATTGGAGGGATAGGGGATAGGCGCAAATGGTCAGTTTGAGCGCGCCGCGCGCCTCGAACGCGCGGCGCCGCTATTCGCCGAATTCAGTCACGTGAGGAGCAGGATCAACGTGCCGTGCAGGAAAGACGGCGCTACGGGGACGAACGCACAACTCGGGCTCTAATCTCGTCGCCAATAGCTGATCGTAACCATCGCAATCGTACTCCGAAGTTTAGGCGAACTACCTCTGTATCGTAACTTCAACTCACTATAGATGGCGTGGCGGTATTTTCAAGATGGCGGAAGTGACGAGGATAGACTCTCCAGGACGCCAGCGGGCGATCCAGGCACACCATCGGAGAGCAAGCACTTACGTATCGTGTTTTACAGATTACGAAGCCGCTGACCGAATTATCGCCTGTCATCGGTAGCGACACAAGTTTCGCGTCACAAGCCTGGTTCGGCGACATCGCTTCTAGCAACGCTCCTTCCAAGACCGCAGCGCCAGCTAAACCAAGACTCGGTCACCCGACTTCCTGGCACATCCCTATGAAAGCTGCGACCGGCGACAGTTCACGCCACTCCAGCGGGCGATCCAGGCACACCATCGGAGAGCAAGCACTTACGTATCGTGTTTTACAGATTACGGAGCCGCTGACCGAATTATCGCCTGTCATCGGTAGTGACACAAGTTTCGCGTCACAAGCCTGGTTCGGCGACATCACTTCTAGCAATGCCCCTTCCAAGACCGCAGCGCCAGCTAAACCAAGACTCGGTCACCCGACTTCCTGGCACATCCCTATGAAAGCTGCGACCCGCGACAGTTCACGCCACTCCAGCGGGCGATCCAGGCACACCATCGGAGAACAAGCACTTACGTATCGTGTTTTACAGGTACTGTTGTGGTAATTATAATGCAATTAAATGCAAAGGTGCAAGCGAGCTTCTCCAGGGATTATTTTCATCACTGTTGTGGTCTTTTTCTCTCGCTTATACTTGTCTGGATGGCCTGCTGGATTGCGCGGTGTCAGTTTGTGCAAGGGCTCAAAATGACCACTGTAAAAGAATTGGCGAAGATTTTGTCGGAACTTTCGACAAAACTGGATGTGATGAGCACTAAAGGAAACACCGAGCTATCGGGAATGTCGATGGCGATGGACTCCATGAACAAAGGATTTGAAGAGTTTAAGACAACGATGACAACTGTCACAAAAGAAATGAAGGAACTAAAAACCGAGCAACAACAACTAAAAAAGAAAACCATGATCTTGCAAAGGAGTTGGAAGGCATATGAGGCGCAGCGTTGTGGAGATGAAACAATACAGTCGCAGAAATAACCTGGAAATTAAAGGGCTTCCGTATACCTCTCACGAAAACCTTGCTGAGATGATGACTGACATCGGAAGCAAAATAGGCGTAGAAATTGCAAACACACACATCGATGTTATCCACCGTATGCCCACAAAAGACAAAGCAAAACCGAACGTGATTGTACGGTTCATCTCCCACAACGTCCGTGACAAGGTCCTTCTGTCAGCGAAACGAAACAGGCTGACAACGTCCGATTTGGGTTTTGAGCATTCAGGACCGGTGTATGTGAATGAACATCTATGCCCGGAGTACAAACTGCTGCATGGAAAAGCCACTGTAAAAAAGAAGGCCAACAACTGGAAGTACTTATGGGTGTCACTAGGAAAAATTCTCATGAGGAAGGTCGAAAAGTCTGGTGTTGTTCAAATAATTAGTGAAGCTGACCGCGCTTTGATTGTGTAACTTATGAAAGCACCGTTAGCCAGATTAAATACAGCACAGTCATGGAAAGTTTTCTCCCGTCAGAAATAAAGCATTATCTTGGATGCAAACCGTTGTTGAAATGTTTCCACCTCAATACGCAATCTGCAAAAAATAAGATAGCAGATCTTGAAGATTTTTTTGTTCAGTTTGATAATTTTTTTGATGTAGTACTAATGCTATCGGAGACGCGGTACTCCGATGACATAAATGTCTTCAAATTGCCTATGTACACCAATCATCTCGTGAACCGTACTAGGTCTCGTGGCGGAGGCATATCGATGCTGATCAAAGACTGCATCGATTGTGAGCAAATCCCGGAATACTGCTGTACAACTAAAAGTGGTTTCTTCACTAGCAAATCGAACTGTCTTCTCAGTGTTCTACCGCCCGCCAGACGGTAAATTTTCCAAGTTTTTCTCGTTTCTGGAAGAATTCCTAATGTTTACAAACACGAATCGGTATAACCTAATATGTGGAGGCGACTTCAACATAAATATGTTATTTGATCATTCCCACCGAAGAGAACTAAAAAATACTATTGAATTAAATGGCTGTATGGATGTAATAACGAGCCCTACAAGAATCATCTTAAACTCAGAAACACTACTCGACTTATTTATAACGAATTTCACTTCTATTAATGTGAAAGCTGGCGTGGTCAGATGCGAGCTTAGCGATCACTTTCCAATATTCGTATCCGTAGACGAACACAGTTTATATAGGCCGAAAATGAAACAAACTGCTAAGTTACAATATATAACACCTGACAGTCTGGAGAGTTTTAGAGTGACACTGTCAAATACAGATTGGAGTGCAGTGTATCAAATGGAAACTGTCGATAAGGCGAATAATACCTTTATCATTATTTTCAAAAAACTTTAGCAACAGAAATTTCTCTACAAGCAACTAAAAATATCACGGAACATTCGTAAGGCTTGGATTACACCAGATATTTTAGGTAAGACTCATATAAAAATGTCCTATACGACAAATTTATTAAAACAAGAGACCCAGTCAAACTTAAAATATTCAAGTCATACCGTAATCAATTAACTAAGGAAATACGAAATGCAAGATCACGGTACCACTCTGATTCTTTTAAAGCAACTTTTGAGCGCACGGACCGTGTATGGAACATATTAAACTCGGTTCTCGCCCGTTCTGAGACTCACTGCCAAATTGACCATATATTTCATAATGGCGCACGGCTAGCCCAATGTTCGTTGGCAGATGCCTTCAATTACTATTTTGTAGACCCGGTGAATATGATTTCAACAGAAGACGCTTGCAAATATCTAAAATCTCGTAGTTCTATTTTTTTTTTCATCCAATTAATGAAGCTGAAGTAGTTTTCAGTATTTCACAGTTAAAAAACAGCACCAGCTGTGACCCACACGATATCCAGATTAAACCGGTCAAATATGTCTCGGATATTATAGCCCCTTGCTTAACTTACATTTTTAATCTGAGCTTAACTAGCGGTACATTCCCCAAAAATATTCATATAGCTAAAGTAACTGTGCTTTTTAAAAAGGGAGATAAAAATATAATAAGCAATTATCGACCAATTTCAATTTTACCGGTATTTTTAAAATGCATCGAAAAGGTGTTGCAATATCGCCTAGTAAGTTTTTCTGATAAATATGATTTATTAAGTTCTTCTCAATTTGGGTATTGAAAAAATAAGTCAACCGAGAAAGCACTGCTTGAACAAAAATAATGCATTTTGCGGGAGTTTGAGAGGGGGCACTTAATGCTAGGTGTATTTATAGACTTTACGAAAGCGTTTGATTATTTAGACCACAACATTCTTCTTAAAAAATTAGAATACCAAGGTATTCGAGGAACTCCTTTAAAACTAGTAGAATCATACTTGAAACATCGTAAACAGTACGTAAATATAGCTGGTTATAGTTCTGAAATCAAACATATTACCGCCGGAGTCCCACAAGGCAGCATACTTGAACCTTTCCTTTTCAACATTTACATAAATGACATTATCAATATCAACTCCGTGACAAAATTCATCATCTACGCAGATGCTACTAGTGTTTTTTTTTTTTGTTTTTTTTTTTTTTCAGGTACAAACGGAAATGAGTTGATAGACAGGGCGAACATGGCTTTAACTCAGCTTGAGGCTTGGGCACAATGTAACTGCTTGAAGATCAACACTAATAAAACAAAAGCAGTACTTTTTCGGCCAAAAAATAAAATAATATAATTAAACAAACACATTTTTTGAATTCATGCCCAATAGAAATGCTTAGTTCCTTTAATACTTTGGGAGTTCTCTTTTTAGAAAATATGTTATGGGACACACATGTACATAGTGTTATTTCAAGATTATCACGTGTTATTGGTCTAACACATCGTCATCAGTTTATACTCCCAACTAGCGTTAAATTATTAATTTACAACTCATTGTTTTATTCCAGTCTAAGTTATTGCCACCTTGTTTGGGACACTACCACGTTCATAAACCTAGAGAAACTATATTTGTTACAGAAAAAAATGTTGACAATTATTTCAAATGTTTCCTATCACACTCAACAATTATTTGAACGCTTCCGAGTACTTGATATAAAACAACTATATAATTATAGGCTGACTTCCTCTTTTAAGTTGGAACAAAGTAGACACTCAAGCTTCTTTTCTGAGTTAGCCTCCCTACAGTGCCGTATACCTACCTACACCACTCGACACGTGGAATGCTGGAAATTTTCCAAATGTAGTAATAACTATGGGTGTCAAATGTTAAAATACACGCTCCCTAAAATACTAAATTGGCTAGATGAAAAAAAAAATTTAACATTGCAGAAGTGTCTTTCTCTGAACTTCGCGGTGTGTTTTTAGATCTGAAACCATAATAAATCCACTATTTTTGCTTTCAGACAGTGCTTGTATTATGATTGTATAATTTCTACATGTTTGCTCTTGTACCATTTTTTGCTCCACCAAGTTGTATTTCATTGACAATAAGGGGGCCATGGGCTCGTCAAGCTGTCTCGACACAGATTTTTTCCATGGCCTCCTCCATTGATGTACCATTGATGGAAATAAAATGCATTATTATTATTATTATTATTATTTCCCGTGCGCCTGCTCACTGACAGCTTCTCAGTGTACGAAAAGGAATTTATTTGGCAAAAAAATACGAAGTGGTCAGGCAGGAGCGTATCACGGGTGACGGAGATGTTGACGCGCTATAAAAAAGCGCGCATGTTGATTTTTTAGAAGTTGCAAAGCGGAACACAATTACTCCTATCTTAACATACTCGTTTTTTTTTTTTTTTGCTTTCTTTTTTCGTTAAAACTGCATGATGCGAAAACACGCCAATCAGATTCACACGGTAACAGCAGCACCAAAGCCGATAGTCTCCGCCGCACTCAACTTCCTCGGAGATGGGGGGGGGGGGGGGGGGGGGGGGGGGGGGTCCTGGTCCGGGTGGTGCTCGCCCGATGACAGGCCCCGGGAAGTTGATAAAAAAAAAATGTAAAAAAAAACCTAAAAATTGTTTGATCCCGCTGAGTGCATTACGACGTTGGTTGGCTTTACAGTGGCCAGTCTTGCCACGTTTATTTCAAAACAAAACATGAACTCAACAGTGAATTAAAATTAAACCCCACACTTTTGTCCCCAGTTTCCAAAAATCGAATCGAAGCCAATCCCCGGAGAACCCTCTCGGCACTCCTTTTGTAGACTTCTGGGTGCCTGTTTTCCCCTCAGGGACGGACCAATCACTTCAAATTCCACCACTCCCGTGGTACACTGTTACCCAATGGTCGGCGAGCTGTCAGCCTGGCGCTCCAACCGCCAAAACCAAATTCCTTCTAGAGTCATTGCCTGCATTTTTCCCAGTCTGGCTGGCGCCAACAGCTCAATTATTACACCGGGCAAAAAGCGACAATTTGACACCAACTGGCGAAACCCTCTATACACAGGCACACTCGGTTAAAAGCCAAAGGCAGCTCCAAGCGCAGGCTCGGCCGCGATGCCCTCGCAAATGCTTCCTCCAAAACGCCGACACCAACATAGAAAGCCAAAACAAGAATAATGATAACGTAACTTTCAAGATAAACTTTTCTAAAAAAAAACACCTTAATTAATAAGCAGGATTTCTACATACTTAAGAGCCGCCGTCCCCGCTCCTCTGGTTCTTGGTTCGTCCGTCCGCGAGAGGGCGAGCGGACGACCAAGCAGAGGGCGGGCGCTTATTAAAAGTGTGTTCTTGCCCCGTATTGCGGCGCTCTCGTCTGCAAAGCCGCAATAGCTGATTGGCTGTGGGGCAAAGGCTCACAGGTTTGAACATGTTTGAATGCGGAACGGCGTCCTTGCGGCAGGAAGCGGTTGCTTGCGGCACGAAACCCGCCCAATGTTTGACGGTTGCAGACGGCATACTTCAGTCCTTTCGTCGTCTGCAGTAGGCATTTCGAGACGTCTCGAGGACCGGAAGATGCCGTCACAAATATTTCAGAAACTAGCTTGCGTCGCAGCGCTCCGCAGCGCTCCGCAGCGCGACACAAGAGAGTAGAGCCGAGCTCAATTTTCCAATGTCTTGCGGATAGACCAATCAGAAGCCGAGAAAGATAAGACAAGGTCACCTCCCCCGCGCCCGTCGGAGCGGCCCTGCGGCGGCGCTGCTGTCCCCGCATGTGCAGGCGCTTTTCTTCTCACGGGAGTTTTTTTTCTGCGCAAGCGCGGTGCCCTGCACCTGATAAACGCGCTCTTCTTTGTAAACAGAGCGTTGGTGTACATTGAGATCCCCGAATATGATTACTCGATATAAACTACATGTTTATTGAAAAATTTTTAGACAATCAGTTGTATGAATGGTGGATTCCCCAAAATTTGACTTTCAGAGGAATTAAATGAGTCGCAGGCGGGGCCGTTGTAAACTGACCCCGTAGGTGATGACGTCACGACATTGCGCTGTGCTCCAAACATACCGTTGCTAGGGTCGTTGTTATGGACAAATCTATGGTGGCTCGACGTAAACTTAGAATTCGTCCGATAAAAAAAAAAGTGAATATTATTTGTAAGCCTTCTCAATATCGAAACACGAATACCCTTTATATTGTCTCAGTCCCATAAAGCGATGATGAACCTTCGTAATAAAGTTTCACAACCGATTTTGCCTTGCTAGAAGACGAAACTTCTCTTCCAGGGGTCGATCAACTTTCTGAAGGGATTTGGAAGCGAAGAGTACAGGTGTACAGCTTTGATCCACGCTCCAGGTGCGTGACCGCGCGAACGCCTGCCGTGGAGGCTTCCGCAGTAATTTAGAAGGGTGAAAACACCGTAAAGCCAAATCACGTGCGACAACGACGTGAAGTGTATCGAGGTCCAAGTGCACGCCAGTAGACGTTTCGAGGAGTTCTGACGGCACAGAAGTTGCATCAGTGCACAACATCTGTGATCAAACGAACTCTCCGTAACGGATATATAATTTACGGCTTACCTGATGCTTTCATCCAGCTCTTTCGCTACGCGGGGTCCTATTAAAAACAAAAAAAATAAGCAAAACTTTTTTTTTTTTTTTTTTAGAAAACGAAGTTTGGGGTCTCGAATTGATCACGTTAGGGTCAATATAATGGCTTCCTCATTTCAACGCAGGACAACTGCAAACCAAAAAGAGGTACTGACGCTGCTTTAAAAACATGTTTTGTACATATGCTTCTCTTGCTGTACTTTTAGAAGATCTGCGTGGTTTTCGTCAGACAGTATTTCGTAAAGCACGCAGATACCATTCGTTTTTTATAATCCTGATGAGTTTTCTTAGACCTAGCATGTTCCCCATAAATAGAAGATAAAAATCGCATCATTATGCAAACAATTCAAACCGTTGCAGACGACATACTTCTGTCCTTCCGTGTGCATTCGTCGTCTGCAGTAGGCATCTCGAGACGGCTCGAGAACCGGATGTTGCCGTCGCACTTATTTCAGAAACAACCGATTTTCGGCAACGTTCAGTCGATGTAAGTGTTAAATCTAGCCTTCCTATGTATATTTGTTTACGACGTTTAAATTCCACGTCCGGATTTTTAAACGATAGTTCTTTTGAAGCGAAATCCAGTCCTATGTATTCGTCCATAGCAACGCCCCTAGCAACGGTTTGTTTACTGCAGTGACGTCACACTTACGGGGTCAATTGCACCGTACGAGACACGACCAGGAAACGACTGTTTACGAAGTCATTCTCTTTATTTGGCTTACACAGCGTTCTACCTAACTCCAATGGCGTGCGAACAAACAAAAGGAAAAAGTCAAACTTCCTGATAACATGAGGAGAAACGTAAATATCAAAAAATAAAAATATAAAAGGGAATTTTTCCGGAATTTGAAAGCAGAAGAATAAGAATTTCTTTACAATTAAAAAAAAAAAAACACTTCTGCACTCAGGCAGTGAATCTTGAATAAATATGTTCCTGTTGTCTTCGTTTTGTCCTCGGTATGTCTTGGCGCATTTCTGGTTCAAGTTCAATCAGGGAAGGTAGTCCTTGGAGCCCCTTTTCTTACCGTTGGCCCTCTTTAAGCACTGCCTGAAAATAATTAAAACCAAAAAGGTGAGTAAGCACGAACTGCATAGAGTTACCAAAGTTACAAGGGAGACATGATATGTACACATTCAGGGAGACATCAGTAAATGTTCCCTGCTAGTTGAAAGAACTGTGCAGTCTGTCCTTGGTCCCTAAGGGATTTTGTTCTTTCGTTGATTCTTATATTTTCACCAACCCGATCTTTGTTCTGAAAAATGCACTATCGGGGTCTGACTTCGTGAGAAAAATAAGCTGCGACGTTGTGGCAATAGTTTTCTTTTTTTTTTTTTTTTTTTTTTTGCTGAAACGTGGTGTTCTAAGTACAATCGACATACTCACAACCGCCTACGGTTAGCAGCTGGGACTTGACTGTTTCCACCTGGTCTCGCACCGCATACCCCGTCAAATCCGTCTCCTCCAACACTTGGCCGAGATAGCAGGCAATGCCCTTGTAGATCCCTTCGCTTATATCTGGCGACTGGAAACTCACGATGCACTACATCGAAAGAAGTAGAATTTATTAAACACTCCCCCTTGAAATCGTGGAAAGACTAAAATTGTAAGAGCGAAATGCCGGTTGTAATCGAGGACATCTCGAATCTCGGGGCATGACCACGATATGACCAGGAGGACAGAAACCAGGACTGGGCAGTATCGCGACACCACCTCAGAGCTAGATGCTTTCGAGTATCCGTATCTTTGTATTAAGGTACCCTTGGAAGATGCATTTGTATCTCAGTAGTGAAATGCATTTGCGATGTCCCATCGCTTGCATCGCGGTGCTCTGCCAAAAGTAGGTGCATCCTTACACTTGTTACCGAAGATTAACTGTTGGCTTTTTACAGTACACGAGAAACCACCTTTTTGGCACAAGGGGTCCCAGTATATGTAATATGAACCCGCTGCATAACCCCCTCGTCAAGGGGAAGCCTTGCTGCTTGGTATATCACAAATAGACACCAAAATTGAAAAGAAAGGTGGACAGACTAGCATAAAAAAACAAAATAGACTCTTAAAAAAAATCATTACACTTTTTTTGTTTTAGCAGAGTGAGCGCTGCGCAGAAAGCGAGTGGAGAGTAGGAAATCACTCATGAACAGTCGAGAACTTTAGAAGAGGCTAATATTTTTTGTATGGAGATCGTTCAGACGCCGTGCAGGTTGTGGGTGGCTTGTTGTCCTGACAATTACGTAGCTTCGAAAATAAGCCGAGAACTTGCTAAGGAGACACTTTTGTACATGAGTGTAAAACAAAATATGTCTATAACGACTAACAATGTGTAAACCATTTTTTCTTTTTTTAATTTTGGATAGCTGTGAAGAAATCCACGTCATAGTTATTTTACTTATCGTATACATAACGTGCATTCGTGTCAATGGAGGGCCAGATTTCAGGCCACACGGGTAACAAAAAAAAATAATCGTATGCCTATTTTGTTTCTATTGTATAGGGAATGTCATTTTACTTAATAACAGGGGATAAGCAATAATAGAGTTATACACACACGCACTAACAAGTACTGAAGGACTGCTTTTCTCAGTGGTACGTTTGTTTAGAATGGTTACATGGTTACATAGTAACATTTGAAAGAAAATACATTTATCGATATTACAGCACTTTTCTGCAAGGTTAATCTGGTTGGTAAAAGCGTATATGATTATAAACTTACACCATTTTGATACAACAGCCGTCATTAAATTATTTTCATGTGTTAATGCATATGCAGCTTTTTCCATCTGGAGAAATGTTCAAATATTGGCAAGGTTCTTTTTATCTTCGAAACTTTAGAGCTTTTGCTCTCTAAATATTCTTTTATCTGTTTTCAACAGATACCTCTCAGCACAAAATTGAACATTTTATGATCAAAAATTTCTTAGGAACTTTTTCGAAGGGGGAGGGGGGGGGGGGGTAAAAAAAACTCGGAAGTCTAAATTGAAATAATGAACAACAGCATGTTGTAGCACGCTCTTCGTACCAAATCCGTCCATAGCTCTGCTACGACCTTTCTAGTGTACCCTCGAATTGTATGTTCCAACCACCAGATTAATACAGCACGCTAACTGCTTCCCCAACTGTCTTACTCAAATCAATAATCCCCCGTGTGGCTGATGATGGCGGCGAAATACATCTTTGTCTGAGTCAAGCAAGCAACGAAGTATTTTATCAGAAGCAAGAAGTAATCGAAGACACACTGGATCTTCCGGAAATCTTACCACGAATTGGTCGACAAGAAGTTTGGAGAAGGTCGGCTGGAAATACATTAGAAAAAAATATCAGCGCATTGTTTAACGTTTCTAATGCACCATTATACATCGGCCATCACTTCTATTGCTAAAAATTCAAAACAAGAAAGCACTTTAATTAGTAAATAGGGAGCCTAACAATTCTACTAAAATAAAATGTCCATATGAACCGATACGAGGTACGCCCTATAATACCATATGAAAGAGGCTAAACAAAAAAAAACATATATGTTTTTTTTAATCCTGTAGAACGTATAACTCGATTGAGTATTTCGCCGTATCTGCATCCTCTCCCTGTCCAAGGACATACAGATTGCATTCTTTCGTCCACCTACCCTTTTTCAAATTAGCGCTATTTTATTTAGCTAGATGAGGCTACAGCACCGAGATTATTTTGGGTTTTATGCGTATGCATATACGTGTATACGATAGGGGAATGTCTGCTTGAACAATGTAAAATTTTGAAGTGCATTGATAAAAACACTTAAGTTTTATATAGCATTGCCATAAGGGAAAGAGTGCAGGCGAGCTGGTTAAACGGCACAGTTGAAAACTCTGAAAAAGGGGAAATAAAAAAAGAAACGGACAAGACAATACAAGTTCTCAAACGTAGCTGATTTTATTGACACGGAAGCACAAATAAATGCACTTTGAGAGGGAAAAAAAGGACAAGAGGGACCTGGAATCATATTTAAGCGTCTACCTTCTTTTGCGGTTTTCACCTCGCGGTTCGGGCAAGCCAGTGGGCACGGAGAGAGGATCTAAATATCAGTGCGTCACATTTTAACCGGGCGACGCGGAAACCTCCTCCACCTACGGGGGCGACCCGCGGTGCCGAAAGCGTGCAACATGTGAAGTCTTTGGTTTTGGGCTTACTACTGGTCAGTGCCGCTGGAAGCTTCTTTTTAGTCGAAATCGAAGTGTAAGTGGCGCGAACCGTTTCAATTATTTATGAAGGTAGCTTTTCTTCAGTATTTTAGATCAGAAAGGAAATAAATGCAGTTTATAAAGTACGAAAACAAGAAATGACCCGTCGATATACCCGCCACCAAGCGGTGGAAAAGGAGGCGCATACTAGGAAGGGGTAGTGGGATCGGGCACCGACGAGCGGCGAGCGTAGAAAGGTCCCGGATGTACGCGGCGGCGCTGCGGTCGTATACGGGCTTGAGGATCCGACCGGTTCCGAGCGTTCCGAAGGCTTTCGGCGAGTAAGTTTGGCTTGCGGTTTGGCCGTTTGGCGGTATGCCAGCGCGAAGTGGCTCCCGTTTTGAACTGATCTTTACCCCGTGTTTGCTCTCGTTTGTGTCCAATAAAGTGTCAATGCCGAATTAGTGTTTAATCGCGCAGCAGATGCAATGCGAACCGCCCTGGCTTCCCGCTTCATACAGCCTATCCAAAACATGCTTTAGTGGCGCCTTCTCGAGCCGTCGACACGGAGTGCGGCAGCCGTGAGCTCTCTCTGAGCTCACTATCCTTCCTATAGGTCACGGCCACTCAAGCGACCACGACGTCATAATGGAGGGTATACTGTTTGCCTGTTTTTCTTTTTTTTATTATTTTAATTTGCTGATAACTTTTAGAATAAAGCGAAATTTGAGAAAAGTTTCATTAAGTTACTCCGTTCAGTGCGCTCAGGTTCGGTGCAAATTAAAAACCAGTCAAAAAGTCCTTGCAGGGCCCCTTTAAACGACCAACATTCAGACCGCTTCCAACCTCCCACGCACCTGGCGCGGAAACAGACATACCCAACGAACTGAAAAACAAGCCCGAGGTCACCTGTCAGTTGAACCACGAAAGCTCTTTTACAACAGGTGACCTCGGTCTTGTTTTTAAGTTCGTTGGGTATGTGTGTTTCCGCACCAGGTGCATCGGGGGGGGGGGGGGGGGGGGGGGGGGGGGGAGAGAGAGAGAGAGAGAGGTTAGCCGGTCTGACTGTTGGTCGTGTTGAGTCGTGGTCTGCCCCATTACATCCCTCTTTTTCTTTTTTTCCGTTTCAAGGGGCATTTATTGGTGCTTCCGTGTCAATAAACTCAGCTGCATTTGACAACTTGTGTTGTCTTGTCCGTTTTTTTTTTATTTCCCCTTTTCTCAGGGTTTTCAGCTATGCAATATTTAGATTTTTTTGTTTATATGCGTTATTTGTATGTCATTGTGGAACATGGGAACATGCCGATTTTTTCACTAGCAAAATTTTTGAGGAATTATTAGCATTTTGAGTGAGCTAATTAAGGCCGAAAATATGTCAAAGGATGGCAATACGCTTCTTTATGTTACATCAGCAATGTGAAGTTAGCAAGTAACCAAGAAATCAATCATATTAAATCCATTTTCGGCTTTGCTATTATCATAATAATCTTTATTCAAAGCAAACGAAAATAATAACAATATGGTCTTTGATTGGTGCTTTACAAGATGCATTTTGTAGCCTAACTCTGTAATCTAAGAAATAAGAACTTACGTCGGTCGGCAGTACACTCGTGCAGGCTTCGCTCTGCTCACACTGGAAGGAGATAGTTTAAAGCATTTGAAGCATAACTTTAAAAAATGCAGTTAGGATGGTGCAACACTGTCGATTACATGTCATAAATTCTTATTTTCTGCATTACCTGCAATGTAGAGTTTTTATGCTATTGCGGTGTATAATTTGATTGTATATGTGTGAAATTACAAGGGAACAAAGGGTTCCATCGAGCAATATCTTTTGTTTTCTTGCTTCCACTATTTCTGTGCTCGACTCAGAGTATCAAGCTAGATGTTCCAATGTACTCGTAGTTCTATGGTATCTGTCTCCAAAGTAAGAAGGTCTCGCGTGCAAAACATGCAATACCATATACAACAGATGGGGCACCATTCATTGCCTTAGGCATGGCAACGACCAGAATCAGAAGACTATGTGAGTAACGGAACGAAATCATGGATCGCTTATACGCTGTGCTTTAAACGAGATAATAGACCCTTTCCGGAATTCAGTCTGGTCACTTCGATCACTATCATCATCATCTCAAAAACGGCGGTCTTCTGTTTACTGATGAAGGAAGAGGTTTGAAGATGCTTCTAAACAAATGATTAGAGGCCTATATATTCTAGACGTTAGGGCGACGTGAAGCAGGAATCGGATGCAAGATCTGCGTGAGCGTTCACTTCTAACTCGGGCCCTATCAATCTGTTAGTGCGCACACTCGGCTTCAAAGCCCCTGGATGTATAAAACTCTATCCAGGCGTCTATGTAGGTTGGCGCATCGTTCTGACTGGTTGCATCCTTTTCGCCACTGACACTGAATGAGATTGAAAAAGAACTGTACAGTGAAGCGCACATTCTCGTTTACCATTGACTTGCGGAGGTGACGGTGCCCCATAAAATACTGCGGACCACAGGTTCACTGCCACTATTAGTACTGTAAAAGTTAAACTGCCATTTGAGTCACCAGATGGCACTGAATTCCGGAAACGGTACATTAAAAAGCGCCTGCTGTACGGTTCATTTCCGGTGAACGTGCCTAAAACAGCGATCACGTCGCTACTCCGTCATACGGAAGACAGTCTGTCTGAGGCGTATATGGAGCGCAAATTCGTCTGCTTCTTACATGGGGGCTGCAATGACGTGAGAACGCCAAGCTCTTATTGGCTGATTGAAAAAAAAAAATAGTAGGTAGACCTCAAGACATTTAGCATTGAGTCTACCCGCTTTATTTTCAACCAGAGCCAATCATAGCTCGGTGTCGTTCTGACGTCACAGAAACTTCTGCGCAATAAGCATCGGCATGCCTCAGACATTGTATAGAGATATATAGAAGAACCTATTTATTTTTTCTAATTTCCCACGCTAAATCAAACAGGAAAACTGACTCGGTACAAGGGTCACGTGACCTCGATTTCAGCGCTATATTTATCGGGAAACTAAGTTGGTGTATAGGTCAGATGACGTCTGCTCACCTGGCATAAATTCCCCCGCTCATTTTAGCGGGAAAACTGAATCGGCGTATCGGTCACCACGTGATTTCAAATTTCCCGCTAAATTTGGGGAGAAAAGCTTTACGGTCCCCCTAGTCACGTGACGTCAGATCACGTGACTAGGAGGAGGGTGCAAATAGCGGTTCGAATCAAATAGCGCTGCGTCATTCATAGCCTTCGCTGTGCTGGTGAAACTGACGTCATACGGGCTCTCTTTGCAGTGCTGAAGAAGAAAAGGACGCTGCACCATTCCATTCGAACCGCTATTTCCCCACCCTTACAGGTGACATCAATGTTTGCGCTAAACTTAGCTGAATTGGTGGATAGGCCACGTGATGTCAATTCCCGCGCTAAATTTAGCGGTAAATGGCTGGGCGGACGGACGGAGAACATTTTGGGATTTGAATTGTTAAGTGTTTCAGGCTTTAATAAATAAATAAATACACGCAGCACTTTACCATGGTTCCGTCGGGTTGAGGCGCAAGTACTTGCAACACAATTGGCGTTCCGCAAGTGGCGTCGGTTATCTTCGGGTCGACCTGACAGAACAAGTCGTCGGCGTGGGCCCCGTTCACACAGTACGAAGCGAGGAAGTCGAGCGCAGACACTGCGCACACGTCAGAAAATGCAAGCAACGTTAAAGAAAGATGGCTGTCTGATACCAGCATCACAAGCAGTATGGTCTTCAGAGTCCTGGGAGTTCCTGCATGCTAAAGAATCAATAAACGTGCTATATTTATCGAGCAAGATTCGCGGTCGCCATTTCTCGGGCACGCGAAGCGTGTGATTGGCTTAGAGTCCTCGCCGAATGCTGACGTCACACTCGTATCCAATACGAGCTCAGCCGAGCTCACACCGAGCGCTGATGCAGCCCTCGTGTCCTATAGATGCTGAGAGTACATGTCCGAACAATGTTGGACTCAAATCACTGGCGCAAATCATTGGCGTTTGTTTTCATTTGAATCACCAGAAACTTATTTTTGGGCGTATGCTATCGTTCACCATCTAACAATCATTCCTTCGTTACCAGTCTTCATGACGCAATCTCATTATTAATGCGCTTTCCTTCTGCTCCAATCATTTTTTGGGTGCCTTTAACTACCCAAATATAGTCTGGACTGGCTTACATGCTTAGTCACCCATTTTTATCTGACGGGACTGACTTCATAAACTTCTGTAACGATTTCAGCTTCAGTCAATTGATGACTCTTCCTACTAGAATTACCCATAGAACGGCCACCAGATTGGATCTAATTTTAACAACGTCACCTTCTTTAATATGTTCAATTGGCACCATGCAGGGCATAAGTGATCATATATTAATACATTTTGTCACCGATGTTCCCGTTAGAAATGCTCCAAAGAATCAGAAGAAAATACGCGACTACGCGAAAGGTAACTTCGAGGCCATCAACAGCGAAGTTTCTCTTTTTCTTGATGATTACTTGCCGCTCTTTTCGGAACGCTCTATTAATAAAAATTGGGAGTAAATTAAAATGCAGGTTGTGCATCTTACTAATACATATATACCTTTGCGCAAAAAGTTCCGTTTTTCCGCAATCACCCATGGTTTAACTCCATATTAAAGAGGCTTTCTAACAAAAAAATACAAACATTTCGAGCAGCTAATTTTTCAAATGTTGACTCTAAATGGTCTGCATACCCAATTGCAGCCAATAATTATAGAAGTGCTTTTGAAAATGCAAAGGCTACTTATTTTAATGTAACTTTACCACCACTTTTAACAAGCAATCCAAAGCAGTTTTGGAATGTAATTAATCGAAATGAAAAATCGTCAATACCATTGTTTAGTGCTTCAGGAAATGCTGTGCCTTTTAGTAAGTGTGCCTTGTTTTGAATTCCGCCTTTCTCGCTTCATTTTCAGACATCAACGCGTCATCTTTACCTCCATTTCAACATACTACATTTGTTCCTATGTACCCGGTTGCTATTGATGGCTGTGAAATCGTTAATGTAATCGATAATTAAAAAAAAAATATCGTGCTCTGTGGGAGTAGATGCTGTTAATTCAAAATTCTTAAAAACTACCAAAGAATATTCTTCTATAATACTTTGTAAATTATTTAATCAGTCTCTTAATTGTGCGTGTTTACCTGACGACTGGAAGGTGGGAAAGGGGTGCCGATACACAAAACGGGTGATCAACATTCTCCTTCTAATTACCGCCCCATATCACTAACAAGCATCCTTTGCAAAATTCTTGAGCACGTCATTTTTTCACATTTAGTAAACTTCTTGGAGTCTACTAAGATAACTTCGTTCCTCCCGCCCAACACGGTTTTCGTAAGTCATTTTCGTGTGAAACCCAGCCACTAACTTTCACTAACGACCTTCACCTTATTCTTGATCGAAGTTCCCAAGCTGACTGCATAATCCTCGATTTCGCTAAAGCATTTGATATGGTATCACATAGCCTACTACTTCATAAACTAAGCAAACTCAGTCCGGTACATTATCTTGGATTCACGCCTTTCTAACTAACCGGTCTCAGTTTGTATTTGCAAATAACACGTCTTCCCCTTCGGCTTCTGTGACGTCCGGGGTGCCGCAGGGTTCTGTACTGGGTCCTCTTCTTTTCCTTATATATGTCTATGACTTACCCTCCTGTGTTTCATCTTCCGTTAGCTTGTTTGCTGACGACTGCGTTGTATATCGTGAAGTGACTAACAAATCCGATGTTTCTTCTCTTCAGTGCGGCCTTGACCGTGTATCTGAAGGGTGTGACTTATGGCGTATGCAGCTTAACACTAACAAATGTGAGGTAATGAGGGTTTCTCGGCTTCACAGTGATGTCTCTTGTTATTACCTGAATCACACTCATTTACAACAAGTAACAACCTACAAATATTTGGGAGTTCATATTTCATCCAATCTGTCCGGGGAAACTTATATTCTATACGTAACAAGTAACGCCAATCGTATGCTGGGTTTCTTAAAACGAAATTTTTCAGCAGCCCCCTCATCGCTTAAACTTCTTTACAAAACGCTTGTTCGCACTAAACTAGGATATGCCTCTTTAATTTGGGACCCCGGTACTGGCGTATTAACATCTGCAGTTGAAACGATTCAAAATAGATCCGTCCAATTCATATTTACTAATTATCACCGCGCTGCCAGCGTAACATTCATGAAATCAAGTTTGAACCTGCCTAATATTGCATCGCGTAGAGAACTCTTCCGTTTGTGCCTGTTTCACAAAATTTACTACCACAATCATACTTTGCGTGACAAGCTATTAGCATCTCCTTTTTACATATCACCACATCTCGATCACCGACTCAAGATGGGCGTACCTTCATGTAACACTACTACTTTTCACAATTCATTAAAACCCCGAACCACGGTGTTGTGGAACCAGCTTCCAGCGTCTGTGGTATCAATATCTGACAGCGTCGCTTTCAAAAATTGCCTTAGCAATGTTCAGATTTCAGCGTTTCACTAATATGTACATATTGTTTTGCATTCATAGGTTGTTATTTATTGTATGTTGTTGAATTCCAGTGATGTAATCCGCTCCCCTCTGTAATGCCTTCGGGCCCTGGGGGAACTTTTAAATAAATAAATAAATGCTAGCTAATGGCGTGCACTTCTTTTTATAAGGGTCTATTAGAGCAATGAAAAAGATACTCACAGTCCTCACCACCCATTCCGAATATCCCTTTTGCCAACGGGTAGAGATCCGTAAACTGGTAACCGTTGAAGCCGAAATCCAGAATTTTGTCCAAGGCGCACTGAGATTCGAAAGCATAGTGTTCACCTCCTATTGCGAGGAAATTTGTCTCCAAATCTAAACTGCGAGTGCCGCCATTCTTCGGAGGCGATTCTCTGAAATTCAATCGCTTCACAGCTAAGGACTGGTGAAATAAATATATCCTACTCCGCTTCTACATCTCAAAACTATACGGTTGTTGTTCAAAGTGGCCCATTTTGTCGTGATTGGTAACTCCAGTCACGTATATGTCACGCGAAAAATGAATTCCTATGCAGACTTGTACGTAACGCTTTACAAGAAACAGGTTATGGCTCTTCGAACCGATCACATTTAATTCTACTTTTTAACACTTATATTACTTCGTTTAAGCTGTAACAATCTCAGCAATATAATATTTCTAATTGGATTATCAGTATCTGGGGCTGGACAGAAGAAAGGAGGAAAAGACCGTCTCTGCTGACCTAAAAAAGAAGGGATATACGAGCACCTTTATCCAACGCGTTGCCCGTCGTCAAGCTTGAGATCACCGACGCCAGCAACCACAAGCATGTACGCAGCCACGCTCAAGATTGCACATCTGCGTACCCTACATCAAAGGAAAAAGCGAGACCCTGGCACGCATGCTAGCCAAACAAGGAATCAGCGTGGCCCACAAGCCGATGTCCACTCTTGGGTTACTCATGCCCCGCCCAAAAGATTGGCGTCCAAAAGAAAAAACGCGGGGCGTTGTTTATAAGATCTCTTGTGCAGATTGTCGAGCCACTTACATCGGCGAGACAAATAACTTTAATAAAAAAAATACGCCAACACAGAAAACGACGTTCGCAAGCTCGACCACGAGGGCAGCGCAGTCGCTGAGCACTGCGAAGTCGAAGACCACCGGATAGATTTCGACAACACCAGCATTATCGACGCAGAGACTAACAACCGACATAGGCTTTTCATCGAGTCCTGGCACATTCAAGCGACGCCAGGCAACATAAATAGGTGCCTTGGTGCTTTACCAACATTGTACATGAACGGGCTTCGCCATATCCGTGAAAGAAGAAGATCAAGAAATGCGCCAAATCCTTAAAAGAAGAAGACCGAAAAACGCCGCTCCTCAAAACGACCAACAGTCGCCCCTGACGAAGAACCAAGTCGGTTCGAAACGTGGGGCTCTTACACGTTTAGGACTTGGTTGGTTGCCATATTTTAATTATTGTTTTTCCCAACCAGAGAGATTTCTCTCGAATGTTTAGTTTCATGCAAAGATATGCTTCATTTCCCTTGAAAGCAGTTTGTATGATCCCGGCAGACACGGCACGAAAAACATACAAAGGTACGCGTGGAAAATCAAAGGCTCTGTTAACACGTTCTTGTTGGAAAATAACGGATTAGTATTATTATTATTACATACGAAGAAATTTATGATATATTCAAAGCAAACTTCTTCTATTCAATACAATTCTTGAATCCGGTTTTGTACCTAATGAGTTAAGAATCTCCGTTGTCAAACCCCTGTTCAAGGGAGGTTACAGAAATAGGGTCAAGAACCATGGCCCAGTGTCCATAGTTCCCCAGGCACAAGAGAAATTTGTATATAATGCAATGTCTTCATTCCTTGGAAAACATGAGGTTATGTCTCCAAATCAATACGGTTTTATTGCTGGCCGAGGAGCTCAACCAGTCCCGAACTCACTAAGTGATGAGCTAAATTTTAGCTTCGAACATAACTTGTCTACCTGCTCCTGCTTTTTAGGTGTTTGTGAGACTTTTGATACAGCTAACCATCTCACGTTACAGCACAAGCTTTCAGCTTTGGGTTTTCGGGGCACTTTCTTGTCACTGCTAAAAAAACTTTTTGCATTAACGTCCACAACTACTGCCGTTAAATGGTGTATATAGCAGCAACCTCTCATTAAAAGCTGGCGTTCCACAAAAAGGCTCTATACTTTTGCCGCTCCTGTTCAACATCTATATGTTAATGATATGGCTTGCGCAGCTACAAACTATATTCTATACCAATACGCCGATTATACTCTTGTATTGACTCCTCATCTTTCATACTCAAAAGCACTGGAGATGCTTCAACGTTCTTGTAATGAGCTCATGAACTTTGTTTAATCAAAATCTGATTGCTATAAATGTCTCTAAAACAAAGCTCGTATGCTTCCACAATCCTTTAAAAGTTGTCTCGCTAAATATTCCACTTTTTCTACAAACACCTAAATGTTTCTCATGCCATTGTGATTAAGTTCCGAATTTCGAATTCTGAAAATGCGAATTTCATGAAAGATCAGAATCAAAGAGAATGCCAAGATATTCAAATATCTTGGCATTCTCTTTGATTCTGATCTTTCATGAAATTCGCATCTCACTCAAATATGTTCTAAACTGAGGAGTGTCCCCTGTTTGTTCTATAACATCAAAACTTTCATGCCCCTCGGTTTGCGCAAGCGCATAGCTTATTCATTACCCTACACCCATTTGCGCTATGGCATAACTGCATTTGGTGAACGCTCGAGATGATGGCACAAAAAAGTCAACGGTATTTTAAAAGGAATTTTTGTAAACGTGTGCTATGGCATGAGTTTTTTTTTTCTTGTTTTTTTTTTTATATATTTTAAACTTTATCAGTGCCGAACTTTCGATCTTTGTTCCTAGAGACAGTAGCTCTCTATTACAACTGGAAGGGCGACTTTAAATCTACTCACTCCGTCTCGCGGCAATTGCGGAAAGTTCCACCCTACGTCGTTCTAGCATGTTATACGCGGTATTGGAAAATCATACGTTAATTTTATGTCCCTCACATTTTCAACGAGTTCCTACCAAGTCTCTCGAAATTTACTTCCAAAAAGAAACTTAAAAAAGTACCCCGCAATATTTCTATCAACGAAGAAACCACGTGAGCATCCACTTAGTTATTGTTTCGTGATTTTTTATTGCTTGGTGCAGAAACTTAATTTCTTCTTGTCTATCAATAATGTGCTCATTTATTTGTGAGTGGCACACTTTGTCATCATGCTATAGGAGAAACTACTTTAGCTTCTGTGCAATACACGTTATATGCCCATTTTCTAATATTGTTCACTAATCTGCTGGACAAGAACCTGATCCTTCGAAATTTGGCTTTCGATGAAGTGGGAGTCTGGAATCTACATCTGAACTGTATATCTAAACTGACGCTATCTTATTCTCTTGTGTTCGTGAGTTTTTCCTATTACTTTCTGGAACATTCCTGAGAACACTAAAACTTTTAGGTTCAGTCCCACAAGCCCTTGTTGGCTTAGACAAACCTGCCTTCTGCTCTTTTAAATTAACCCAGCGTAATATTATTATTATTATAATTAAACTCACCGTCAGCAGTGGCATCACTTCCTGCGAAATAAATCAAATGAACACATTTATCTGTAAGACATCATTTGATTCATTCGTGTAAAATAAAATTGTTTTTGTGCAATACGTAAACATTTTCGGCACCCACAGCGAATCCAGTTTTCAGAGTTAGATTCCCTATTGAAAAGAAAAAGCATATGTACAGATACTACCAAGTCTCATAATACTAAACGAAATAACCATATCGCATGTGATATGCATCTTTCTCAATGAAAAACCCATTGGTCATGGATGGACGGATGAATGATAACTGCTGTACCGTTTGTAACGGGCGGTAGCTTGCGCCACCTAGCCTAAAAACGTTAACAAAAACCTGACTTCCCCTTTCAAGCCATCCTGTTTCTCTGACTATTACCAGGTCATGAAGATGATCGCCAGGCAGACCTTTGGGGGAACGGGCAAAAAAATTAAAAACATCACCCCCCTCCTCCTCCCCCCGGTGAGGGAGTTCCTCTGGTTGAACCTTGTGGGCGCCACCTAACACCGGACCCACTGCGGGACAGGGTTGAGACTTTGGGCCGTAGCCACGCGGGAGGAAGTCCCAATATTCCTCTCTCCCGCCTGCTCTCCAGCTGTGCTAGTTAGTTGTATTCATTCAGTTTTCCCGAGACAATTTCCACCAGGACCCCAATCTCATCCGTGTGCCACACTGGCCTCCTGCCGGACATTTACGGGGACGTTTGTGATAAATATTCACTGGTCTGGTTGACCGCTCGCCTCAGTTGTGTCAGTATGTACTGAAGATGCTGCCGGCATAGGTGGCGAAACGTCGTTTTGTTTTCATTCTTGTTGTGTTAAGCCAGAGTGAACGTTTTTAATCAATATCATCTGCGTACATGAGGCCTGGCAATTTTCGCCTCACTGTTTTCCCTCCCTCTATTAACGATATATCTGAAGCCCACTTCACTTTTCTGGTCTTTTTTTAAATTTTTCTTAAGTATATCAGGAAGAGTTGAGGCGACGGAAGGCATCCCTGCCTAAGCCCACGCTTTATTGCTGCTGGCTCTGTGGTTTCAGCCTCCCATGTTAAAGTTACTGCATTGTTCATGTACGCTTCGTGCACAAACTTCACCAATTTCATATTTAAACACGATTCTTTTAGCTGTGTCCTAAAATGTTCTGATTTACGTTATCATGTGCTCCATGTATGTCTACAGATGCCGTCCATAACGGTCGTTGGCTTGTCTGCACTATCTCTATGCATGCCGTGACAGCATACAAATTATCTTCCAGTCGCCTATACTTGAAAAACCCATTCTGCATGGAGTTTTAACATTTCTTCTGTTTCTGCCCGTTAACCCTTCACCACCTGCATTGCTAGTCTGTAGAGGACAGATCTTACCGATATGTGGCGGTAGGATTTCATGTCCCTGTCGCCTTTACCATTGTACAGCAGCCTTATCCTGCATTGTCGCCAAGACTAGGGTATCTCTCCCTCAACAATACATTCTTCGATTGTTTATTGCAGCATAAATTTAGCTGTATTGCCAAGTATTTTCACAAGTCTCATTGGTATCTATATGCCATTTGGTCCACTCCGATTTGGGGTTTGGTCATGGTTGTCTATCACATTTGCTCTCTTAGATGGCACATAAGTGGCATTATTTCCATTCATGTATAAGTCTCATAATTGTTTTAGTGTCGATAGTTTAATTAAGTATATCTGGCGCACAGTACCGACAATTATGTGTGTATTTTAAGTGCATTTATCCGTATAAGATACGGAAGATTGACTTGAATTGCTTAAGATTGTGAAGTTCGTTGTTAAAGTTACGTAATTTTTCGATTCTCTTAGTATGAATTTTTCAAATTGGGGTATGGTTCGTATTGGTGCATGTGTTTTTTCTCCACATGGTTGACCTGTTCTGTTGCTGGATTTACATGGGACATGAAGAAAGACTTTATTTTGTCTGTAAATCTATTATATAAACTACTTTTTTCTTTCATTTTACCAAAGAAAGATGACATTTTTGTATACACAAAATGAAATATATATGGAGACTGTATTTTAATAATCCTTAAAAAGTCCTTGTATACAAGTACTCTTGCCGTCACTTAACTGTACTTCACAGGAAGCCTGCTAGTGTGTATTCAAGAAATGTTTGGCGTATGCAACCCCCCCCCCCCCCCCGCTGTAATGCCGAAAGGCGCTGCGGGTATTGGATAAATAAATAAAAATAAATAAATACCAAACAAAACAATGTTTATTCAGTGGTTCTTACCATTGACTTGCTTATAATTAGTTTGTAACACACACAAAAATAGAAGTTTTAAGGTTTTTCTTTTTTGGTTTTTTGGAGAGCATGAAGCTCTTTTATACACTTAATTGGGGAAAATTAAAATAGGGACCAGACATGACTCTTAGAGCTAAAATAAGCCAATTATTGTAAATTTTCTTAAATTAAGTACCCAGTCATTTTTTTGCTGAACGTTTGACATCTAGCTGTTTCCACTCCAAATCTATCCATTTTTGAGCACCTGACTACCTGGAACATTACCTTGGAATTGGCAACACTGGCCACGTGCCGTCATGGTATCACGTGACGTCGTGATGTGACGCTACGTGACGTGACGTCATAATCTCAAAAGGCATTGTTACTAAATTTATCGACAAGATTTTCCCCGCTGAATTTAGCTATAAAATCGGTTACAACAAGGATGCAGTACCAGTAGGCTGGTTTAACGGTCAATACGCGGCTCCCTCCATAAGGACCATTACCGTCTTCTCATACACACCCGAATTTCGGGAAGACCTACTTTAAGTCTCGAGTGACCTGGTTCTGACGCCTATCAAATATGTTTCAGAAAAGCGTTAAAAAAGGAGATACAAAAGAAAACTTACCTCCGCCGGTTTCCCGCACAAGTTGCTGTCAGCGCCACTGTAGCACTAACAAAGAAGGCACATAGTTAGAAATTGATCCCTTGCCAAGGCCAGCCTGTCTCAGAAAAGTGATTGAATATAAGCAGTTCTTCACTCAAAACATAGAGATACATAAAAATGAAAGCCGTTTACAACTCCCTGTAACGCCGAATTAGAGCGCAGCTCTTGAGGAGGAGGATGGAATGATACTGAGGGGAGGGTATGCCCCTCCTCCCCGCCGCTTCCCTCTTCATCCTGCCTGCTATTCCTCCTCCCCTCCTCGTCCTTCACCCCCCCCCCCCCCGTTGCCCCCGTGAGGTCACGTGGCCCCGTGAGATCACGTGACCTTCGTGACGTCAAGGGGGTCACGTGACCTCACGGTTACCCCGACGGCGACGGCGACGCCACTCAAGCCGGAAGCGGGCGCCTAAGAGCTGCGCTCTAAAAGGTGCAGACTGGTCCTATCGTGACGGTGTTTCAACGGGCGGCCGTATACAACCGACTCTCGCGGGTGGTTTAAGAAAATGCCCCAAGTCGATGTTTGAGTGTCGATAATCTACTCACAGATGAAGCTCAGCACTGAGATAACGCAAAGACAACGCAGCATCAGTGCACAGCCAGCGCTGACTCATTGCTGAACTAGCGCTGCATTGTTTTGTGTACGCTAGAAACGGCGAAAATAAATGCAACGGAGCGCAGATATAGTCCTTTCCCGCGCTTATCACCTGGGCCAAAAATGCTGAATAACTGAGCTGTATATAGACGCATGCGCTGCGTTCTGTATTTCATGAAAGAGAGCTACTGCGCATGCTCAGAACATATTCCACAGTGCAGTTGGCAAAGATGGCAGCTCACAGAAGGCGATTATTGGAAAGGTCTCAAGCGAAGGTCAGTTCTATGTCTACAGGCGGTGTAGTATATACGAAGGGACAGACTTCAGTCAATCTCGCTGTGGAGGCGCTCCGCTGCACGAGGTATGCAACGAACTTTGTGGACTCGCCGCTGGAGGGCGAGTCCACAAAGCGCCATTTTGAGAGCGAGAGAGAAAAGGAGAAAGGGCTACCGGCGCTTTCCCCCTTTCTGATTGTGTAGAAAGAGTGAAAGTCCCGGATGAGAGGCTTGGCCGGTGTTGGGCGTCTGCAGTGCCCCAACTTCGTTCGCGCTTTCTTCTACGTTTCAAACTCCCAAACTTAATTAGAGCCGTGGTCTTCGATAGCGACAGTCCCCCGGTCATCGGGACACCATTGCTGGATGATAGGGTGCACGAATAACGACAGAAAGCGTCGAATACTGTCCGAGGACCTATGTAGCTTGCATGGAATCCGGCAAGGCAAGTGCGGTTGGAATGTTTTTAAGCTCCATTGCTTTCCGCATGACTGGAAATGATGAACCATTTATACATTTTTGCTTGCAATGGGCCTATTTCAACGTAGCCGCTTTTAGTTGTAATCAACAAGCGATACACGAAAGGGGAACCTCAATTAACTTTGTAAACGCCCGGAGCTCCTACATATCGTCTTGCTGTGCTGTTTTTATCTTCGTGTCCCTGTTCTTATATCTCCTTGCGAATGAACGACAAAGACGCTCTAGATTTACTTTTATCGAACCGCAGAAAGCCTCGAAGCAGCTACGAATTATTTTACTATTCGATGCAATATTTTAAGTACTCGTCTCCAATTTCTATCGCTGTCACGTTCGCTGCCGCTGCTCCCCCCGTCGCCACACTGGCGGATGCCATGACTTAAACAAAGAAACGTGCACACTGGGCTCGAAAACGCAGATCACAACACGAGACGTTCCTGCAGCGACTATCAAGCGCCTCAAAGCGCCTTTGTCAACGGAAACAACCCACCAGCGGCACTTCAAGGAGCACTTTTGTCGGCTCTCTGGTATCGCGCAGGAGATCGCGATTAAAAAAACAAACAAACAAACAATAGAACTACGTTTTCAACAATTTCCAGCCTCACCCGGCGGCGGAAATGAGCCTTTAACTAAGTGTTGTAGATGATAAAATCGAGTCAGTCAGCACTGCAAATTATCACTATTAAGATAAATTCAGTTACGAAATTTTACAAGCTGAAAAAGCAGTTATCATGAGAAAACTCGCACGCACATTGCGAGCGTACCCCATGTTCATCGGCGATACAGCGTTCGGTGCGCGCTCCATTCACGAAATGTTCCGAGCGAAGTCGAGAGGATGGCGTGGAGGAAACGCCTTTTCGGTTTACGGACGCAATCCACTGCCGCCGGAGACAGGGGTCATGTGGAAAGCGATGGAGCTCAAAAACATTGCAGCCGCTCTCGCGGCGTCTCGCCTTGCCGGGTTCCTTGCAAGCTACATATGTCCTCGGACAGTATTCTATGCTTTCTGTTTTTATTCGTGCACCCTATGACCGAGCAATGGTGTCCCGATGACCGGGGGACTGTTGCCATCGAAGCCCGTGGCTCTAATTAAGTTTGCGAGTTCAAAACAGAAAAGAAAGCGCGAGAGAAGTTTGGGGCACAGCAGACACCCAACACCGGCCAAGCCTCTCATCCGGGAATTTCACTCTTTCTACACAATCAGAAAGGGGGAAAGCGCCGGTAGCCCTTTCCCCTTTTCTCTCTCGCCCTCTTTCAGTAAAACGGTCTATAGAGCCTGTGTAATAGAGAGTGGCCAACTTTTCGGGCGTGGTCACGTGGTTTACAAGCCGTACGTGTTTGCCATATGAGCTGCGAGGAGGTGACGAACGCATTGATCGTTTGCGAGCGAGCGTCTCTTCCTTTCCTCCTGCTTTCCTCCTCGCCGCTCTATAACGCATCGCGTGCGCACTTGCGACCAATCGGCGCTGGATGCATCCGCCATTAAATTGCAAGCGCTTTCCGCGGTTTAAGATGAACCCTCTTTACAATCCGGGCTCTCTAAGATCACTTGGTAGCCTTGTCTCCCATAGGGACCTTAAGTGTAAGCGTTGAGCAGCGCCACCAGGCACCACGGCCACTATCGGAACTTCCACTCTATAGCGCTGCTGCCATGCCTGCCGACCGAAAATAGCGAATAAAAACGAACGTATTTGTCGAAAAACAATGTCATTCAGGGAGAGTATACGCTTGCCAAGGGAGCGTCTCCCATGCGTATCCCTGCCGCTGGGCGAGTCTACCATGTACAAACCGATTCTTCTGGCGATTAAATGAGAGTATCGCTCACTTCAGTTGATCCTGTCGTCCTTCTTGCCATTTAATTAGGTTGTGTAAAGGCGCCTTCTACACCATTCGCTAAAAGGCGACTTGAGGTGGACAAAATAGAGAGGGAAACCTTCCCTTTTACAGTTTTTTCTAGCCTCACATGTGTTCCGATTGTATATACTCCTTTCACATTATCTGGCTGGCGGAGGAGCACGAAACGAAACAAAAAAAGTTTCCAGTTCAGTTGAAAAAGGTATGGCATTAGAAATAAAACAGCCTTTCGTGGCTAACGAATACATTCCTAAACCTACCGTTCGGCATTTCCTAAAACAAACAGCAGAGTCCCAGCAATAGCTGCGACACCTTATTGGGCACCACTAATGTATTACGTACTTGTGTGTCTTGCACCTTATATTAAGGAGCTATCGCCAATATCTGCTCTGAGTGTGACGTGCTCGATTTGTCGTACTCACAGAAGCCCTCTAACAGACACAACGTGAGGCTCAGGTGCGCCGTGATGTAACGTTACCGCAAGAAGGGCCCTCTAGCGGGTGCTGCGCCAGACTCAAAAACGCATTTCTCCTCAACGCATGCGGTTTATTAGGCGGCGCGTGGCTTTGTGCTGGCACGCTCGCTTCAAAAGCATTGGACCCGAAATAGATTCTTGAGAAAAACTTGGAGGGTTTTGAGGACTATCTTCAAGCATTTGGAGACTTCCTACGGAGCCCTACAAGACCCTACATAAACATCATTTCAAGAGGGCGGCTCATGACAACCAGTGCCGTATATGGGCAGAGTTTGGTCAGTCTATGATCTCGCCGCCGTAACGCTCTCCTCCCAAGTGAGCCAATCAGCACGCGGCGTAGAGCGAGAGGCATGAGCGCATGCGCGTGATCTCCCGGCTGCTCCCACCTGAGTGGGGAGGGCCGCCATCTTCGATCATTCTCCCGGCGGAATGCGTGGGATCGGCGTCTAAATCTCGATTATTTTCTTTTATATCGCTGGCTCTGGCAAGAAAATGACATTCTGTTATTCCTCGGTGGGTTAAAAAGCTAATAAATTAAGATTTTTCGGCGTATGGCCACAAACTTTTATTTAGGCGAAAAAGAAGTCGGCCCGTAGCAGACGACGCGTAGCCTCAGCAGTGCTCTTCTCCGACCAGTCTCCGACAGCGTTGCTCAAAAATGGCGGTCGTCTCCTCTGTGCTCCCTTCTTTCTCTCTCGCTCCTTCGGCGCTCTCCTCCCTTTCATTTACTTTTCTCCTCTCCGGCGCCTTCGTCGCCACACCCACTGGCCAAACTCTCCCAATATACGGCTCTGATGACAACTATCCTTGTAATAAATCACCGCAAAAAAATGCAACGGAGCAAGATATGACAGTCGTGTACTCACCGAGTCTATTCCATAGACGTTCGGCTGAGTCATATTGACGCAGTACCCTGGGGGAAAAATAAAGAGAGTTTCGTGCTTTGGCCGGGACGGGTGAAAAGGCGGAGTGGTGACTTGTCTCAAGAAGCCCATAATTCTGTAGGACCAAATTTGGTTTCGGTCTGGCAATTTAGGGCCTCAAATGTCCCTCTAAAAAAAGGTATGACCAAGACTGATAGTCTTTGGAGATAGTCTAGGTATCTTGGCCCTAAATTGACCAACAAGTGCCAGTATCGGTCTTCACTGCTAGGTTGTTCCGTTTTCAGTTGGCAACTTCGGCCTTACACTGCCAAACAAGTGTCAGAATTAGGCTTAACTGTTGGCTGTTTGGTTTATACGTGGCAGAACTTTGGCTCATGTCTGGCACTTTGGCAGTCACGTGACGAACCAAACAAAACTACCACAGAAAATCCAAAGAATAGTACTCTGCCACGAAATAACGTCTTGGAGCAAATTTGCTGGGCGTTTCTCTAGCGGTGTGCTTTCATTACGTCACATAGAATGTCTTATGCAACTGAATTCAATTTTATTACCATTTAATTTAAATTATATTGAGGTCTATTGCCAATTCTCTCATTACTTTATGCCCCAACATAATATAAAATACAAAACTTATTATAAAATATTTTAGTTAATTAGCGTACAAATTAACCAGTACCGCCTTCTTTCAGTGGCCCCTCGGACACCAACGCAGCTACACTAAAAAAAAAAAAAAAACTAAGGCGAGTTTTTTGTTTTTTTTTATATATATTCCGGATCCTGTGAATAGAACACCCGGTATAAGTCTATAATCGTAACCATAATTATATGTTTCTGTCGTGTGCTCAGGAACAGCGAGATTCCCTGGATCTATGATTGACAGGAGAATGACTGCACATTACGAGATGTTGACGCCGGCTCAACGATGTCGTCATAATACAATATTCAAAGTGTGTTGCGCAACTAGCTATAATTGTGCAATTAAGAATGGTAAGAGCAATATTACTAAAGAACAAAGAAAAAAACGTAAATTCAAAATAACTAACATAAAACACAAAGAAAATATCTCGTTCAGAATACACAATAAATAGAATATCAGTCATATCAGTCAGAGAAGACATCAACGTTTGAATGCCTGAGCTGAAGATGTCGATACTGCAGTTCTACTAAAGTTGTAATAAAAATGTATGCGGGTCATCTGCACCATCAACCGATAATAATATGAATGAAAATATATAGTCTATAAAAACACATTCGAACATCAAAAAACAATATACTGCTCACCACCAGTAGCTTGAGTCAGGCAGCTAAAACTAAGGCACAACGCCACGGCAAACAGAATGGTCGTCATAGCTCTTGTCATACGTCTTGTTTACGGAGCGCGGTCGGTGTGTAGGCAGTCCGTTCAAGCCATCCGGTTTATATCGTACTCCGTTTCATGCTTCATGTCCTTGAGTTCGTTGTCGAAGAAACTTGACAACGCCTGGCGTACGTCCGGGAAGTACGGGAGGGCATTAGTGCCAGGTTACGAACCTGAACTCGTCTGGAACGCTGCATCCTGTAGAAAAGCACGTGGCGGTCATAACACACTTCGTAGAACAACCGCTGCGTTTTGTTAAAAGTTTACTGCCCATTTCCTGCGTGGAACAGCATAGGCATATCCGCAAAATTCTAGGCCGGTCTGGGGCTGTGGGCGGAGTCGCCATGCGGGACGGGCATTCCTGTGTTGTTATGGAAGAAATCAGCTAAAACTTAATTTAAGACAAAACCCAGAGACTGGACAAAAAACGAAAGATGAACACAACACACAAAGTTGTGTTTTGGTGTTGTGTTCGTCCCTTGTTTTTCCCCAGTCACGGGATTTTGTCTTAAATTATGTTCAATCGTCATCAGCAATCAATCAATCAATCGAGTTTATTGTAATGAGTTGCATCATACAAATTATTGAAAACCATCTGGGCCCATAGCCTTCTGGCTAGTTTGGTCCAATTTTAATAATAACTTATTAGGAAGGCAGCACACTTAAGGAATATTACAGGAAGTACAATAAAATAAAAAGGAAAAAAAAAAGACAAGAGAAAAGAAAGAAAGGCAGAAAATGACTTAGTTAACCACAGCAAGTAATTTATTATTGTACAATACCGACCTGGCATAAGAAGAACGAGTGTATTCAAAGTTGGAAAAAAATTGTTATGCATAACAGAATACGCGAGTGAGTTTCACAATCGTGGGAGACATGTTCCATTAAGAAAAGTATAGTATTTTAAAGCGCTGTTAAAATTGCATGAATGGGTGATTGAAGATGGTAAAATGTTCCAGATTTTAGTTCCGCACGATTGCATCAGTTGCTCGCAGGAAACGTTAGGAGACCGTATAATATGTTAAAGTGACCAGATGTGTTTGCCCTTGTTAATCGAGTACCCTTTATTAATTAAGATGTTCGCTGGCAGCGGATTGTTTCATATTAATATGTTATTTATTAAGCACGCAGTCTTATATTGTTCAATTTCCAGAAATGTGAAAATATGATACTGACGGTTGGCGATAGTGGGAGCATGTCAAGATTCAGAAGGCTCTCTTCTGTAATTTGATCAATGGCAAGAGGCAAGTGTCATAAGTTACGCCCCAGGCCTCAATGCAATATGTTTAATGACTATGAAATATAGGAAAATATGCAAGTTTCATCGTGGAAGTGTCGAAGCGCTGTTTTACCTTCGAGACATAACAAGCGTACGTTAATTTTTTTACATGTGTTTATAATGTGCCAATGAAGACGAGAATCTAATGTTACTCCCAGATATTTACACGAACTAACTTCTTCCGGGATTGAATTGCCGATGCAAATTTTGAAACTTTCGGTATTAATATCTTTTTTCTATTTGAACGGGAAATTATATACTTAGTTTTATTTATATTTGAGGTCCATTTGTTAGAATTAAACTACTCCTGAAGAACTGTTAGTTCTTGATTCATAGTGTTTTTGTAAGCTACGCAATGAATGGTCCGTGTAAATTAAAACGGTATCATCAGCGTACATTATTACGTCAGAGAGGACATGTTAGGTAGGTTGTTAACGTACAGGGAAAAAAAGTATCGGTGGCAGCTCGAGTAATTGACTCCCTGAAAGCATCTAAACAAAACCGCGAAACTTCTAAGAGCCACGGGGGGGCGGTGGGGGAGGGGGGGGGGGGGGGGGGGATTTTCTTCAGCGCAATACACGAAACCCGAACTACTTTCAATCTATCCGAATCAGAAGCAGTCCAACTGTACGTAAGGTATCAGTAGCACAAGACTACCAAACCGCAACCTGTCTTTCGATTGAAAACGCGTTCCATTTCTCTTTTTGGGGAATTACTCGTGTGACCGGGAGGGTGGGACGGGAGGGGGGGGGGGGGGGGGGGCGGAGGGGAGGGAGCCGTGAGCCGCACTTTAACACGCGAAGGGCCGCATGCAGCTCGGGAGCCGCAGCTTGGCCACCCCTGGTCTATAGATACAAGAATGTGTTGCTCATTTTTACCAGTAGCCATCACCGACTTGTTATGACTGATTCACTTGGTCCGATTCACGTTGCGCTTTTCAGTATAGACGTCGTGCATAGCAGTCACCGTCGACGCTTTGGCAGCCCGAGTGACATCGCGACTGAAAATGGCGAGCTGAATCTCATCATGCGAATCCGGTTTTAGCGTCCCTTCTGCGGCGTTCACGTGGAATGAATCGTCCCACGTCACAATATTTACGCGAAGTTTTGCGGTGTTACGAGCCTCGTTAATTTTGTTCAGGCCGCTGAAGTAGTAAGACATTGCTAAGACGTAGAATCAACAATTCCGACGCGAAAAAAGAGCACGGACACTTACCGCGATGTCGACTACATCAGATTCCAAGGGTTTGTTGATGCGGAACGCGGCGCTTCTTACCCACACCCCATCGCGCATGCGCGGCAACGGCGACTTCCGCAAGCGGCGCTCCGGTTTGTTTGTAAACGTTTCAGTCCTGTCAGTTCATTCTAGTTAGTCAGTTCAGTCATGTCAGTCAGTCAGACCAATGAAAACGGGAATTTTTCAGCTTACATTCTCTTTTGCTAAAGCCCGTGAAATGTGACTAGCTGACTGACTGGAATGAACTGACTGGACTGACTGACTTACTGAACTGGACTGACTAGATTAAACTGGCTGGATTGGACTGAATTAAAACGAATGGGCCTTTTTCAGAGTTTGGCCACGATCGTGGCACGCCCTCGCGGGAATTGCTCGAAATACTTTTGATCGCTCCGGGACCGTCGCTCCGTCGTCCGCGCCAGCGCCTACAGTGTTTCCCGGTCCGTGTCTTCGTCCGTCGTCTCCGGTTTTTCTTTTTTTATTTTTTTTTCTCCAAAACTTGTATTTACCAGTTTGCGGGTTTTCCAGTGGGCCTACACAAATATAGTTACACGGAGCAATAATGGTGCGAATTGCTGTGAAACCTAATATGAAAGTTTTCGTAATTTCCTGACAAACGCGTATACAGACTTGTGAAGTAATCCGTTACTTTTTCAAGTAATTCTGTAATTGCCACGTTACTTTTTTGGGAAGTAATTTGTAATGCAATTTCGTTACAAAATATTGGTAACGGATTACTTTAATTACTCGTTACTTTTTTTTTTAATGTGAGCATAATACAATAACTGGAGCAACACGAGCAGAATATTCAGCAGCATAAAGAGTGCAAGTTCAATCAAATAGAAAACATCAGGAAGGGGAGAATAGCCGAAAAGAAAACACGATTTTTTTGTATGACCGGTCACTAGAACCACTAGAAAAACGGGCAAGGCATGTACAAATATACGAAAGGCAAAGATCAAGTAAGACAACACCGAGTAGGCTCTCTTTCGCCTTGCATCGTGTTTTTCTTCTTTTCCCGGGAAGAAGAAAGCTCTTCGTGTATTTGTTTTTGTATTTTACACCATTTCACCCTTTCCAACTTCTTCGACGTCTCCCGCCACCTGCACATACATCAAACACGGGTCCGTACCCTCCCGATTTGCGAGCTCACAACTCGCGTAACAGACGATGTAGCCTCGTGGGAGGGAGTCGTATTCTCTTTGTTTTTGGTGTGCGCTACTGTATTCTAGTACGCTCTTCAGGCACGGCTGAGAAGCGCCTGGCGCGAGGTTAAGAGCATCGTCTTCGAGGGTACGGACGATACTTCTTTTGGCTTACTTGTCTGGTCATGGTGGTCGAGTCCACTCCTCACTTTGCAGTCAGCTGTCACTATAACGGAGGGGGGGGGGGGGGGGGGGGGGGCGGTTAGACCATCTATGGAGTGCTGACAGAAAGAGAGAGAGAAGGCGTGAAAGTAGTGTGATCCTCGATTGTTTTGTGAGACCGATGGCCACCGCTTCTCTTGCTCTCTATGCCCTCCCCTACCCTGGCCTCCACGAATATTGGTACGAAAGTGAGGACCGATGAACGATCGGCAACCCGTAACCGCCACTTTTTTTCTGACTGGTCGAGTTTTCGGTTATGGAGTGTCCGTCTTCTTCATGGCCATATCCTAATGAGATGTTCAAAATCCAGGGCATTAAGGAAAACGGAGACCTAGAGTTTCAATGCATACTTTGGTTGCCAAAAAAAAAAACGCACACATTGTCGTCAACAAGAACAACTCTAATCTAAGGAAACACACAAAAGTAAGCTGGGACACCTGCATTGTGCATTGGCTATGCATTGTAACGTTTGAACCAAGTTCTTTTTTTTTTTTCTTTTCTTGTGAGTAACAGGCAAAACATTTGAGTCAAGAGGGAGCTTTCGTAGATCGCTTCTTTAGCTCCGAATCTCGTAGCGGAGGTGGACGCTGCTACTGCGCAGTGTTGCGGAGTTGCCACTCCGGAGTTGGAATGATTCCGGAATCATTCCGAATTTTCACGACCCCGGAATGGAATGGGAATGGAATGGCGGCAACGTTGAGGGAAATGGAATGGGAATAGAATTAGATACCTTTTGCCCGGAATGGAATGGGGCACGGGTTCCTCATTTTTTTTTTTTTTTTGAGTGTGTGTTTACATTTAGCTAAACCGAGCCAGTCAGCGTGTCAGTTGCTCAGAAATAAAATGAGCGGGAAACTGCTAGCCCGCGTGGAGCCATAAGGCCCGCTTCAGAAGAAGCAATATTTCATCCAGCAATTTGACGTCGCAACACCAGCAACACCGGCCGCCCGCGTTCACACGCAGCAACCGAATTGCTCCCACTCGCCATCATCATCATTAAATTTGATTCTTCTTTCACTATTTAGACGCCCAGCTACGCGCTAAAAACGCATTCTTATATCTTTGAACGGCGTTGAGAATACTAAGTCATTTTTCTGAAGCTGTTTATTTCCGAAAACGATCCATTCCAAACCAGAGCTAAGTCTTTATTTATTTATTTATTTATTTATTCAAAGTACCTCAAAGGCCTGTCGGCATTACATGAGTGGGGGTGGGGTTATATAATCTGGTTAACACAAAGAAGGAATGGCAGGGAGCACGCCGGCTCTATACAAACAACAATACACATCTGCGCGCAACAGAATAAACTAAATATTTGCACAGCTGGGTAACATAAAGCACATAATGAAATAAAAACTAATAATAATACACACACCCGTTAACATCTCGAGTAAAGATATAGATACATTGACCAGTTTGCAAGAAAATAACATCGCTACACATTTTTATTTGGCTAACATATATGTGGTTAATTTTGAACGAAAAAGTGCTGGGTCGGAAACTGAAACAACGGCCTCGGGAAGATCATTCCAGAGCTTGATGGCACGTGGCAGGGAAGAATTATTGAATGACAATGATGTCCCAAAGATGCGCTTAAAACTCTTAGTGTTAAAATTACGTGATTCCTTGTTCAGGTGTTCCAGATGCAAGAACCAAGTCCCAGCGGGGCTGTGGCATAATCGGTGAATTAAGCATAGGAGAGAAATGTTACGTCGAGTTTCCAGTAGACAGATAGAATAATTTTGCTTTATTAGTGACACGCTGTCGAAACGCGAATATGATGAAGAAATGAAGCGGGCTGCACGGTTTTGAATGGATTCGATTTGATTAATAAGGTAGGTTTGGTAAGGGGCCCAGATAGCGAAGGCGTACTCTAATTTCGGGCGTACATAGGTTTCATAGGATAATTTGCGGAGGTGAGAGGGCGCAGATTTAAGATTGCGTTTCAAGTAACCGAGGGTACGGGATGCTTTAGCGGTTATCGTGTTAATGTGAGAAACCCAAGAAAGATTAGAAGTTAGTTCGACACCGAGGTACTGATAAGCGGAAGCAGCGATGATGGGCGAATTGTTGAGTAAATATGTGAAGTCTGAATTTGTGCGTTTACGGGTAAAAGAAACAAGTTTACATTTTGCTGTGTTAAGGGTCATTTGTCATTTGTGGCACCAGGTAACTACCTGATCAATATCGGTTTGGAGATGTAAGTGGTCGTCAGGGTTGTTAATCTTTCTGTACAGTACACAATCGTCAGCAAAAAGACGTACACAGGATGTTAGCGACTGCGGGAGATCATTAATGTATATTAGAAATAGAAGAGGGCCAAGGACAGTACCTTGCGGCACCCCGGAGGTTACATCGGAAAGCTCCGAGTAAAAATCACCTACTGTGGTGAACTGCTGTCTTAAGGAGAGGAAGTTTCGGATCCAGGAAAGAGTTAAGTCGTCAATGCGAAGTGAGGAGAGTTTAGATATTAGACGGCAGTGCGGCACGCAGTCGAACGCTTTAGAGAAGTCTAAGAAAATGGCGTCGGTGTGGGTGTTTAGGTCCATGTTACTATGTATGCCGTGAGTGAATTCAAGGAGTTGGTTGTCACACGAGAACCCCTTACGAAATCCGTGCTGGTGTTTGTAAAAAAAATTGTTTTGGTCAAGATGGGACATCACATTCGAGAAAATAACATGTTCCAATAACTTTGAGACAACACTCGTTAATGAGATGGGTCGGTAATTATTTGGTGAGTTTTTATTGCCACTTTTAAAAACTGGAACGATCTTCCCGATCTTCCAGTCAGAAGGGATGGATCCGGTAGATAATGATTGTTCAAAAAGTAAGCAAAGTATATTTGATGATACCTCAGCAGTGTTACGTAATATTTTAGAGTTAATCATGTCGGTGCCCGCGGATGTTGAGATTTTAAGGTTATTGATGAGTTTTAGAATTCCTGCAGGCGATATTGAAATGGGTTCCATAAAACGGCAGTCTAGCTCTGGTACAAACGGAATATTACTTAGGTCCTCGGTTGTAAAAACAGACGTAAAGAAAGTATTGAGGACTGTTGGGCAGCTCGCGTCGGGTACGAGTTGGCCAGAGCCGCTAATAAGGGATATCTTATCATGGGACTCGGTAGGCGATAAATTTTTCCAGAATTTAGTTGGATTGTTTTTAAGTAGAGCAGGTAAATCGTAATTAAAGTACTTTTTCTTTGAGTTTTCTAGACAGGTAATATATTCTTTTTCGCAGCTAGAGTACCTCGCCCACAATGCATCAGAATTGGATTGTTTTGCCTTTTGGAATAGTCTTTTCTTTTTATTACGAAGCGTTTTTAGTACTTTATTAAACCAGGGCTGACTGACGTCGGAACGGATTGAAACAAGGGGAATATGAGCATCAATGAGCGCAGATAATTTATTTTTAAACATATTCCAATTATTTTCTACTGTACGAGTGTGAAAGCCGGCAGTGAATGAAGAACAAAAAGGCAGGAGGCTTTTATTAATTGAGTCATAGTCAGCCTTGCTGTAATCTCTTATCAACTTAATAGTATGCAGCTTTTGGGGGGTAGATAAGTTTAATTTCAGATCCACAATTTTATGATCACTGAAACCGTCGCAGCAGGTCAAGGAAGTGATTACATCTGGTGCTGATGCTAGTACTAAGTCGAGTATGTTGTTGCCGCGCGTGCTGGCGGATACGACTTGTACGAGGTTGAAAGTTAGGCATATATCCACGAAATTTGTTTCAGTATTATCTTGGGATGATAGTGTCGACCAGTCGATAGATGGAAAGTTAAAGTCACCAAACACAAATACGTCGGCTTTCGGATGGTCGCAATGAATCAGGTTTAAGTTATCGTGAAACGAATCGCAGAATGATGAGTCACTGTTGGGTGGTCGATAACAGACGCCAATTATGGTTTTCTTGAATGAAGTATGAAGACAGATCCATAACATCTCGATGTCTTTATCAATTTTTATTATGCACGAGGGAATGTCTTTTTTGACAGCTATCAAGATACCTCCTCCCCTCCTGATACATCTGTCACGGCGATAAATGTTGAAGTCTGCGCAAGTGTCAAATATTTCCTTATCAAGTATACCAGGTTTAAGCCAAGTCTCTGTTAGGATTACAACGTCGGTATCGTTATCGTACAAATATGATGATAGTAAATCATGTTTAGGGATTACACTGCGGATGTTAGTGAACATAAATGAAACATTGTACGTTTTATCCGAGATTCTTGATAAGACCCGATTAGGACAGGAGGGCTTAGATTTTTGTTTCATTCGCTGTTATGCTGTCAGTTGTTCTACACTGTCTGATAGGGGATTGTAAACAAATATCCTGTTCTCCATTTTCAGCTTATTAAACGTCAGCTTGTAAGACATATTTCTTTCTTTTGCAAAATGGAGAAGTTTTCTTCTAGCAATACGAACATCCAAAGAAAAGTCTTCCCCTACGGCAAAAGGTGTCCCCTTAAGCAATGGACCGGACATTAAGATCCGATCTTTCTCCTTGAATCGGGAAAACTTCACGATTATTGGCCGATTTCTTCCCGCTGAAAAACGTCCCAGGCGATGGGCCCTCTCAACACAATCGGAGCTTACGGTCTGTTTAAGTTTTTGCATGCAGAATTCTAAAATGATTCCCTCGCTCATGGCCCACGTTTCGTTTTCAGAATCCTCGATACCGTAAAACAAAATGTTACAACGGCGAAGTCTGTTTTCTGCATCGTCGCATCTAGCCTGTACATGACTAATTTTAGATTCCAATGACGGGATGGTTTCAGCGGGTAAGAGAGAGGGAGATTGGGACTTCAACTGCGCAAGCTCGGCTTCTATTGCTGTCACTTTGTCCGATAACTGTTGCAGTTTAGTATCTGTGGTTTTCTGTTTATCTTTGAGTAGTCTCACTTCACTAAGAATTTGTGTTTGGCCTTCTTCAATTCTTTGCACAGTTGCTAGGATTGTTGTTTGAACATCAGCGCTTCGGGTTTCGGGGCCAGGGTTCGATTCAACATCTCCTGCCTCAAGAAGCCTTAGACGTGATAAGCAGGAAGGGAAAAAAGATACAAAGCACGCGCGAATTCTCTTTCCAATACTTTGGTGGTCAAAGGGGCATGACACCGCGAACAAACAATAGTCGCCCGACCGATAGGTAGTGCAGTGGTCTAAATAACTAACCTGTAAGTACAGTGACGGTGAGTGCGCCATCCCGATGGTGTCACGCCCCAATAGATAGGCGCTTGGGTCCTCGTTATATACGCTGCCTGTTGCCGACGCTGTGGCCGTAGGTTGCCAGTGAAAAGGTAGCGATGAGTCCAGTTTTGGCGGGTGTGTCGGGTAATCCTCCGCTGCTTGCTGTTGGCCAAGAACGTCAGGCGCCGCTGGTACTGTCGGCGGCGGAGCCGTATCAAAGGTAGGGGTTGTGATGAGGAACAGGATCTGTAAGTACAGTGACGGTGAGTGCGCCATCCCGATGGTGTCACGCCCCAATAGATAGGCGCGTGGGTCCTCGTTATATACGCTGCCTGTTGCCGACGCTGTGGCCGTAGGTTGCCAGTGAAAAGGTAGCGATGAGTCCAGTTTTGGCGGGTGTGTCGGGTAATCCTCCGCTGCTTGCTGTTGGCCAAGAACGTCAGGCGCCGCTGGTACTGTCGGCGGCGGAGCCGTATCAAAGGTAGGGGTTGTGATGAGGAACAGGATCTGTAAGTACAGTGACGGTGAGTGCGCCATCCCGATGGTGTCACGCCCCAATAGATAGGCGCGTGGGTCCTCGTTATATACGCTGCCTGTTGCCGACGCTGTGGCCGTAGGTTGCCAGTGAAAAGGTAGCGATGAGTCCAGTTTTGGCGGGTGTGTCGGGTAATCCTCCGCTGCTTGCTGTTGGCCAAGAACGTCAGGCGCCGCTGGTACTGTCGGCGGCGGAGCCGTATCAAAGGTAGGGGTTGTGATGAGGAACAGGATCTGTAAGTACAGTGACGGTGAGTGCGCCATCCCGATGGTGTCACGCCCCAATAGATAGGCGCGTGGGTCCTCGTTATATACGCTGCCTGTTGCCGACGCTGTGGCCGTAGGTTGCCAGTGAAAAGGTAGCGATGAGTCCAGTTTTGGCGGGTGTGTCGGGTAATCCTCCGCTGCTTGCTGTTGGCCAAGAACGTCAGGCGCCGCTGGTACTGTCGGCGGCGGAGCCGTATCAAAGGTAGGGGTTGTGATGAGGAACAGGATCTGTAAGTACAGTGACGGTGAGTGCGCCATCCCGATGGTGTCACGCCCCAATAGATAGGCGCGTGGGTCCTCGTTATATACGCTGCCTGTTGCCGACGCTGTGGCCGTAGGTTGCCAGTGAAAAGGTAGCGATGAGTCCAGTTTTGGCGGGTGTGTCGGGTAATCCTCCGCTGCTTGCTGTTGGCCAAGAACGTCAGGCGCCGCTGGTACTGTCGGCGGCGGAGCCGTATCAAAGGTAGGGGTTGTGATGAGGAACAGGATCTGTAAGTACAGTGACGGTGAGTGCGCCATCCCGATGGTGTCACGCCCCAATAGATAGGCGCGTGGGTCCTCGTTATATACGCTGCCTGTTGCCGACGCTGTGGCCGTAGGTTGCCAGTGAAAAGGTAGCGATGAGTCCAGTTTTGGCGGGTGTGTCGGGTAATCCTCCGCTGCTTGCTGTTGGCCAAGAACGTCAGGCGCCGCTGGTACTGTCGGCGGCGGAGCCGTATCAAAGGTAGGGGTTGTGATGAGGAACAGGATCTGTAAGTACAGTGACGGTGAGTGCGCCATCCCGATGGTGTCACGCCCCAATAGATAGGCGCGTGGGTCCTCGTTATATACGCTGCCTGTTGCCGACGCTGTGGCCGTAGGTTGCCAGTGAAAAGGTAGCGATGAGTCCAGTTTTGGCGGGTGTGTCGGGTAATCCTCCGCTGCTTGCTGTTGGCCAAGAACGTCAGGCGCCGCTGGTACTGTCGGCGGCGGAGCCGTATCAAAGGTAGGGGTTGTGATGAGGAACAGGATCTGTAAGTACAGTGACGGTGAGTGCGCCATCCCGATGGTGTCACGCCCCAATAGATAGGCGCGTGGGTCCTCGTTATATACGCTGCCTGTTGCCGACGCTGTGGCCGTAGGTTGCCAGTGAAAAGGTAGCGATGAGTCCAGTTTTGGCGGGTGTGTCGGGTAATCCTCCGCTGCTTGCTGTTGGCCAAGAACGTCAGGCGCCGCTGGTACTGTCGGCGGCGGAGCCGTATCAAAGGTAGGGGTTGTGATGAGGAACAGGATCTGTAAGTACAGTGACGGTGAGTGCGCCATCCCGATGGTGTCACGCCCCAATAGATAGGCGCGTGGGTCCTCGTTATATACGCTGCCTGTTGCCGACGCTGTGGCCGTAGGTTGCCAGTGAAAAGGTAGCGATGAGTCCAGTTTTGGCGGGTGTGTCGGGTAATCCTCCGCTGCTTGCTGTTGGCCAAGAACGTCAGGCGCCGCTGGTACTGTCGGCGGCGGAGCCGTATCAAAGGTAGGGGTTGTGATGAGGAACAGGATCTGTAAGTACAGTGACGGTGAGTGCGCCATCCCGATGGTGTCACGCCCCAATAGATAGGCGCGTGGGTCCTCGTTATATACGCTGCCTGTTGCCGACGCTGTGGCCGTAGGTTGCCAGTGAAAAGGTAGCGATGAGTCCAGTTTTGGCGGGTGTGTCGGGTAATCCTCCGCTGCTTGCTGTTGGCCAAGAACGTCAGGCGCCGCTGGTACTGTCGGCGGCGGAGCCGTATCAAAGGTAGGGGTTGTGATGAGGAACAGGATCTGTAAGTACAGTGACGGTGAGTGCGCCATCCCGATGGTGTCACGCCCCAATAGATAGGCGCGTGGGTCCTCGTTATATACGCTGCCTGTTGCCGACGCTGTGGCCGTAGGTTGCCAGTGAAAAGGTAGCGATGAGTCCAGTTTTGGCGGGTGTGTCGGGTAATCCTCCGCTGCTTGCTGTTGGCCAAGAACGTCAGGCGCCGCTGGTACTGTCGGCGGCGGAGCCGTATCAAAGGTAGGGGTTGTGATGAGGAACAGGATCTGTAAGTACAGTGACGGTGAGTGCGCCATCCCGATGGTGTCACGCCCCAATAGATAGGCGCGTGGGTCCTCGTTATATACGCTGCCTGTTGCCGACGCTGTGGCCGTAGGTTGCCAGTGAAAAGGTAGCGATGAGTCCAGTTTTGGCGGGTGTGCCGGGTAATCCTCCGCTGCTTGCTGTTGGCCAAGAACGTCAGGCGCCGCTGGTACTGTCGGCGGCGGAGCCGTATCAAAGGTAGGGGTTGTGATGAGGAACAGGATCTGTAAGTACAGTGACGGTGAGTGCGCCATCCCGATGGTGTCACCAGCACAGGGGTGTCACCATCACCAGCACAGGGGTGTCACGTGAAAATATCGCGTCTCTGATTGGCTGCAGCCGCTTCAACCGTCTTCGAATTGCTCCGAGTTGCTCGCTTGTTCGAGCCGGACCCGATCTCAGCAATTCGCACTGATCTAGGGAAAGCTAGAGAACAACCCGCCAGCAACCTCAAAATTGCTGGAAAAGTTGCCCCGTCTGAAGCGGGCCTAACAGACTTATACGCCAAAAAATGCAACAGAAAAAACAAGCGTCAAAGCAAAGAGCAAAGGGGGAAAGAGGGGTAGCGTGGCGCCTTTCACGGACGCGCAGGCGTCGGGCTTCAATGGCGTTACACGAGAGCGAAAGAAGAAACAAAGCACCAAGCAAAAGAAAAGGGAGCGGCAAAGAAAGAAACCGCCGTGCACAACTCCTCATCGTCCTTCTTGTCATGCTTTTTTTGTTGTTGTCGCGACGGTTTGCAGAATGCACGCGCGCGCACAGACTGAGATCTGGGAGCGGAAGCGACTCATAACTCGCAGAGCTCTGATAACTCGTTGACTCGGGCGCCGTCGAAAGGTGATCAGGTATTGTTTTCTTATAGTTCGAGGCGCGTTGTTTAGCAGGCAGCCAACCCTGCAGCCTTCCACGTTCATTCGTGCGCACTCCTTTGAAGCGCGAAATGTCGGTTTGCTTCGGCATTAAAACAAAGCGAGATTCACTTCCCTCTTCTCCTCTTGCGCTTTGCTCCGAGGCTTGTTTTTTTATGCTGCATTTGTAGGGTAAGTCCGCCTATTACTTGGTCTTTGTTCCGATGCTTGTTTTCTGTGTTATATATTTTAGTGGGTTGGGGTTACAAGCAAGCTAGCGGATTCCCGCTCATTTCCTTTGACTTTAGTCTCTGCATACTTCGTTTCACCTTGCTATGGACCGCTGCGGACGCTACGAGTCACCCTAGGCAATCCAGCACCGTGAGCGGGACTGCAGGGTCACGCGACACTCGGAAAGCACTTTCGATGGCTCTCGTGCTGCCTGTTGAGGTCCATCGTAAGGTGAAGTAGATTATCGTCACCGCTCTTGGTGTGACCGAACTGACTAGACTTGCAGAAAGATCGTCCCGCGCCAGACGAGGCGCGACCGTTGCTGTGAGGGCAACTGAGAAGGAGAGCTGGGTGCTAGCTGCCACTGAGGTTTTTGCGCGTCTCGGCTGTCCGGTCTGCATTTGTGCTCCTTGTCCTGGACCCTATTTGAGGCGGTGAGAAGTCAGTTGGACGGTGTTGTTGAGGAAACACGGGGAATGTCGATTCGAACGGTGCGGTATTACCCCGTTAATTGTATCTTGATGTGAAGAGCTTTGTCAACGCTGACTTCCCGACCCGTCGCCACAACGCGAACAACCGACACCGAGGTAGAAGAATGGATCGGTCGGTACCGTCTGCTGCCTGAACCCGCCACTCGATCAGCGCGAAGAGGAACTTCACAATTCGGACGAGAAGACAAGATAAATACAAATCGAGTCATGGCATCGTAAAAGACATTTTTCTACATTAGTCGCGAAGAAAATAAACAAGAAATATCGAGATTCCTAAAGCAAGCGTGAACTTACGCGTTTTAAAACAGGTTTCGTGACATGGTCTATACGGTCCCTCGTGCTGCGCCGCAGAGGTTGCATTTTGTCAGAGGATGTGTTCTTGCCGCTGTGCATGGAGTCGCTTCCAGCAGTGCACCAGCCGTGTTGCTGTGCAGGTATTTAAAGAACACAGTAATATAGCTTATTTCTGCGCCACGCACGAACTGGGTATTTTTATGCTCTTATTAAACAAACACGCTGGCCGTATGTGTATGTCCTATAAGACAAATGCCAAAAAGTTTGCCAAAAAAAATTAGTGTATTTAAGTTTTCCTGTTTGTTGCGAGCCACGCGGTCGCGAGCGTCGACATATCAAGGGGCGTTCTCGATGTTTGCAGTACATTTTAAATAAACACTTTCGGTCGCCAGCGGTCCGCTTAGTAAAAATCGGTGCTTTTTTTGAGGAATTTAGCTTTTCTTTTTTTGCAATTGTCTCTGCATTCGATAATGTCAGCTTTATGCTGCTTATGCCGCGGCAACAAAATATAGCTGTCAAGTGTCAATTTATACTTTTAGGAACTAGAGGAATGGAATGGAACGATTCAGCCATTCCAGGAGTGGGAATGGGCTCAGTGTCCCCATTCCTAGGAGTTGAAAGGAATTGAATTATCGAAAACTCAAATTCCCCGGAATGGAATTGAAATGGAATGGGGGTGCCCATTCCGCAACACTGCTACTGAGCATGCGCACCGCTAGCTTTGTCTGCACAATTCCAGGGATCATTTCCTGAGGCCGTAACCTAGCGGGATGGCGGTTGTGGTTGCAGCTTTCGGTGCCTTGTCAGCTAACAGGTGAACAGAGTGCACCTACACTCTTTCTCTTAATTACAATATTTTATTTTTACAAGGGCAACCAGAATACGGGCGTATGAGAAACGAGAAGTGGTGTTGCAGAACATTTTTGAAAAATATCAAAATTGTTTCTATTGTTTTCTGGGTAAGCGTACGGAAAAAGTAACGTGAAAGTAATTTTTAACGTAACGAGTAAAGTAATTCGTTACTTTTCAGCCAAAGTAATTTGTAACGGTAATCCACTACATAATTTGCATTTGAGGCTCGGTAATTTTTCAAGTAACGAGCACAAGCCTGCTCGTATACAATATATTTTATTCCTGAAAACAGGAAAAGAAATGCAAGCACCTGTTTCCGCCTATCTTCTTTTTGTTGCGAGAAGCCGTTGATATTGAAAGCCAGAATGAGGTGACGCCGCCTAGTAAAGTTTTTAAAAAAAACAAAAAAAAACATACGTCTGGCTGGGCTGTTTTGTAGACGTATTGCATGAGGTACATATACCGGGTGTTACTGTGAAAAAAGAACTGTGTCTCTAGGCCCGCGTAAAAGAAAAAAAATATGCATAGAGGAAAGCTCAAACTCCGCGAGATTGTGACGCTAAAGCTTGGGAAAGAACGCCAAAGCTTGAGAACACCTGGATCAAAAGATAATGGAGAAATACGAAATGTCTCGATGACCCAACGTCCACCTAAGCCTATATATTGTTCAAACAAGAACTGACAGCGTGGACGCATGTGAGGTTTATACAAGAGAGAGGGAGAGAGTGAGAGCAAACGTCTTTATTGGTTCTTCTTTATCCACCACCTTCACACTCGAGGTCATGTGTAGGAAAGGGGATTGGGGAGTTAGAAGAGACGTGCCGGGTGCATGGTTGCCATCCATCCTGTTCTGCACATCTTACACGTGCCGCCTGCCCCCGGGACCGCCTGGCGCAGCTGCAGCTCCTTTCGTTGCCGCCATCTTCGTCTTTATGGCTCGAGTGATTGCTGTATTTGTTCGGAATCTCACGAGTATGATTCTGTCGGCTCAGGCGAAATTTTCAGGGATGTGGTCCTGTTCGTCTCTCGGAATAAGGGCATGGAAAGCATCGCGCCTCCGCGCCCGAGCCCGGGGCCAGGAACCTGTTCGAATCGAAGGGTAAGAGGGGGGACATCTCCATCGTGACACGGCTCCTGTGTGCTCGGGCTCGAGGTGGTGTCGCTTCTTTCTCCTAACGCCCTAGCCGCTTGGTGGGCGACTTCGTTCCCTGGAACGCTGGAATGACCTGGTATCCAGCAGATCCTAAGGAGACGCCCTCCTCTTTTCAGTTTTCTTCTAAGTATTCGCAGCATGAGGACCTCGTGGTTCCATGTGTCCGCCTTTTCACACTCGTCGTGCGCTTTATATAAAAGAAAATCATTTCTCAACACAAAAGAGGACATCGGTGTTTTTTGTTCGTTTGTCTCTTCTTACCAACAAGTTGTTATTTTTTTACTGGAATAGATGGGACTACAGGTGCCTACAATGTCATTTCTTGTTTTGACCGTATCAGGCTTAGGGGGACGTCGGTTCACAGAGAACTTTTGTCTTTCTCAGTTATCTCTTGATCCGTGCGACGTCATGTCTCAAATTCTCAAACTTTCGCGTTCTATCCCAGCCGCCATAGCGTCAAGTTCTCGCGGAGTTTGAACTCTCTGCGATCCATTGTTTACTTACGTGTGCCATAGAAACACTTGCTTGGTAGAAGAGCGTGTTGGTTTAGGTCATGGATGAAGAAAGAATAAACAATTAAACAAAACGGCAGGGAAATCATAGAATCATTCGCCATGACCACAGCAAAAAATAACGTGTCAAACCCTTCCCTCCTGCTGACAAAAACTGAGGTTGAATTTTTAAAATCTGAGATAACCCTACCACCCTGACTTGCACTTCGCGTGTTTTATCTTTCCTTCTCTCCACTTCTCTCCCCTACTCCTACTGGGTATAGTCGGCTGCTCGCTGTTGAAAGTTTACTCGTCTGTTGCTAGTTGAAAGATGTGGTTGTGTTGTCCCTGTTTTAATTGTTTATTCTTTCTTCATCCATGACCAAAGAAACAGTTCTCCTTTCTCGGGGACGCACTGGCATCGCGAGAACACATCGATAATGCTTTCCCGTAAAACAAAATAAAATTTTAAAAAAAATATTGTGTTTTATGTTCAGACAGCGGTTATTATGGTGCATCCACACTGGCGTTCGAATCGCCACCGCAATGCCGATCCGCTCGTTTTTGTCATCAAACGCGCGATCATTTCTATTGGATCTTTAGGCAGCCACGTTCGCCACCACCTCGCATATGCAGTTCAACCGTCAGTGTGAATGATGCATTAGTTAGCCGCAGTGGGAGTCTGCTGTCTCCAGAGTTAAAACTTAGCCGTCCTCTTTATTACACTTAGGCATAGCGCCGCTTATCTAACTCCAATGGCGTTCGAACGACAGGGCGACAGACTTCCTGATTGTTTAGCCATGGGCGTAAAATGAAACAAAATTAAAGGATGTATCGAGACAATGTGTTGAAAGCTGGAAGGTTGAGGAAGAAAAGCGCGTTTACATTCAAAATCAAAACTGTCGCGCAAGATTTTTTTTTTTTTTTTGTCGAAAAGGGGCAGAACAGTTTTTCGGACCGGTCGCCGAGTCGCCCGGCTGCTGAACCAATCAGCAGCTCCTCGGTAGCAACGTGTAGTGCGCTTCCCGTTTGTTTACGTCCGGCGACTTTGATTAGCTCTGAATACCCACTTTTTTTATATATATAGGACACGTGGAAATTTTTACGAAAACGCAGTGTCGCAGGAAGAAGGCACAATTCGTCGAAAGCAAGTTTTGCCGGTTTCTTCGGGGAGCAAATGGGAGTTCAGAGGACCAAATGCTGCCGTTAGTCCTTTGAGACCATCTTTTTTTTCTTAGAGTGTAGTTTATTCGTGCTCGATCGACCACGAACATCCAGAAAGAGCATGCGCAGCACGCGACATAGAAGAAAAAAGGAAACAGGAAACAGATTGAAAAGTCACCCACCAAGACGCACTCCCTGATAGTCATTATCACACCAGCAACCCGGATAAAAACTGGACTTCACTCTCAAACAAAGAAACCGAGGTATCCCTAACACAGTTACGTCCCTTCTTTATATAAAACGCTTCCATCAGTTCCCTGGCTGTGCTATCTTTGCTTCTACCCAAGGTCCTGATCTCTTGAAATCGCGCATCACACCCACAGTCGCACAGTGAGTTGGCAAGTGTGCGTTACCTTTATTCCTGATTGACAATTTATGTTCCCGTGCGCGGCCCTTGTGTCGCGCAAAAAAACTTATTTATTCGTCTGCCGCAGTGGGCGTCTGCTATCTCCAGAGTTAAAACTTAGCCGTTCTCTTTATTACACTTAGGCATAGCGCCGCTTATCTAACTCCAATGGCGTTCGAACGACAGGGCGACAGACTTCCTGATTGTTTAGCCATGGGCGTAAAATGAAACAAAATTAAAGAATGTATCGAGGCAATGGGTTGAAAGCTGAGAGATTGTGAAGGAAAAGCGCGTTCACACTTGAAGTCGAAACTGTAGCGCGACAGTTTTTTTGTTGTTTTTTTTTACAAAAAAGGGTAGTCGTTTTTAGACCAATTTTTCAGACCGGTCGCCGAGTCGCCCAGCGGCTGAACTAATCAGCAGCTCCTCGTTAGCGACGTGTAGTGCGCCTCCCGTTTGTTGACGTCAGGCACGCACCTCTGCGTGAGAAGCAACGAACAAATCCGTCCAACGCCTCGGTTCGCGGTTGCGGCAATGAAATTCATGGAGGTCTCTGCGGCGACTCTGATAAGCGCTGAATACACGCTTCTTTTAGAAAAGCAGCACCACAATTTGAACGAGCGTTCAAAAAAAAAAGAAAGAAAACTCGGCCTGGCAGCAAATCCGTGCCAGTCTTGGCTCGACAGATGTACGTACTGCGCCGCGGTAGCTGGAACGAGTGCACGCCGTTGTAGCGATCTGTGCTTCATTGGATGGTTCCACAGAACCAAAATAAACGTAACAAGTCTTTTTTGTTCTAGAGCGCAGCTCTTAGGGGCCTGTTTCCGGCTTGAGTGGCGTCGGCGTAACCGCGAGGTCACGTGACCCCCTCCCCGAGGTCACGTGACCCCTCCAGGTCACGTGACCCCTCAGTATACCGTTCCCCTCAGTACCCTCCCCTCAGTACCCTTCCCTCCTCCTCCTCCTCAAGAGCTGCGCTCCGATTCGGCGTTACAGGGAGTTGTAAACGGCTTTCATTTTTTCATATGGCAACAACGACACATGTCTAGCTGCGGGACGGCGAAAATGGGAAAGCAGCAAATCGGGAACCCGAGCTGGGAAGGACGGAATCGACTGTGGCTGCCGAGAGGTTCCGAGAAGTGACTCGCCGTTAGCGATCTCACCTGTCGCCCGCAGTCTGAACGCTGGTGGTAGATGCCTGATGCGTGTCGCTAGCCGGTCGCGCGGCTGCTGCGAGTTGCAAGTGTGAACACGCCTTTAAGTCCCCCGACATCCAGAAAAAAACAAGTTGAGCAAATGGTCTTTATGTATCTGTATTCACGTTCTAGTTGAAGTTTATTGAGAAAAGCGTAGCTCTTGAAGCCCGGCATCCAAGTGTTGGTCTTCTTTACACAGTGCCTGAAATGAATCCAAACAAAAGCGGGGATTCAACCCAAACAATATGAGACCATCCCCAGCCCTGAAAGAACCCTCTGGTGCCTGCGGCCAGAGGATCTTGAATTTCACCGCTTTTTTTTCCTCTATAAAGAATCTGGTGCGTTGACACACCAGATTCCCTAATTTCCGCTAACGCCGTTGGAAGCCTACACTCTTAGAAAAAAGGGTCAGTATAGTCCTCCCTAAAGGGAGGAACGCTCTTGACACATATGTTCCTTCAGAAAGGGAGAAACTTTCGTCCCTTAAGCAGGGGAGGAAAAGTTCCTCCGTCGACTGCATCTCATTATGGCGGCCACGAATCGAGCAAATCGAGCTCGGTAAGGCTTAACGAGAACACTAAGTCTATTGCACGAAGCGAGAGGAGCAGGAAATAAAAACGTAACACGAGCTTTCCGCGAACTGTATTTATTTCCGAAGTTTCTTTACCCCTGCAGGTAAAGAAACTTACGTTTCGAAAGCATGCAGTCACTCAGTCTTCTCATCGTCAGCACTGCGATGTTCAACGGAGACAACCGGCACTCAGTTCGCGCACTTTATGTCCTACCTTTGCTATTCCTCGAGCCACAATTCCTTCGTCAACCGTAGCGTCAACCGCACATCACTGAGGAGTGAAAATCATTCGCCCGCAAAACCAAAAGCCGCTCTCAAAAAAAAAAAGCAAATCCGAAGCAACCTCTTGGCTTTTCTCAGCACGGTAACACGAAATTATGGCGTAGCCGCGTAGCGTAAAAGGATGTTAAATCGCTTGCCACCAGATGGCAGGGTCAAGCAGAGTAATCGCACGTAGCTAGGCTAGGTGGCGCTAGGTACCGCCCAATTCATGTTTTACAAAAAAATATTTTCATTTTCTTACGCCACAATTGCGTTTCCTTTTCTTCGGCATCTCTAACACATGTAGACACGTTGCGCACACTACAAACATCAGGTCAACATATATTGAACGCATACACAGGCATCGCACATACAAACATCAATTCAACAGCACACTACCCCGATCACTACTAGCGAGCCCTGCGTTTCCGTCTTTTATAGTGGTCGTTTTGAACGTGCGGAATTTTTCGGTGACACCCTAAGCAAAAAAAAATATTCCGAACATGTTCATTTTTTTTCAGCAATGTCATACATCTGAGGCTATTCTTAATGGCTCAGGGGATGAATCTCTTATTAAAAAGAAGACGCTCAATCATGCCATAATTATTTGAAAGCCAATAAATCGAGCCGCTCCAATGTGGTTCCAAGCCTTGAGTTTGTTTTCCCGCATGGCCCTTCGTAGCGAGTATTTATATTGTAGTCTTCGTTTTTCTATTTGTGCTGTTCGCGCAAAGCTGCAATTGCCGTCTTGAATTAATCTCTGTAGAGCGGATATCCAATCAGCTGGAAGTGATGCTTCACGGGCACAGAAATCGCTTTTCGATCAACTTGAATGCAGTCAAAGCCGCGACTTCCGACAACTGTTAAGTGTACGGAGCTGCGCCGTTGCGAGCTCGAAAACTTCTAGCGCTCATCCCAGCGCGCCACTTAGAGGGCAGTTTCTACAGGAACCGTAATATATTTAAACAGTAAAATAAAGGATAGCGTTTTTTTTTCGATTTTGCCTGTCTTTTTTTTTTTTTATGCTAAACTTCCATTATAAATATACGTACTTTCCGTCATACTTTCGTAGTGTTGTCTTTTCCCCAGAGCGCAATCGCTCTCGGGGACCGACAGTCACATTGGCCACTGTACGATAGGAGCTTACCGTTCAGACCAGCGTTCCAACATGACTATCCACACGTCGATCGACTGCACCTAATCCCTCAAGTGGTTTTAAACTCTTTAATGTAAAGCGGAATGTCATCCTGCGACACCCCGGCCCCTCCGATAACGGCCCGACCAGCGGCATCAATGCCCGACAGTTTACGTCATCTCATCTTGTTGTTACACCACTGATACGCGAACACACGGTCACATCGGCGATAATTCCAGTCTTCTGTTCACAACCCACAACACCGCCATCATGATGTCGCTGACACGAAGAAATACAGAACCACGTTGACGATGTTGCTGACACGCAGAAGAATCACGTTGAACGCCGGTTGGCACTCGGCACGGAAGGCACCCAGGCAGCCGGCAGGAAAACCTGCCTTCCTTGGACGCAGTTCCCGCGATTTCCATGACGTCGAAAACGTCGACACAGTTCCTCGTGGTTTCGCTGCTGTAGTTCCGCGTGTGTCCCGCAAATTGGAGACGGCCGTCTTACCCAGTGTATGTAGCACTGCTGGCACTGCTCCGGAACTTCGCTGTTTCTAGCGGCTTCGTTAGCTCATTTGATAAAATTAGTGGTAAAAACGTCAATGCAACCGAAATGTTCTGCACGTTTGGACTAGAAGACGGAATTACAGGCGGCCTTCGCTGCCGCTGAAGCTCAATCAACTCAACATTAATTTATTAAACAACGTGCGCGATGTGCTCGAAAAACGAAACCGAAAGAAGATGGGTCGGGAGGGCGAAAGCTTTCTCCGGTCTGCCTGGAGGAGGAAAACGTCTCGGAGAATAATAAGGACTTTAATTTTCCTTTCATCGGTCTGGGTTTGTTTATGTGTGTTTTGGTAAACAAAAATAAAAAAAAAAACTTCACAAAAAAAACAAAAAACAAAAAAAACCACTTTCCTGGGGATCGAACCGTTGACCACTTGGTCAGTAGCGCGATGTTCTACCCCTGCGCCAACTGAACAAGGAGGAACTCGCCCTCCTCCTTTCATCTGAACTGCCGTTCCTCCCTTCTCTGGGCAACTTGTCCGCAACAAGGAGGAACAGTCGCTTTTGCTACCTTTCTCCTCCCTTTTTTCTTAGAGTGTACGGAAGGATCTCAGCGAAAAACGAGACTGGAAATATGTTTAGGCTTAAAGTGGAAGTTTGCGACGTGACGCATGAGCATCATGTTTCAGGTGCCTACATCATGCTCAGAGTCAGAACGCAGACTATCCTCTTTTTTTCCCCTTTCTTTCATATAAGCACATTTCCAACCTCGTTATTCGCAGAGCACCCTTCGCATATTGCAGCGTTTGGCTCCTTCAAGTCCTTTGCGGAAAAGTATAAACGCACCAGATTCCCAGAGTGTGCCAGCATGTTCACGCTATAGACGTTTGCAAGAATGGCCTCTGGGCGCCGCCATCTTGCTGCTGGTGTGGGCAGATCGTCTGATAACCAAGCATTGCTGAGGCGCGTACCCACGGTTTCCAGACTGGCGCCTAAATAAAGCTGTATTTTAGAATGTATATACATTCTAAAATACAGCCGTTCGCATATCTTCCCACGGGGCACTCGCTAGGCCGATCGATGCATTCTAAAGATACAGCTAGGACAATGAGGATGTAGAGAAGTCGTTTTCATCTAAAATTGAGTTTTGCGGTGTGTCAATAATCATGGCGACTTACATGCCAACGTCGTGCTCGGTGTCACATCTAAGACATGGTGGTCAGATCGAATAGTTTTTTGGGGTCTAGCCATTGCACCTATCGTACCTCTGACCGTTATGATTGACTTTTATAACGAAATAAAAGTTTCCGGCATATTTAGAATGCATCTAACAAATCACTATCAGCAATGTTTGCTCTGAAAACCCAGACAGATTTTAATTAAGGCAAATTTTTGAATAAAGTTTGATAACTAATAAGAAGTGAAAAATAAAAAATCTAAGTTTATAATATTACAACGAGGTACTCCTTTTTAATAACTCTTTCTTTTACTGTAACTTTTTTTTCTTGTTTTTTACTATACCAAGTTTTTTATACTTTTGCTGTACCGAGTGTTTGGGAGAAAACTGGATTGGGTATTTGTTCAATAATAACCTACGTATCTCCAAACGCTCCGACTAAATGTACCCCAGCAATTCGAACCACGGCAGCTGTCGAAGTTTTAAAACTTACATTCAACAGATGTAAAAAAATATTAGCCATTTCCGGAAATGTTCCACGAGAAATTGATGGTCAATTTTTGCACTGATTTCTGACCTGTTTGTTCACTTTTTATTTGTTTTAGTATTGCTGACTAGTTATATTTTCCCTGCCTACGCTCTCCCCCTCTGTAATGCCTTCGGGCCCTGAGGGTACAATAAATAAATAAATAAATAAAAGGAGTTGAACGAAGTCCGCTACAAAGAACGGGTGTCTTTTGCCCACAGAAATCCTCCGAAACTCGTTTATAACTTTTGAATCAGGTAAAGCTAAGATTTAAAACCTTTCTCAGCTCGTCCCAGTCCGTGACTTCACACCTGGGCGGGGGGACATAGCTTTCTGAGTTGCGGTGTGAATGAAAAAACAAACAAACATGGCACCGTTTTCTCCCAAGCACTCTGTACTTAAGTGAGGGTGTCCTATGCGGTACTCACAGACAGTTGCAGCTAGCAGCTGAGACTGGACAGTTTCCACCTGGTCCGTCACCGGGTATCCCGTATAATCCGTCTGGTTCAGCAGTTTGCTGAGGTAGCACCCCACGTCATTGTACACTATCATACTTGTCATCATCGGCTGAAGATTGACCAGACACTACAACAGAATGAAAGACCCAGAGACAAGCATTGAATGTCACTCACGGGTAGACCCATTCAAATGGTCTAGAATGAGTAGAGAGACTGGACGAGAGGAAGGGGTGAGAATGTGAGGACACATCAGAGCGCCAAGCGACGCAAAAGGTGTTCGCAACTTTCAGCGATGGTGGTACCGCGGTGTGAATTGATTGATTGATTGATTGATTCGTGCCCGCCGTGCCAATCTGCCACCTCCTGTCCGCGCGTGGGTATGGTGAGCAGATGCGTAGCGCGTCCCCGAGAGTCCGTGAAACTTGAGAATATACGGCGGGCAAGTGTACCAAAATGCGCCTCGATCTGGCACGTCGGATGGCAAAGAGGGGCACGGCAATCAAACGGCATCATAAAAATTGCGGGCAGAACCAGCTGTGTTGCTGTTAATTAAGCGATCAGCGGCAGACGTAACTGAAAGAACCGAGGCAGGTCGGACGTAAATTTTCCGGCTAAATTTAGCGGATAAACTGAATTTGAGTGTGGGATCACGTGACATCAAGTCATATGACGTCATTTTCCCCGCTAAATTTAGCGGGGAAACTGAATATTGGTTGAGGCCGTGACATCAAGTCATGTGACGTCATTTTCCCCGCTAAATATAGCGGAGAGACTGGATTGGTGTCGAGGTCAGGTGACGCCGACTTCCTGCGAAATCTAGCTGGAAAACTGAATTTTTGCGTAGGTCACGTGACATCAATTCTTTCCCTAAATTTAACGAACTAAATTTCTGTATGGGTGACGGCAAAAAAACAAAATAGGAAAGACGGAGAACACGAGGGAGATTTTATAAACAACGGGAAATCAGAGACATCCTTCATCGTCGAAAAGAAAATCTTACCACGAATTCGTCCGAGAGAAGTCGGCTAAAGGTCGGCTAGAAAAGAAAAAAACACACAAAAACAACATGAACACATGTGAAAGATGTTTGACGCAAAATCAAACATTGGTCGTTTTTTATGTTCGGATCAAGGTTCAAAATTACACCTATTAGCTACTTGAAAGCCCCACAACTCATCGTAACTTATTCGTGTAGATTGTGCTCTTTCTCATCAGGCCAAAAATGTACGTTAGGATATATCAGCCGTTCATAAAAAGACCAAACGCCTCTTTAAATATAACTGCCTAGAAACCTACTTGGTGCGGCTATCGTTCAAAGTATTTCGATTATCACTGTTAAGGTACGCGGGGCGAGTCCATGGGCATAATCTGATCTCTCCGCAGCCAATCAGCTTACAGCGTTAGCCAATAGGAATGTCGAAGGACCAATCAGGAACCGTGAACATGAAAAGCATGCACGTTGACGGTCCGATGGAATTGTCAACAGTCTCAGAAACAAAAAAGACAGGCGCGGTGACAACAAGGGACTGCAGTTCCTTGTCTGCAAAAAGGCCGGCTCTCGGCGTCGTCTGCTCGTTCGTTGGCGGCAGTTGGCGTCGCGACCGCTTACGCCATCTCTTGTCTCGCGTGCGAAGCGGCGCCGTGTTGTTTGCAGACCGGGCGCGTCGCTGCGTTTCCATAGGAGCTAAGCCTTTTTCTTTCTTTACTTTTTCCTCAGGTAACTTCGCTCTTTGCAAATTTTACAAAAAAAAATGCACCATCTGTGGGCAACGCTGCACAAAGTCGTAGCGCGATAGGTTAAGAAACCAAATTTTCCGGTCGATTTAAAGAGCCTGCCGTCTCCTTGTTTCACCCTGTAGATAAGGCAATACATCGCAGAGAGCTCAAGCTCCGTGAGAATACGACGCCAGCGGTTGGGATGGAACACGAAGATTTGAAAAAAAAAAATGAAGTCACCTGAATCAAACGATAACTCAGAAAAACGAAATTTCTCTATGAGCCGACGTCCGCCTAAGTCTAATGTCTTCAAAACAAAAAAAAAACAAAAAAAAATACATTGTGGTCCTTTGTAGCATATATTTCAATGAAACGAACTTGTCATAAAGAAAGAAAGAAATATTCGCTTTCTTGATGACGGGTGTTTTTCACTGATACATGTCTCACAAGCGTTCACAATATATAATTTCTTGTCTTGACGATATATATAGGGTGTCTCAATTCACCAGGTTCGATCTAAAATGGACCGCGAAAATCGGCGCCTGCGTGAAGAAATCTGGACTTTTCGTCAAAGATGTATTTCACAGGTCGTTTTCTTTTTGTGTGTCTGTAAAATTACAAAGCGTAGCTCCCTTTCTGTAAAAAAAAATAGGGCCAAGAAACTTGCCAGGATGAACGGCGGGCGACCAGACGACCAAATCGAGTTGCAGGGTGTGTTTGGCGCACGTATTGATAGATGGCGTCGGGAGCAGCGTCCGAAGGTGTAGGCGACCAGCGAAAGAAAGCAGACGACACGCAACGAAATCCGTTGGCAGCAAAAGCGCCGTCGTTATGCAAACGCGTTTTTTTTTTTTAACTGTAAGTTTCAATTTTATTGTTTGCATTTGTATTTAAATCAGAGGTACATTACGAAAATATGTTGTTCATTTTAATACACCACGGTGGTCGCGAGCAGTCTCGATAAAGAGGTAGCGTCATCTATCAATATGAGCGCCAAACACACGCCGCAGCTCTACTTGGTCGTCTGCGTCGCCGCCCACCGTTGACCCTGGCACGTTTCTTGGCACTATTTTTTTACAAAACGGGAGCTACGCTTTCTAATTTTACAAGTAAAAATCGACCTGTGATATACACCTTTAACGAAAAGTTTTGATTGCTACGTGCAGACGTCGATTTTTACGGTCCATTTTAGGTCGAGCCTGGTGACTTTGGACTCCCTATATATTTGAGCGATAAAGCAACCAAAACCACGGAGTGGTTTTGCAACTTAATGGCGAAACCCTTCCCACGCAGATTGGTTGCTAATGCACATGCGTGAGCTGGCGCGTGGCGGGTAGGACAGGGGGTGGAAAGGTTGAGCAGGGATAGGCTAGGTGGCGCAAGCTACCGCCCGTTACAAAGTGCATGGCCATTAACACCCATCCATCCATCCAGGGACGCTTGCAGACGATCAGCGCCTTTGACTCCTCCTTGCACTTCGTATCACAAACGCGGCCCGTAAACCACGTGATTCCGGTCGGGCAGTTGGGAACACTCTCATATCTAGGCACACTATAGTCACTTATAAGATAAGAACGACAAGGTGGGGAGCTTCGGTTGTCCCGTCCCGTCTCCAGCGCAACTGCTGCTACCTTCGACAATGCTTCCGTGTCTCGTGAACCTTGAGCACACACGCGCAGCCAAATTATGGGTGAAGGCATGCATGGGAGCATGCTGAAGGCCTGGCGTTCGAAATGCACGCTCTGCCGTTCTTACTCTATCCGCGACTACAGTCGTAACCTAACTCCACCATTGCGGAAGAAATAACTTACGTCCGTAGGTGGAACGCCTTGGCAGGCTTCATTCGGCTCGCACTGAAAGTCAATAAATTGAAAGCAATGTGAAACCATTTTCAGGAATAAATAAAGGGTACAACCGTAGCGAGTGCGTGCCAGAGCTGTGTTAATTGAACCCAATAAACTCGAGATTTCGATATGCAAGGTTTTTAGGGGCGAAGCTCCTTAGGGTTTAGCCTTGTCCGGCGTCCGTGCTCACATCGATTGCCATCCCATCTGTCTTCTTAAAAAAAAAAAGAAAAAAAAATGTTTCCGCAGTCGACAGGATTCGAACCTGTGCGGGGAGACCCCAATAAATTTCTAGTCCATCGCCCTAGCCACTCGGCCACGACTGCGGGACGGGTAGGGGGCTCTGAGATGCGGTATAGTAACTCAAGAGCTGGGGATGTCATGGATGAAACGTTGCATGTAGCCGCTCAATGTCTATACAACAGAGGGCGCTGCGGTCAAATGCGTATATAATCGCGTTAAACTTTGCACGCATTGGCTCAATGTTTATAGACGAGAGGGCGCTGCGGTCAAATGCCCAAAAAATCAGTATCATCAGCACCACCAGAGCTTCCCCCCAATCAACATCATTCACCACGTGGAGATGCGGTCATTTTTTCTTTATTCTTTTTTTTCAGCTTTATAACTTTCTTAAAAAAAAAAAAAACTAAAAAAAAAACATGCAAATCTGCCTAAGCGCGGTTTGTGCAAGCGACTTATACGGCCAGGGGGACATATTAGAGAGGGCCAATCGTCGCAATAATTCGGAAAATAACCTAAGATTTGTTCATTAACTTTTCCATTCACGAAGATAAATATAGGTTTAGAATTACAAACTTGCTGACTGAGCGTCATGGAAATCCTCTAAATCAGTAAAGTTTGGAGGGACTTGAAGCACGTAAGAAGCGCGTTGGTGCGCCAAAATTAGCACACGTGCAACAGGCGCAGGCCTGCAAAAACGCGCCGGCTTGGGTTTTCCGACTACCGTTCACGCAGTTGCAAGTTGCAACCATGGCCGTATAGCTCACCTGTACAAACCGCATTAATGTAGCTTTCGCGACTTTCTTTTTTTTTTTTTTTTTTTAACGATTAAATCTGTAAAGCCTGAACGAAAACACCGTATTTGTTTCTCTATATCTGCGGGTCTCCAAAATAGCAGATGCTGAACAATGTACGTAGTGTAGAAAACAGTATACATTCATCAAATTTAGCAGATTAGAGTTTACAGAATGAGTCAAAATATTAGATAGTTTACATTATTTGTCACCGCCTTCCACCAATGCAATTCTTCTCCTCCTTATTATATCTGCGAACTAAACCGCAATGAACTTTTCTTTTTCGTAGACATCATTTCTTCTAGTCAGTGCGCATGTGTGTGCACTTCGTCGTTAGATTTATTATTAAACTAAGATAACCGAAATAATCACACCGAAGAATATCAGTTAGAATATCAGATCGTTCGTAATTACTATAGATAATAATAGTATCCCTCATCAATGGGATAATGTGATATGAAGAGATATCATCTCATCATGTATCTTCTCCTGAACATTTGATTTGTTGTTGTTATTGTTGTTGTTGTTATTGTTTTTTGTTATTGTTGTCGTCTCTGCGAGAACATATGCCAGAAAATAATAAGGCGGTAACTTTACCATGCTTTCGTCGGGTTGAGGTGCAGGTACTTGGAACTCAATGGGCGTGCCGCAGGCAGAGTCTTCGAGGCTTGGGTCGACTCCACAAAACAGCTGAGGGCCGTGGGAGCCATCCAGGCAGTACGAGGCGAGGTAGTCCAGCGTAGTCACTGTGGGGCCCAACATGAGAACAATCCGTTCAATAGGTCGTTTCTGCCCAATCGCCGTAATCGTTATCAGCTACGTCATGAATCGTGATTACGTGTTGATGACGTAGCTGATGACCTCACTGAGAGTTTTTGAGGCGCATGAACGCGCAATGGATCTTTTATTACCACAGGGATCTGCCTTTTCCTTGAGAACGGAGCATGTACAGCGCTACTTTACCTGATGATGATGATGATGATGATAAGGTTACGGCTATTCCCTTTGTGACGGGCAGGTTCGACCTGTATTCGTGCACCAAGCCTCGGGGTACATTGGGAGCTTAGTTAGCCCTGAGATGTACTTTTCTCCACCAGTCCTCCACACGTTGCCTTGAGGTCTTAAGAGCCAACCAGTTTGAACCCAGTTTGTCCCACTGTGCGTTAGGGCTGTTGGCTTTATCCGTCACGTCCTGTATCGGTGGCTTGATGTCGGTCTTGAGTGCACTCCCTGAAGCCCAAAGCATGAGCGAGCGCCAGAGGGCTCTGAGGATAGGGGCCACTGAACTGTGAAGGATCGGCACTAGAGCCGTGCATTCAAGTACAATATGTGCTATTATTTCATCGTGGGCGCCACACGCCCGGCACACACTCGCGGTCACAGTTGCGTCAAAGTGCCGCCTGTAGGACAGGGTCCGCAGGGCCCCGGCTCGTGCCTCAAAAACCAATCCGCTGCCAAGGCTGTTATCGTAAAGCCGAGTCTCTGGGGCGATGCTCTGCTTGTACGTCACGTAGACATCCACCGTCGACTTGGTGTGTGCCAGAGCCACATATGTAGAGAGTTTGGTCATTCGTTGGGAGGTATAGGAGACAAATGAGGAGGCGTCATTGGCCGAAAGCGGGCTGGGCGTGTTCCAGGGCGTCTTCAGAAATTCGAATGTGACCAACCAGAAGCCGGAAATAATACCCTGGCAATGGTCGCGAGAAACAAACCTGATAACTGCATTAGAGTAACTCTCGATGACTGAAAATATGGTACACGTGATGTTTCAATCACGCTCATCCAAAATGATGGTGGAAGAGTGCGACTAGCGGAACGATCGACATAATCCGTACGCCAAGCGCCGAGGGCCGGGAATCTGCCGTCCGAGCGGTCACAATCTGTCCGAGCAAAACAGAGTTGAGCGGCGCATTCGTTTCTTACATCTGTCTACATGATCATGATCAAAACAACACGTGCACCCTATTTTCAACCACAAAGAGTTACTAAACTTCACTCTTACGCGCTCATTAAAACCATTTACGAACATAGGCCTTTGATCAGAACGGTTTCTCGCTACCACCGCTCGGGGATTCTTTTCGGCTTCTGGTTGGTCAAGAGAGCATGCCAAGCCCTCTTTCCGAATCTGGTGCACGCCCTGGCTCTGCCCGCGCCTCCCATTGGCCAAACTCTCTAGATATACGGCTCTGGTGTGTACCACCTGGAGTCATTGTTGTGTCTCATGATCTCGGACCATCTGCCGGATCTCCGAGTTCAGTTCCCGTGCCGTCAATGCTTGTACGGGGTCAGCAAAGAAACCATGTTTGCGTTATTGGGGCTGATTTAAGCGTCTTTTCCAGCGGGTTTGTAGTCCTGTGAGGTGGGTGTATCGGAACACCCTACTGGCCTAACGGCAGGTGTCCGTGTGTCGACGCCGTCCGTTCAACATAATTTTGTTGTTCGCTTCCCGAGCCTCAAAAGAGGACCGGCCCAGGTCACCCTGCACGGCTTCATTTGGTGCACTCCCGTGGCAGCCAAGCGCCTGGCGGCCAACCTCTCTTTGCCCTGAGCTTGGACATCTCCTGGGGCGCATACCACAGCGTTAGCAAAAGTTCATCCAGGCACCACCACCACCTTTCACACACCCCTAGACACAATGAACCTATTGCAACTCCAGAGGCTGCGTTTTCTGAGAATGATGGCTCCTCGAGTGGCTGCTTGGCGAAGGTGAGCGTGGTGCTCTTTCAAGTAGTCGTCTGCGTTTGACAGGATGGTGCCCAAGTATTTGTACTCGCTGAGGACTGGCATATGTGGTCTTCACATGGTCTAAGGTCGCCCAGTGTTATGTTCGAGAAACCTGCGAGTACTACTCCTGCCGACTTGTTGACATTGAATTGCAAACCAAGCCCCGCTGCTTCTTCTACGCAGATGTCTAATAAAAGCTGCATGTCGTTCACTGATTCTGCTGTAAGCACTATGTCGTCTGCATATGTCAATCCCGGCCTTATCCAGTCGAGTTTTTCCCCCAGCTCCCAGGTGGACCAACGAAAAGCCCAGCCCGCACCGGACGAGTTCCTTCTCTAGCCGAGCTGCATGCAACATGTACAAAAGCGGAAATAATTGGCATCCCTGACGGAGACTTTTCGTTACCAGGACCTCCTCAGGGTTGGTTCCATCCAGCCATGTCTTAATCGTGTTGCCATTGCACGGACGGTGGATGAGGGCGACCCACTCTGGTCGCACGTTCAGCTCTTTGAGTTGGCCGAGGAGCTGGTCATGTGGCACGTTGTCGTAGGCTTTCGCGATGTCCAGAAAACAACATATTAAATTCCTTTCCCCTTTTCGGACTACCTCGATAGAGTGCGTTAAAGGGATACTGAACCGAAATTAAGAGCTCACAAAACAAGGCTGGATAAATAGGAGTCTGCAAAACCCAACAACATCACTCATACAGCGATATCTCTAACGGATCGCCGTATTTTTGGAAAAGAAGTGCGCGATTCAACACGGCCGATGAGGCCGACGAGACAAGGCACGTGACGATTCCCATTCCCTCTTCTCCTCGCTACGTCCCGTCGAGCCAACACCTCCTAGAAATAAGGCCGTAGCGCTCCGAGTGGTTACGTCACAATGTCGGAGGAAGGAAGGCCATGGCGCAACTACGTGAAAAAATTTCTGCTAACGACGTGAAAAAAAATTTCTTCTCGAGCGGCGCGGTGGAGTTCGTGCGCGATTATCCGACATTATTATACGTTTTATAAGCGCGGTCTTGCACAATGTATTATATATATATATATAATATAAACGTAATATAGAACGCGTTATCAAGGTTGAAAGTACCAAATTTATATTTATGATTATCCCCGTAACCGCGGGACTACGCGCGTTCCTGCAGCTCCCCACACTTTTCGAATGAACCGGCTCCGAATTTCCGACGCGACATCTTTTTCCCTCATACGGGCTCCGATTCTGGTAAGTTTACGTTGTGTGTGAGCTGCTGCTTGCCTGAAAGGGAACGCTGAGACATTTCAGGACGGAAGGGAACCGGAAAAAAAATCCAGTCATCGCCGCAGGGAGCGCACACGAGCAAGAGATGGGTCGACAATGTTAAGCCTCTCCTCCCACACTGCTGCCACTGCTCTCGTGTGTGTGTGTGTGTGTGTGGTTCTTTTGATCCTCCTACCCGTCGTTTTTTTGTCGTCACCGCAGTCTCGGGTAGTTTTTTTTGTGTTCGCTTGATACTACAGCATTTACATGGATTCGTGAAACAAGTCCTGCTACGGTTTGAGTGACGTGTGTGGCAACTAGTCAACGATGGCTCTGGTCGATGACCTCTCTCTCGACAGAGAGAGACTTCTTGAAGTTCGTGTTCAAATGTTTTCGTGATGGATTTCGTGGGACGTATGGATGCGATCGACTGGTGAGAAACATTTTATTTACGGGCTTTCTTGGTCATGTAAGACGCAAGTGAAGTGCTGCAGTCGATTTTTTTTTTTAAGTCGCGTGATAGAATGGAATTTTGTTCTTCGTCGTTATCCGTTTGCTATTGCGTCGACATTTGTAAATATGCGGGGTAATATTCTAGTTTTTACTGGAAGGTAAATAACAAGTTTCTGTGATTATTGAAAGTGCGTTGTTTGTGCTAATGTGTTTATTTATACTAATGTTATTTTATTGCCTTTGCCGCGTTTATACTAGAATCTTAACTTATTAAGGTAATAGTATTATTGTATGCAAAATTGGTTATATTTTGTTCTTAAGCAGCTCGAGCCCACAGGGAGAAGTAAATTAGTTGACTGTAAATAGTAAGTTTAGTATCCCTGCCACGCGGAAAAGTTAATATATTTTGATTAAATGATACGGGATCTGATCAGCTCGCTGTTTTGAGTGATTATACGAGCGTCGCAAGCTGATTTGTCAACCCCAAATTGTCATTCGATCGAAAATACATTAATTTGAATTCAGTGAATGTACGCGATAACATCGCTTGCATGATCGTAAGTGACATTTGTCGAGGCGTGTCCGCGTTGGCTACTTCTACCTGATTTTTAACTGATCTGTATTGCTCTTCCCAATCACTGCGTGTTTCACCATTTTGTCGAAGTATTTCTGTATAAAATATGCATTCCTACAGCAATAATTGCGTGACTCAATGTTTTCGACTTAAAACAATCACATTTTTCTATAGACGCCTTCTACGCAAACCTCGTGCCATTTCGTACCGATTATTTAGCGGTGTAATGTTTTGCCCGCGTAATAAAGTGTTTCTTAGACCCGTTGCTATGTGCAGCTTTCATTCTAGCTAATAAGACACGCGTATGTGACGAAAAGTACGTTACGACGGTCGATCCACGCGCGTTGCCTTCGCTTCGACGCGCGCCCCCGATCGCCTTCCTTTGCGACGTCACGAGAAAAGCGCTACGGCCTTATTTCAAGGAGGTGTTTGTCGAGCTGGTGAAGTGAAGCGAGGAAGAGAGAAGCGAGACCGCTTCCCCTCATTCTCGAATTATCCTGGAGGACAATGACGTCAAAGACATGGTTGAAAAAACCCCGAGACTGCGGGTAAACGACACAACACTAAAAAGTCTCTATTAAAAAAAACGCAGCACCACCGCGCATCGAACGCGCGACCACATGCGTACAAATCGGACGCCTTAACCGCTATGCTACGCCACCGTGTTGTGTCGTTTACCCGCAGTCTCGGGGTTTTTTCAACCATGTGCAATGTACACCAGCTCGTTTGCGCCCTTACTTTTACGTCAAAGACCTCGCTTGATCGCGCCCTTCTCTTTCAAAAGTGCAGCCATCCGTCTGAGATATCGATGTATGGGTGATGTTTTGGAGTTTGTAGCGTCCCGTTGAACGTTTCTGTGGCCTTACTTTGCGAAATCCAAATTTCGGTTCAGTACCTTTTTAAAGTAATGTGGTGATCTTCCAACCTGCGGTTCCGTCGAAATCCCCTTTCCGCCCATGCCGTCATGCGCTGATCAATGGATGGATGGATGAACCTTTGGACCTAGCCTTTCGAGAGACGAGCGCCGTCTGGGGAGATGTCTGCGAACTACAAATGAAGAGCAGTCCAACTTGCCTCCGCCCGTCAAAACACATTGGCGCCGTACCGTTGTATCGGATTTTGATGCTTTTTTATGCTCCATACTGCCGATACGTAAAGAAACATAAAAACGAAATACGTGCAAAGACGTAGGTGCTGAATGTATGTTGATCGTGCGGAATGGGTTCTCTGCGAAAACTGCTACAGCGAGAAGCAATTCCAGGGGAGGTTCCCAGGGAGGTTGCATTAACAGCTGTGGTTGTGAAACTGAAACAGCAGAAATTATACTCACAGTTTTGACCAGTGCGTTTGAATAACTCGGCGATTGTTGGGTAGAAGTTTGTAAACAGGTAACCGTTGAAACCGAAAGCCGCCATTTTGTCAATAACGCACTGCAATAGAAAGCAAGTAGATTTCAAATCAAGGCCTCTACCCGTGAATATGTTTAGAGCCACTTCTAAGCGTTTCTGTCTATTGTGATAAAATGTCTTTTTTCTAAAAAAAAAAATAACAAAAACAAAATCTTATTTTTTGCGATAACGAATCACTTTCTTGTTTTCCCCCTTCCCCCCCCCCCCCCCCCCCCAAAAAAAAAGGGAGGGGGGAGGGAGGGGAGGTAGAGGAAAAAGCTGCTCTGGGGACCTCCACCTCCCCTTACGGTTCAGCTTTGGAAGAGGACAGCATATAAATTAAATATCAAAGTTACAAATTATTAAATACCTTGTACAACATTAGATATATCAAGAACAATACAGAACTAATCTACTGAAGACGTTATATATATTGAGATGGAGAACCTTGGGTGAAACAGCAACAACAGACGGGTTTATTTGTACGTTTCGGCCGGAGTCCGGCCTTCGTCATTCCTGACAAAGGCGACATTCCTGACGAAGGATGGATTCCAGCAGGTCAAGGATAAAAGCGGACCATTTTTGTCAGTGTCTTCACTCTGGCAGAAATGGTCCGTTTTTGTCTTTGAAATCACCCCAGCAAAGAAGCTTCTGAGTCAGTGTCCTGGTGTGTGACTTTATAGTGAGTATGCTTATGCGAAGTGAGAATTATTGCAGCCCAGTATCGTCGCACAGCCCTCTCCTTCAGATACATCCATTAAATTTCCGCGAGATTGTGGTTGGAGAGGGCATAATATTCATATTCACTGCGTATTGAACGCCAAACTCTCATAGACATTCGCGTGCCTAGGTTAATGCATAATCCCTGTTCTGTAAAATAATAATAATAATAATACACGTCGTTCGCCTTTAGGGGAAAAAAAAGACGAAATATTTTTCAAGATATCCTCACCGCGGCAAAATCAGAGGCTGCGAAAGCCCGTTTAGGCGTCTCTTTCAAATCGAAAAACTACCGATGCACTGCGGAACGTACGGGCGTATGCACCTGCCACATGCAGCGTCACGCTTGTTGTCCTGATATCGCTAGCCCGCGCTCCGCGCAAGCCTTCAGACGTCTGCCATTTTGGTCTTTCATGTAGCGCTCCAAGCGGTGCGCGTCGACAAACACAATTGAAAACCATGGATGGATGGATCTGGCTAAACCCTGTGAATCGGGCGGTGGCTTGCGCCACCTAGCCAACATTATAAATCTAATTATATGTTTTGAATTCCAAGATTAAATCTCACCCCTGCCTCGATTTTAGCCACCAGTCTGATAACCTCCGCTTGGTTATTTCTACCCGTGTAAAGTCTATTTTTCCTTCACTGTCTTTAAAACCCAATGCTTTGATTAAATCCGCCCGGTCACTGTTAACTGTTGGGTGAAGCCCTTTACAGAAAAGTATTAAGTGTTCAGCCGTTTCCTCCTGCTCCCCACACACACTAGATAAAGTGTCCATCTCCTGGTACTTAACCCGGTACGTCTTAGTCCGCAATACTCCTGTGCTGGCCTCAAACAACAAAGAGCTTCCCCTAGAATTATCGTAGATATTTTCTTTGCAAATTTCCTGTTTGAACATTCTGTACGTCTCCAGTGCTGGTTTTGTCTGCATACCCGTTTCCCACAGACCCTTCTCTGTTTCTTTTATCCTTTTCTTAACCCGTAATTCCTGGTTGGCGCCCCCACTGCCGCCCAAATATTTGCTTGATAATTTTCTAGTTCGCTTTCTCCATTTGGTATCTACATTCCTCATGTACAAATAACTGAAAACTTTCCTAGCCCACTGCTCTTCCTCCATTTCCCTCAAACGCTCCTCAAATTCTATCTTGCTGCTAGCTTCCCTGCCCTCGAATGACGTCCATCCCATGTCGCCTTGTACCCCCTGATTCCTGGGCAGGGGGCGCCATCTGTGTTTGTTATCACGAAACAGTCACTTGTCATAACTCAATGGGGAAAGTTTGATGTCCTCCCGTTGGTGACGATGGTTCTGATGGTAACTGGGAAGACGATGAGGAAAGATGCTGCGCGGCAGGCTCGGGGTGTCGGAGGGGAGCGGTAGCCTAGAAGTCCTGAGCTCCCCCTGAACTCCCCCTGGGACACGTAGTCCAAGAGAGTTCTCAGAATCCTGGCCCCCCTCCTCTCCGCGTCTCCGGTGTATATCTTGCCTCTTCAGCACAAATTATTTGTTCTTAAAAAAGGGGTGAAAAAGTTTTGCGGGCCTGTTTTTTGTTCTTGTTTATATGCATGCATACATATGCATGTGTAAATTTATTTTATGCCTTCTTGGCTCTAGCCTCGATGGCCCCCATCGTGGCTAGAACGGAGAAGGTTGTAACCTGTCAAACTGCGATCATGCAGCTTTTGTTTTACGACCTTGTCACATGTGTACAGTTTGTGGCAAAATAAAGTAATTTGATTTGGTTTGATTTGCTTTGACTGCTTCTTGCGCTTACTGTGAGATGGCGCCACAAGTTAGAACCATCGCTAACTTAGTCGTCTGCGAACACGTCCGCCGTTGACCCTGGCAGGAATTGACGGTCTCAGTTTTCGTAGAAAGAGAGCTACGCCCTTGGAAGTTTTCCAGATTAAATGTACATATTCGGTGAATGCTTGAGTTTTCTATCTGCAGGCACTGATTTTATTCTTTTTTTTTTCTTCTAATTTTACAGTGCCAAGGTTCACTGTTCACACCCCATAAACGAGCAAAATATTCGCATCTCAATTTTTGTCATTTGAAGAAGTGGTCATTTGGATGCGGAAAATAGCTACTCTATTGCCGGCATTTTCTGTTTAAGCAGCAGAAACAATTATCATTGTGGCAAATTGTAGGGCTTAGGGTATTGGACAAACATACCCTGGAGGCCCACGTAAGTACAAGTGACGCTTTAAAACTAAACAGCTATTTTAGTGGCGTAGACAGTTAGCAGAGAGCTTTAAGAGAAGGTTTCCCTGTGCGCAGAAGTTCTGCGAAGGCAGACAAGTTGTGTGCCTGTGCAGCGCAACACCGTAAGCGAGGGACCCAAAATGTGGCCCTCTATGCTAAAACTATGTCTTTCAGAAAACGTTGAACTCACCATCACCAGCGACGACAGGCCCTGCGAAGTAAAACGAAATAAACATATGTATATACAAACTTCCTTTTTTTATTATTTTGTATAAAGCTGGTTGTTGCAAAGTTTTTACACCTCGTGCCATTTTTTTTTTCTTCTAATCCTCTCCATATCCTTGGACCGACACTTCATGTTTCGTGAGGCACAGTTTTTGGTTTCCTGTAATACTTTACGTCACCCTCGCTTTCAAGAAAGCGAGGTAAATTTATGTAGCTCCTGAGATATTCATGAAACAAGAATGCTGATTTTAATTGCCTTTAAACTCAACCCCTATGCGGTGCTGGTGTAAATATAAACAGAGAGATAACAAAGACAACGATAAAAATGTTAGTTGTTCATTAAATTTTATAGAAGCATTTTCCTGGAATTTTGAATTTTTAACTTTATCATAACAAATATTTGCCTTGGACATCGGACAAAAAAGCTTCCAATAGAAAGCTTGAAGGTCCGGCGGCCCTGCACATGGAGAACACAATAAAATAAAACAAGAGCACTATCACCTAAACAAGATAAGCATACACTGCTTTTAATTAAACAATGAATATCAAAGTGGTCGGAAACGAAGTTTTTAAGCAATGTGGGCAAATTATGAACAATGAATTGAAGTGCAAAATTAGTATGAAAATGGGAAACGGTCCAGACTTCCTTGCATCAGATTCTGATTATAGATTCGCGTTTAGTCAAGATTGAAATACGAGACGAAAAACAAATTCACTCCACACTTGAAAATAAACGCAAACATAATAAACAATCTATTGACACTGCCTGCTTTTTTTGTGTGATATTGTGACTAAGGAAGAATGTTCCCGCACAAGACTCGTATTTGATATTAGATGTTGAATAGGCTCCATATGTGCATTGAGTTTCTGTTCAACTTAAAAACCAATAAGAAACACCAAAGGACTTAGGATCTTTGCCCCCATTACTCTGTTCCTTCTTTAAAAAAATAAACTTTTTTTTTTTTTTTTGCAGAAGCAATAAAGACATTACGGAGCTGAATGTATTGGATGCAAAAAATAAAAAAATATATATACCGCCTCAGAGCTTATGCTGACGTGAAAAAAACCGTTTTAGGTTGTTATAAACTGCGCAGTTCTAATTCCCATTAAAAAAAAAAAAATTTCAGGAACGCAATAAAAACAACCGAAGCGAAAACACTTACCGCCGCTGACACGTCGCATAGGTCCCGACCAACGTCATGGAAGCACTAATAAAGATAAAGAGAGACACGTAGATTTAAAAAAAAAAAAAAAAAAAAAACTCAGCACTCGCTATGATTCGCATATCTGGAGAGATAGTAAAATATACGTTGTCATATAATAAAGAATAATTCTTCAACAAATAAAACAATCCCGACTGGTCACGCTCTACGTTTCTTAAGCTGGAAATAAATAATAAAACGAAAACAGAATGAGTCACCAAAGATGATATGCAGTAGATATATTACATGGCAGTGAACTCACCGAGTCGATTCCATAGGCGTTGGGAAGAGTCATATTTACGCAGCATCCTGCGAGGAAATGACGAGTTTGACGTCTCGGCCGGGATGATATGGCAGGGTGAAGTTAAGATGATGTTTTCATCACGCAACACAAAGTGCCTTAAGTGACTGAAATATATAGACGCTTTACACACGCGCCAAATTACAGCCGCCATTGCTGACCTTCTCTTGTCTTACCGAGATGCCGAGAAACTGAAACGGTATTTGGCGATCCTCTACAAAGGCCGATGCTTTAGAAAAGGACACAGTTGAATCTAATATGGCAATAACCTGGCCTGCTATGGTAATGATGAAGTGAAATAAACGGAATAAGTGGAAACAGAAACTGAACGTCAGGTATGGCGGCGTCCATGCACAGCTGCTGCAAAGCGTCTATATATATATATATATATATTATCGATGAAAGCACTAGAAGCGGATCGCAAAGCAATACGATACAAATTTCACAAACAGCCAGGTTTGAGACACACCTGATATCGGCCCCATTTGAACTTGCAGATTCATTTCGAAATATTTAACACTGAAGTGTGCAATAACGAAAAGTGTTTTCAGAGTTAAACTGCCAATAATAAAATAGCGTAATATAATTGCTCGCGTAGCCAACATGATAGATGGCTTGTGGTCAACTGCCATTTCTTAAATATTTTCTTGCTTTCTTTCTTCTCACCTGATTGATCTCGAATATTTATAGAAAGTTTATATAAGCATTCGCCCTGATTTCATCTAAAGTATATATAAAAAAAATCGACACGCTTTTCACAAACGAGTCATCTTTTGCCCTCACCGGGTATGGGGACTGCCTGTGAGCAGAAAACAGATTCCTGCAATGCAGTTTTTATCACTATTATCGTCGCAGTGTATGGCATCTGTGCCAAACTATAATGGCGGCCTTTTTGAGGCTAATGAAGGAAGGAGTTGAAGATACTTCCAAATGGAGGGTATATGAGGCCTCCACGTCCGAGACGTCAGTAAAACATGACGCACGACTTAGATACAAGGTGTGCGTAAGCGTTTGTTTTGGAGTGGACCAATCAACCGCTTGGCACGAGTTAGGCTATAAAGCCATACATGTGCCAAGCGATTGATTGGCATAAGTTTGTGGCGAAAATTTAATCGAGGGTCTTGTGGGTCACCGCTTTCTACTGGTCAGTTCCTATGTTCACACCATCGAAACTGAAACAAACGAAGAATCACGAGGTGATCGAAGATCATTACCTGCCATTTACATTCGAAGGTTACGGTGCTCGGTAAAATACGCTTTCATGACCGCCATTAGTTTGAGGATAGTGAAACAGAGTTTTTAACCACCAGATGGCGCTGAATTTCGTAAAACGGGGTCTATTTGTGTTTGTCCCTGTTCACTCTGAATCTTTGTAAGATCGATATTTAGGAAAACACTATGCTTATTTAAACTGGAAAACTGGGCAGTGTCCCACTCTGAAGCCGGGCAACAGAGCAAACATTATGACTCTCCAATGGCGTGGCTCTTTACCTTTTTGGTTTTGTTGCTCCGCTCGGACAAAGGCGTTGATTATTCTCATAATTCCCGGAAGACGCAGAAGCCCTGTAAGCAAGCCGGAAATTGTAAATAGTACTTACGAAAGCTTTTCGCGTATTTAAGAGTCTGGCTCAAATGACTGACACCTTAAGGAACATAAGGCGTGGCGATCACCGCTGAGCATCTTACTATTGATCCGCAGCCAGTAGGCTTCTGGCATTAGTCGATAAGAACAAAAGAGAGCCATCACGAAGCAAGGAGCGAGAGTACGTAAAGCTACTCCCTGCGGTTTTTAAACAGTGAGTGAATATAAGTACCAGAGGTGATGATATATCATACAAAGACAGTCTGCGAACCGCGATATCCGTGGTTCCAATGCCGCGTGCCAAGTTTTCTTCTTGAACTCATTGCCACGCGGCATTCGAAGCGCGGATCTCGCGGAGACTCGTGTTCGAATCTGTATGCAGACTGCATTTTGTACAATGTATAAGCAGTGTGACCCCGGCTTAAGAGTTAAGACTGTATGTTGCTAGGGGTCCATACCTTGGTCCCGTTCCACTCCATGCATGTAACGGCTGACGGCTCGGTAGATAGCATACGCACGAACCAGCGCTGTAGGAAAACCGGGAATTGAAAAAAATTCTCCTTGACTTTTGTGCATATTCTAGAGTTTTTAATTATATCAGCATAACGAACATAACTATTTTGACGAGAAGTATACACATACGGCAAAACAGGTATGGCCCCACACACACACACACACCAAAGAACGTCGCGAGTTGAAACTGAAACATTTCAAATCCTGCTGTAAACAACATTGCCTTTGTGACCTTTCGAACATTTGTTTCTAACATAAAGGCCCGCTCACACACTTGCGTTTGCTTCGACCGAGTTCTTGCCTTTCTTAAGACGGGAAACCACACTGGCACGCTGGCGCCATCTATGAGGTGACCCTGGAACTGCATTTTCATAAAGCGAATGTTTTCGTTTTAATTTTTTTGCAGTAGTTGAGAGGTCAAATGTACTTCCTAGAAATGGCCGTTTACAACATTGTCAACAATTTCTCAGGCAAAAAAAGAAACGTAATGCACGAAACGAAAATAGAAAAGTAGGGAAATGCCAAGGGTTCCATGGCCAGCTGATAGATGACGTGTGTTCTCTCGCCGAAAGAGGTCCCCAGAGGTTGTAACTTGTAAGCCACTTGGTCGAAATGTCTCACGTGTGTAAACCAGCCTTAACGGGTAACTTAAAAAAAAAGTCTACCAGAAGCTCCAGAGTACTTGTCAGCTAAGTTTAGGTAAGAAATCTTATGCAATCTTGTACGCAGCAAGGACGATGACAAAAGAAGAGAACAGGACACAACAAGGTGCGCCTTGTTGTGTCCTGTTCTCTTCTTTTGTCCTCGTCTTTGCTGCGCACAAGACTATATAAGATGTCAAACCAACTCGCCCAAACACACACTCTTCTTGTAAGAAATCTAGCCCACCAAAAATTATAGCTTTTTTTTTTTCTAGTTCTTCAAAACGCCGCTTTAATCACCCCCGTGCTTTGCTTGAGCATAGACGATTATGCGGGACACATTGTTGTTAGCGTACAATAACTTGTCTTCTTAATTTTGCGCTATCACCACCATATTTATCGCAGTTATGCTTTAGATTATATAAAATGCAACTATTGTGGTTTGGTTAGAATGTATATTTTTATATTTATGCAAAATTTCAAAAACTTTGATAGCCCTTAAAAAAATTAGATTTTCAATTAGTTTAGGAAAAAATGGGTCTCGCACACATTATTTTTCTTCTTCATTTCACTCAGTGGTATAAAAGGAGCGAATCAGTTTATTTTAGTCGGCTATTTTAAGTGTGTTTCCATGCCCCCCGTGTGCGCGAGAATGTTTTTTTTTTTTTTTGCATGTGCATAGCGCCAAGAACATACAAATTAAGGCATGTCAAAACTAACACCAGATTTATAAAAAAAGGAGGTCCAATACTATAAACTGTGAAAATTCCACTCAGTTATCGCAAAATAATAAAAAAAAAACACGACGCCCAGCAGCCAATGGGAGCCTACTCATCAAATCGCTACCACAGACTACAGGCTTCGCTCCATTGGGACAGGGGAATTTAGGAGCCGTTTGGCGCGCGACTTCAAAAGTCGATAACACCGGTTCGCTCCATAAGACAGCTGATGCTTTCGCATTAAAAAAAAAAAATGGTTCCTCTAGCTGGCGCATGCTCCGTTTTAAGGGTATATGTTGCTAGGAGTCCATACCTCGGTATCGCTCCACTTGGTGCACGTTAAGGCCGGCGGCTTGGGGGTTACCAAACGGACCAACCAGCGCTGTAGACAAACCGTAAATTAAAAAAAAAAAAAAAAAAAATTCTTAATATTTTTTATATTTTAGAATTTGTATTTACATCAGCATAACAAAAACAAATTAACACTTTGATGAGAATTTACAAACGTGTAGCAAAACAGACATGCAAAAAAAAACGTTGTGAATTGAAACTGAAACATTTCAAATCCTGCTGTAAACAACACTGCCTTTTTGACCTTTGGGCATTTTTCTAACGTAAAGGGATGCTGAACCGGAATCTGGATTCCACAAAACACGGCGGCAAAAGCGTGCAACGGGATTCCACAAACATCAAAACATCACTCATACAACGATATATCGAACGGATGACTGTATTTAAAAAAAAAAAAAAAATGGAGGCGCATTTGACAGGTATGTTTACGTCTTGTTTCCCTTTGAACTGTCGAGAAGGAGAGAGAAGGGCCTCGCGTCTTCTCCGCCTCGCCGCCTTGACGGAGCAAAACGAAGAGAGGAGGAAACGAGATATCTTGACGTCACGCGCCTCGTCGGCCTCGTTGAATCTCTACTTTTTTTCTATTTTTTTTTTTTCTTTTCCAAGATAGCGGTTGTTGATTCTAGATATCATCGCCTTACGAGTAGTGTTGTAGGGATTGTAGCGTCCCGCCTACAGCTCCTGCATTGTTTTCTGAAATTCAAATTTCGGTTCACTATCCTTTTATTTCACACACTTGCGTTTCCTTCGACGGAATTTTTCTAATCTCTTACCAGGAGAGAACACACTGGTATGCTGGCGCCGTCCATGAGGTTACCCTAAAACGGCATTTGCTTAGAGCGATTTTTTTTTTTTTTTTTTGTATTTGAGAGATTAAATTAACGAGAAACGGTCGCTTATAACATTGTGAAAAGCATTTCAGGCGAAAGAAATTAATGCGAGAAAAAATAGGAAAGTCCGGAAAGGCCAAGTGTTCCACGGCCACCGAATAGATGGCGTGAGTGTGTTCTCTCGTCTAGAGTCCAATTAGCCTCGATGGTGACATCACGTTCATGACTTCAGTGTTCGCTCGACACTACCAGCATTTTAGAAGGTTCGCCGTGACGTCATCACGTGAGCATCGTGATGAGGTCACGTAGCATTATGAAGGAACATGACGCTGCGACGCCATGGTATCACTCGATGTGACCAGCCGTACCCTCGCGTATAATGATTTTTGGGAAGAAGTCCCCAAGGTGGGGACGATTTATGCAAGAATCAGTTGATTTCCGCTTAAAATGGAGCGAAAATCTCTAGGCACCCGCCGACTGGTGGCCCCTAAAAAAAACAAAAAAAAAAAAAGAACATCCGGTTCGAAAATTTAATTCCGGGACGTCTCCGTGACTAGCGGAGCGCTCTGCCAACTGAGCCAACCAGGAGTTAGATAGTCGGCAGAGCAAACCACTGTTAACGTTTTCCACCAATCTCGATGGTAAACCCTACAAGGGTGAGATCGGGCGCGTTAACGTTTAGATATACCGATTTTTGTAAACTTCATGTCTCGTGGTCACGTGACGTCAGTGTCGTATGACGTCACAGTGTCATGTGGCGGCTTAAGACCACGTGGACACACGACGTAACTTCACGGGAAATTCCGTGACGTCAGGTGACATCCGTTTCCCCCCTTTCCCCAAAAAAAACGTCCATATTATGAGGTGTCCGTGATAACGAGACAAAAGTTCACGTATTAATCCAGTTCCTTCCCAAAACCGTTGTCTATTTACGGCGTATTATTGGAGTCTGTAATAACGAGACATTAGTCGTATAAATGTATGCAGTTAGAGTCAATCTTGGATATACCGAAGAGACTGGCAGTTTTTACCTTGGTGTCGCCTCTGGGCCTGGACAGCGTGGTTCTTCCTTCCAGCTTGCCGAGGGCCTTGCCCTGGCAAGCGGGGGCCTTGTGAATCCACGTGGCTCGGTTTGGGATTGTCGTGAACTATATAAGGAAATAATCATATGCAATCACTCGTGACACCATTGTTTCAAGATGAAATGTAATAACATAAAAATGTAACCTCAGAAGGAAGTAGGTGGATGCTGTGGTATGCAGGATTATCTTTAAAAAGTCGAAGCACATCAGCAGAAAGCACGCTGTATCCACAAGGTACTACTCTAATTTTTGTTGGCAGCTTTCAAACTGCATTTGGCACATCGTGCTCATGTCACCTTATGTTCCCAAGAAAAAAACAAAAATCAGTCGAGCAGGACAGAAAGATTAGAGCATCCATGTTTGTCTTGTCATCGTTGATGTTGTTTCTGATTTGCAAAATAATGAGTGTAATTAAAAGCTAGCACCTGCAAAATGCTCCGTGAACATGACGAGCTCTATCGCCTAAGCACTAGCTGATCAAAGTGAAAACATATTTTGTGGCCCCTTCAAATCTCCCAATTGTTTTTCTAGATGTAAAGTGTTTTCAAGTGGGACTGTCTCCTGTTTGTTGGGTTTTCAGTGAAAATAAAAATTTTCTGGTGAATTTGTTTTCTACAGGGTCCTTGCAAGTGGTGGCCACATTTTAGACAGTAAGAACATTTCCTATTTTAATGAAAATTAAAAAAAAACTATTAGCGAAAAAATGTTTCAAGTGTATGCAAACTGGTGCGTATTAATCATGACGTGAAAATCCTGAGGCTGGGAACGAAACTTGAGGATAAATTAGAAGGGACAGAAGACAGACACAACTAAATATTTAAAAACTGGCATACACACACAGATCGTCTTCAACTTATCACTGCTCAGTGCTTTGTGTACATTCACTTCTGCAGTTTCGTATCTTTAGCGCATTATGGGTGCTTTTATCCATTTTTACTCAGGTTTGCGGGTGCTTTTGTCTGCTGTTGGTGTGTTTTTCTGGAGACCTCTTGTACGGGCTCTTTCAACACGGTTTTATTTTTCGTTTGTGTTGGCTGGCAAATTGATGAGCTGTTTTTGCTTTTATGTTGCATATAATTTGTTTATTTTTTCTTTGTATTCACGACAGTCTGCTTTCTTTGTGTGTTTTTGTTCTGAGCTCGTACTGGAGGGTCTGTCGAGATTATTTTGGGAATTTTCCCATACACGTTCATAATAAAGTGTTGGCAATGTAACACATTCTAAAAACAAATGTAGTAAAAGTACCACCTGCCTTTACCTTAACATTTAGGAGTAGCTGCTATAGCATTAGCATCATCCGAAGACTATGTGTATATTGCACTTTAGTGTTCGCTATTTACTAAAACTCCCATCCTACTTCGAAATAATTCTTTCAAAATATGGTATGTTAGTGGAGTGCAAAGCCAATAATTAAAACATCCAACTCTACACATTGCCATAAAATATCGACCGCAGTTTTTTGTGGTTTTTTTTTTTTTTTTTTTGCTATTCAATAGTCATTGTTTTTGCCTCCCAGGATTTTAATGGATGAACATATTTAAATGAATTACGCGCTGTCTTGTCCGCTAGTTCCATGTCGTCTCTTCTAGGCTTTGCCTTCCTTCCAAAGTGTTCTCCGCGCAGGTGGCGCTGCCTTCCGCCAGTAGGCGACACTACAGCATGGTCTCATGACAGCAGGGTAGTGCCTATTCGCAACTCCAACGCCCTATAGGTGGCGGGGCGGTAGTTCCAAGATGGCGGAAGAGACGGGGATAGATTCTCCAGGATATCCCGTGCGCCTGCTCGCGCTGACGCTGTTCAGCGCGCTAAAAATTATTTATTTGTCTACAAATGCGAACCGTTTAGGGAGGGGTCATATTACAGGTGACGGAGACGCTGATGCACGTTGGGAAAACGAGCATGCTGATATTTAAAAGTTGCAGAAACCTCAAATTGCGAAGCTTTGTTGTGGGTGAGCGCGTTTTAGGCACCGGCCACGTTACTGTTTGTGGCGGAATAATTTTGAGGGTGATGAAGATATGTTTGCGGCTTTGCCTGGCCATTAGTTCTCTAAAAAGAGAGCCGCGAACGGTGACCGTCAAGCTTCGGAAGAGCAGCGTTCAAAGCTGTTGTGAGGCTGTGACTTCGCGTCACAGCCTCACAACTCGCTGCTCGCCGTCTCGGTTTTAGTGTATTGCAACACGTAATGGTTATTGATAGAAAGTTTGTTACCGCATGCTACCGTGCGGTGTAGCCTTAAAACCGCGAGCTCGCGCTGCGCCTTTGAAGCACAAATTTCAATGCGCGCCAGGAGCGTTGCCGTGCTCATATCACTCTAAAAAAAAAAAAAAGAAATAATGTAGTTCTTACACCCCTTGTCACGTATACGACGCTCCAAAACTTCAGTTCGCCGTGCAGCCCACTGACGTCGAACTGAAGGTAGGGTGTACTGACGGCCCCAACTTTTACGAAAGGCTTGATGGCGGCGCAGTACAAGATATTAAACAGCTAAAGTACGCGTCAAAGAGTACCGGAAAAAACACGCACGCACACACACACACAAAAAAAAACAAGGTTTTGCAGTAGGGCCCAGAAAACCCCGATTATTATTATTATTATTTCTTTTTTTTTTTACAGTCATTTACGCTTACTTAGGCTATTTTAAAAAGTTGCACAACTCGGCTATCAAGCCGCTCGTGAAAGTTGGCAGCGCTGGTTGAACGTCAGTTTGCTGTACGTCCAACCGAAGTTTAGGGGTGTCGTACGCTATGCAAAAACTACCTATTAATATACTCGGCGTGTTTAGGGGTTTTATTTATTGCTCTATTAAAATACATATTTTAATATACCGTACATTTGTTGTACCGTGTTATTTGCAACATTGCGGTCCATCTGGTCAAAACTGCGCGTTAAGCTCTCGTCACAAACGGCTGGCTAACACAGACGCGCTTAAAATGCTCCGAGCATTTCTTTTTTTGCTTTTTAATTACCGGAAAGCAAGTACAGGTATTCTGTCTTTTTAAAGTGCTTGTAATAAATGGTCATGTTCCTTGTAACGGCCTTAAAACGCGAACCCGTTCCCGATTTGTGTTGCTCAACATACCGTTGCGCGACGAGTTTTCTCCTACTTATGGCGAAGAATAGACTTTCCGCAGACCGTACTATTGAGTTCTTAATTATTAGCCGGAGCGTTTTCTATCACGTTGAGTACAGATTGAGCTGGCGGCCATGCACAATACCAGAAATCCGCAGCGAATGCAATACACGAAAAGTCCCTAATGAAATTAGACATCCCGGCCCTTCGTGCAAGGCTGTTGCAAGGCGGACCACAAGAATTCCTTTTATAACGCGCTCACTTTTTTCGTTAAAAAGGCTTCGCGCATCAACGCCGACAGCCCCTGCCACCGTTTCCATGCCGCCGCAGCCGCCGCCGTCCCCGCTCCTCTGGTTCTCCGTTCGTCCGCGGGAGGGCGAGCGGCGCGCTGGAGTTGCGAATTATGTTCCCGCTTCTTGCATCGTGATTGGTTCTTCGGTGTCCCTGTCACCTAATGTCGCAATCTGACTGACTCCCCACGCCCTGCGTTTTTCAAGCGCAGCGCAAGTTTTTCTGCTTCTTGCCCAGAGGTTGCGATGACGTCAGAACGCCGAGCTCTTATTGGCCGACTGAAAAAAAAAAAAAATAGTGGGTAGACCTTAAGGCATCTATCATTGAGGACTACCGTATAATTGAAGCCAATCAGAACTCGGGATCGTTCTGACGTCACCACAACCCCTGTGCAAGATGCAGACGACTTGCTCTCCGATAGTCAACTACTCCGCTACTGCTTGATGCGGTTATCGAATATTAAAAACAATAAATGAGCTGTGTTATTCTATAAAGTGGGGGATGGTAGGGTAAACGGGTCACTTTGGCATTAATGTTGTACCACAAAAAACTGCTGTATATTTTATTGAGAAATTTTATGTTTTTTATGGTAAACACCCTTAACATTAACTTTCTGTTGCTTCTTTTTTTTTTTGTCTTTTTTTATAATTTTAGTTACTGGATGTCAACTTTTAGGCTGAGTTCCAGTTCTTGTAATTTTCTTTTCTCAGCAACAAATTATAGGATACCCAATTAATTTTGCAAGTATCTTGCACGTGTTTATGACTTTAAACTGAACTTGAAATAAGTTTGAACATGCGGCAAGCCAGAAAAAAAATATATTGTTCTTAGTTGTTATAAGAGGGTAACTTTCTTATTTGAATTTTTTTAACATTATAATGTAGTGAATTCTATAAACTTTTATGTTCGAATTGTTGGCAAGATATTTTACTATAAGCTGTGACATTTTAGTGTAATCGGATAAGTAGTTTCTTAGTAAAGGTACTTCAAAATTAAAAAAAAAAATTGCAAAAATGTCCTTTAAAAAAACATAATCTTATGTCTTCCCATTTGTGACAAATGTTCAAAAGGCTCCAGCAGAATGCATGTCCCTTGTTGCTTTCGTTTCATCCTCCCCAGAGGCTTTCTTCGTGTCCCTCTACCTTCTGTGTCGTTCCTTACTTTCCCTACGGTAGGGCCTTCGAGGCATTAATAAATTAAATAAATTAAAATATTGGGTGTTCCAAGGAGCGACCAGGCTCTTTAAAGCGACCACAAAATTCGGTTTCTTAACTTATCGCGCTACGACTTTGTGCAACGTTGCCCACAGATGGTGCTTTTTTTTTTTTTTTTGTAAAATTTGCAAAGAGCGAACTTACCTGAGGAAAAAGTAAAGAAAGAAAAAGGCTTAGTTCCTATGGAAACGCAGCGAAGCCACTGGTTTTCAAACAATACGGCGCCGTTTACCACGGGAGACAAGAGAAGGCGCAAGCGATCGCGACGCCAACTGCCGCCAACGAACGAGCATACGGTGCCGAGAGCCGGCGTCTTTAGCAGACGATCGTTTCGACTCAAAACCGGCGCGCGTTCCGCAGGCGGCGACAGTCGCAGAACCAAAGACAGACATGGTAGTAAAAAGAAACTGCAAAGCAAACGAAATCAGTACCCCAAAAATAAATTTAAAAAAAACAGTCAAAATATTCCTACAAGCCATTTTTTAATCGATTATGTGTCCACTTAATGTTTTATTAGTAAGGATGATAAAATAATGCATTGTCCACTAATATCAAAAAAGCTCGCGCCGCTTTTGAGTCGAAAAGATCGTGTGCTGAAGACGCCGGCTCTCGGCGCCCTATGCTCGTTCGTTGGCGGCAGTTGGCGTCGCGACCACTTGCGCCATTTCTTGTCTCCCATGCTAAACGGCGCCGTATTGTTTGAAGACCGGTGGTTTCGCTGCGTTTCCATAGGAGCTAAGCCTTTTTATTTCTTTACTTTCTCCTCAAGTAAGTTCGCTCTTCGCAAATTTCACACAAAAAAAATGCACCATCTGTGGTCAACGCTGCACAAAGTCGTAGCGCGATCGGTTAGGAAACCGAATTTTGCGGTCGATTTAAAGAGCCTGGCCACTCCTTGAAACATCGAGTATTAATTAAAAAAATATAAACAAACATGTGCGTGGACCAGTTTTAAATAACAGGGGCGCGGATTTCGGCGCCATATTTAAGTGTCTTAGAGCGCTTGTTCGAGCTCGCCGCTTCCCAGTTTCGTTCCTCAGACTGCCTATAATTTTTCAGTACTAACAAACTTATTTTTTGGTTGGTTTACATGCGATTGACTTGGTCAGCCAAGCAATGAACTTACATTAGGCACATACCTAAAAAGAGTCAGCACGCGGGTTTTTACGTGTCACTGGGTGTTTTGGGTATCGAACAAGCGATTTGAATTAACAATTATCTTAAGAGGGTAGGTATAAGATTATATTACAGGGTACGGCGTAACATTAAGTGTCATTCTACGATATATGTACGGCATAAACCGATAATGGCAAGGGAAAGGTGCATGTGTTAAAAAGACATCCCTAGTGTTTGTTCGTTTGCTTTTCCCCGCTCATTTTAATTATTATACCTTCCTTCAGTATATCTCCCAACATCAGATTCGAATAACGAGACGTGACACTCACGGCTTATGGCTTCGGTCAGACAGCTCAAGCTCAGGCATAGCGCAACGGTGAACAGAAGGATCTTCATGGCCCTTGCTCTGTGGGGCGCAGTCGGTGTGTAGGAACCCTTCCAAGCTACACGCGTTAAATACTCTGCTTCGTGCTTAAGGTCATTGAGCTTGTTTTTAAACAAAGCTGATCCCATCGGGCGAACATCCGAGGCGCTACGGGAGGAAATTTATGCAGGGTTACGGAGCTGAACATCTGGAACGCTGCTTTCTCTGGAAAGCGGTATAGTGTGCCTACATTACAGGAGTGCTTGTATTCAGCTCTTCGATCAGGGTCACGTGGTTTATGGACCGCGTTTGCAACGCGTGCTGCGAGGAGGGGACCAAAAATCGTGTATCGTCTGCGTCCTATGCAAGCGCCTCCGCCTGTCTGCCTGCTTTCCTTCGCGCCACGTGACAACCAGCGCATGCGCACTAGCGACAAATCTCCATTGTTTTGAGCTGCTCCTTCTCGTTAAATTTAGGCTCTCTAGAAAGTGGGTGCTAGTCATCAAGCCCGGGGTCGGTCGACCTCGCAGTGACTTTCTGATTGAATTTTACACCCCGTTTCCTGTGTGGAACAGCAGAGAAACGTTCGCAGAACTCTCGGAATCATTTTTTTTTATTTCATCTATACTCGTTTCCACCTCAAAATCTGGGCGGCTACTGCAACTACGGCGGCTACGGCGGAAAAAAAATCTGGCTCCTTGCGGAGCATTATTAACTTCCTTTCTTATGTGGAGAATTAAATGGGCCATGTAATGAATTCTGGGCTGGGATAAATGATTTTCGATTGGGATGTCACTAATCGCACATCGATTAGTGGGCCAAAAGAAAGGGCGTATAGAAACTAAAAAGCCTGCTTTTCGGTACGAAACTTTGAAATTATAGATCACTATTTTGTACCTCCTTTCCTTCGAAAGCTCTTCGCCTTTTCACGGTGGTACATCCGCGGTACCCCAAGCACGTCAGACGACCCCAGCTCACGCATTGGACACGAGGAGTGCGTCACTCGGACGTATGCGCTCGTCAACAATCAAATATCAGTCGATGAATATTTTGATTCGTGTTTGTGGGAGCCAATGAGTGCCGTGATGGCACTTATCATCACTTGCGAATGACAACTTCCATGATGTGCTTAAAAAGCACGGTGGAATCTTGGAGTCATCACACCGGCGCCCAAGCATGTCACAACGACGTGATTTCTCAAATTGCCTTTGAGTTGAGGATTAATGCTGAGGAGAAAGAAGTTGAAAAATCATTTCATGGTTCCTTTAAGATACATTTTCGATCAGATATATACCTTATCTTCTTCAGACGTAAACGTTTCGAACGCCAAAAAACATCGCTTCTTACTCCGTCAAGCGATTCTCGTAAGAACTATTTCGCGTGGCGTAGGAACAATGCGGAAAACTTGCTTTTTTTTCTTGAGGTGAAAACTAGTATAGTTTATTATTCCCTTCAATGTCTATGAGGGGCTTTTCCACAAGGGAGCATACAGTAATTGCATGTTTTCGGCACCTGACGCAAGTAAATTAAAAGCAGGAAGGATAACGAAGAATCGAAATTATAAGGAGGAAAAGGTGGAAAGTGCTTCGTAGATTGGTTAAATTGTTAAAAAAAAAATCGGTGAGAGAGTAATTCTAAAGCTATTGATTCTAGAAATAAAATGACGCAGTTTTCAAAAGTTATATGAATTCAACTCGTTCTTCAGACGACTCTGCTCCATATCGTTCACCATACACTTTGGGGTAGTCTTCCTTGTGACAAGAGAGGAAAAATAATTGAAAATAATATTGATCCCTACGACATAAGCATGCTCAATGATGGCTCACAAACGTACCTAATAAGTATCAACTATTCCGGTTCACTTGATCTCACACTGTGCTCTCCAACCATCTCTCATGACATGAACTGGGGCACAGATATAGACACACCTACCAGTGAACACTAACCAATACTCATTGACCGTCCACGGTTAACACCGAAGTGACCATGTCACCGGGTACCCTATACAAGCTGGAAGATGTTTCGTTTTCTCAACACCAGGCAACTCGAACAGACGCGGGCAGTTGAAGAACTCCCCGAAAGGGTTATCAGCACCAAATCTCACCAGGGCCGCTAAAAAGGCGCCTCTTCCGATAACTTGTGAGTTAAACGGTGAATACGAGAAGCTTCGAGCTATCCGCCGCAGAGCTAAAAGGCGATATCGGAGATCAGAAAGAGCAGAGGACTATAGAGAGGCACAGCGTATCTGCACTAAAATGAATCGGCTTTTACAAAAGCTTTTTCATCAACGATGGAGAAAGCTTTTTGCAACATTTTCACCTTACACCCAGGTCAAAATGGTAGAGAATATAGTGAGCTCTTCAAAATCTCCAGTTACTTAGTGAAGCCCTTTCCAAGCTTTATCCTTGACACCAGGTACTTCGGAAATAACAGTGGCGAATGAGTTTCGCGTTTCGCTTACATAACCGGGGGCAGCGATGTCCTCTTTAGAGTATAAGGCATCACGTGAAGCCACAGAAAAAGCATTGCCTTAGTGATTAACTCAAATAACTCGCAACTAGCCTGCGATTTCAGTATTCGCGAACTAGATGAGGCACTAAGGACAAGTTTGTAAGCGCACAACTCCTGGTCATGACCAAATAACATACGAAGCACGTGCAAGTCTTGGTCCAGGAACGAAGTCAAACCTTCTTGTGATATTCAATGGCATTTGGAGCAAGGAAACTCTGCCAGATTCATGGAAACTGGCAAAGGTCGTTCCTTTACTCAAGTGTAGAAAAACTGCAGCTGCATTAGATTCACTTTGTCCGGTAAGTCTCACTAGCTGTGTCATGAAGCATATGAAAAATATGGTGCATTTACGTCTGCAATAGTGGTTTGAATCAAATCGTGTTTTACCAGAACAAATGACTGGATTTCGCCCACGAAACTGCACAGTGGGTCACTCCATCCTTGACTTTGTTACGACCATCGAACACGAGCGCAAATCTGGAAACTTAAACATTGCGGGGTTTTTTTTTCGATATTTGTGGTGCTTTTGATACCGTGAGTCACACATGTTCTGAGTGGACTCATTCAATTTAGGGTCCGAGGTCGCATTGTACGCTGGATCAAAAACTTCTTGAATCGGGAAATATTTGTAGTTACGAGTGAAAGAAACAGCGCAACACATGAAGTAAACTACGGGATTCCGCAAAGTAGCGTCCTAGATCCTACTTTATTCAACGTGGTCGTGGCTGAACTGTCGAAACGACCTCCACGACCAGGCGGATTTTTTAGGTCGCGCGCCAGACACCTAGCTGTGTTTGGAGATTTATGTTTGTCCTCTGTCCCCCTTGTTCCCCTTCTCCGGAGATGATTTTCGTCATACTTGTCCAGCTCGCTTGCACCTTCGCATTCAATTGCGTTATAATCATAACCTTAATATGCAAGCCGTTCACCCTTGTTGGTGTTAGACTGGTGTCAGCTGATAAAACCCGTTTGCTCTACTGACGTCACACTTCTGGTTAGCTCAGTTGGTATAGCACTCCACTGGAAATGGAGAGGCCCCTGGTTCCATACCAAGACCACGCGGATTTTTTTTAGTCGCGCACCAGTCACCTAGCTGTGTTTTGGTGATTTGTGTTTGTCCTCTGTCCTCCTTGTTCCCCTTCTCCGCGGATTATTTTCGTCATGATGATGCTCTTGAGTTTATTTGTTTGCCACGGTTGTTCTTGGAGTGAATTGGTGAATGTACTTTTGTGGATTGACTGGATGTGTTTCTATCAGCATTAAAAGGATACGTCAACAAAATTTGAAATATACCCGTTGTATTCAGAAATAGGCTGTATATGATCCACAATATCCTCATGGCTGTATTTTTTGTTATAAAAGCCACACTCTGGCAAGCACTCGTAGAGCAGCCAACGGAGAGCACGTGACATCCGCCGCAGTCGTGACATAGATTGTCTCGGGACGAGCATAGCTGCGGCGAGGCTGACGTCGAGAGGATGTCCTAGCCGTTCTTGCAGCTACCGAAGTGGCCGAAGCACACCAGCGATCGGCCCTCCGCAACTAACCCCGAGGCTGCTTTTGTACGAATTTTGAGTGACGGGCTATACTCTTGTGAGGGACAATAACGACGTCTGGGACAAACAAAAGAGAGCCTCAGGGAGAAGGGAGTTCCTCCTTCCCCTCATCTCTCGTGGTGGCCGGGGGCGAGAGAGTTATCGTCACTACCTGTCAAGGTTCCTAGACGGGCATTACAAACGAGGCGTTAGCGACATCCACCAGGCGCTCTTTGCTAATCGTTTAATTCGTTCTAAAATTCCTTTTCGTAGCTTTTTCAACAAGAGATTTGCATGTCCTATGTGATGCTGCTCCCTTGAACACGAACAGACCAAAAAGGAAGCCCTGAAATTTCGTTGCAGCATCCCTTTCTTCTTGTCTTCGTGTCGCTTTTTATGCCTCTTTACGTCTTGATTTCCCTGTCTTATTTGTCCTTTGTCTGAGTGTTTTCCTTGTGTTCTTAACTTATTTTGTTTTCTTGTCTTCATGTCGGTTTTTATGCCTCTTTACGCCTTGATTTTCCTCTCTTGTTTATTCGTTGTCTAGGTGTTTTCCTTTTTAACAAAAAGGCTACTGACTGTTCCTGAACACGCAAGAAACATTATTATGTATTTATTTCTTTATTTTGTTATTTGGGCGTATTGTTAGCCTGTTGAGGTTGTTACAGGAGTGTACAACGCATAAGAATACATTTGATAAAACAAACAAAATACTGACACTATGGCAACTACAGTTTCAAACATATACGTAAAAAAATACGTGAATATACGAAAAATGTCCCTACAAGTGAGGCAGGTGTTTGATACATTTGTAGAAATACACAGCGCTCGACACTGAATTCATAAATCTTCAAAAAGTCACAAAACAAGGATGCACAGAATATCATCACACAAAAAAAAAAATGGGTATAATGATTTTTCGTGAATATGAAACACTAGCGACGGGATCAAAAAGGTTCAGTAGGCCTTTTTCAAAGAAAATTTGTGTATTTGCTGTTATTAATTATTGAGGTAGGAGGTTCCAGTCTGATATAGTTCTTGGAAAAAAGGAGTATTAAATTTGTATGTATTATTATTTGCCGTATTAATGAGTACATGACCTGGGACGCCGAAGTACAATGCTGGCAGACTTTCAAAAGCTGTGGGCATTATTTTTAAATTCCGTCATATATTACCCCTTTCGCTCTTAAACCTTCTTTTCCCTCTTTTACTCTTGCTATAATTACTGCTTCCTTGTTTGGGGTAGTACAAAGGTTACAAATTTGCATCACTTGCATGTTTTCCAGAAGAGAATAATCCGAATTATGTGCAGAGTTCAACGCTCACACATTAATTTTTCAAAAACCTTCATATAGTTCCCATTGCAGAGAATTACAATTATAAACTTCTTCTATCCTATCAAACGTCTGCATGCCAAAATCAACTTGTTTTTTTTTTTTTTTTTTTTATTAATCGGAAATATAAAGCGGAGGGTTCCTGCATATGCAGGCCATTGTGTTGACACATGGTCAACGCCTCGCTCGAGAACAGGCTACGGCCTTTTCTCGAGCGTGTACTCGCTGCCCAATGTTATAAATAGTACACATAGATTTGGCACGGATTTGATGAGTTTTAGCAGAAAGTATATTCGTTCATTCTTTCTCTAGTCTTATTAGTGCCATCCTTGATGGCCTGCAAGAAATGTCCGTGATGTATGTCAGATCTTTTATTTTTTTCAGTTTAATGTTGTGTGTTTTTCTCCTATGTTAACCTTGTTTTACGGGTCACTAGTATGTAAAATAGTTTATCTTGTAGCTGGTAATGAGGAGAAACTCTGTCAAGCGACAACAGTCTTTTTTTCTGTTTTTATTTCCTCCTCATCTTCCCTGGACAGAAACAATAAAGTTCAAAGTAGTTAACTATGTGAGGGTCAGTATTAACATTAAAAAGACCATTTTTTAGCATATAAAAGGATTTTAGGCGAGCTACTTTCCTACGGTCACACAGCTGTAGAAGGTTTAAGTCGTTAAGCATTTCCTGCACCGATTCTCTTCTTTGATATTTCGACAATATAAATCTGGCTGCCATTCTTCGTATTTTTTTCAAGTTTAGTTATCTGGTAGGCTCTAAAAGGATCTCAAATTATAGAAGCGTATGCTAGAGTTTGCCATATTAGTGCCTTATAAGCAGTTAGTCTTGTTTCGGGGGGAGCGAGCTTGAGATTGCACTTAAGAAAACAGATTTTCCTCCTAGCAGTATATAGCACACATTGTCAACGTGCGTTTTCCAGTTTAAGTCCGATGACATAATGCCGAGATATTTAAACTCGTGAACTTGAACTAAGGGGTGGATTTCAGGTTTGTATACGAATGGAAGAATGTTTTGCTTTTTATTATTTATAACAGAATACACAGTTTTAGTTGAGTTAATTTTCATTTGTGACTCCTTACATCAGTTTTCTACCGTCGGCAGTGCCGATTTTAGCCGGACTTGACCATCGTGGCAAGAAATAACCCAATACAGCAAGCGATCATCTGCGAACAGGCGCACCGTAACAGGGGGTCCTACCTTTTCTGCTATATCGTTTATATAGCACAAGAATAAAATGGGTCCCAAAACAGACCCCCTGCGGAACGCCCGAGGGAACGCTGACATAACCTGAGTTTGATTTGCTTATTCCTACAAATTGTTTTCTACAGGGTGTCACAAAAGAAAATTTACACGGTCTTTTTTACGGCAAAAATAAACATAGGCATCGCCGAACGCTCATTCTCCGCCCAAACAAAAGCATCCGCTAACTTAATCAAAAGTTATAAGTGATTTTCTGAAAATTTCAATTGGAAAATGTAGCCCATTTTTGCCCGTTTTCGGTTTCTGGTGCCATAGAGCCCCATGTGTTTGAAAACTCCGTCGGCCGCCATTGAAATTTTTAGAAAATCGCTTATAACTTTTGATTAAGTTATCGGATCGGGCTGAAACTTAAGCATCTGGTTGTGACCTCTAGTGCTACCTTTGGGCGGAGAATGAGCGTTCGGCGATGCCTAGTTTATTTTTGCGGTAAAAAAGACCGTGTAAATTTTCTTTCGTGACACCCTGTATTTGTAAGGTAGGCCTTGATCCACAAGGCAACTTTTTGATTTATCCCTAGTTTCAGTAATTTATTTATAAGCACAGGATAGGGTGCTCGGTCGAAAGCTTTCGACAAATCTTGGCACATTGCATCGATCTGCCCTCTACTATTCACAGACGTGGTGAATTGTCATGCAATGTTTCAGTGAGCTGGGTCACGGTGGACAGGGACTTTCGAAACTCATGCTGAATTGAAAGAAGGGCATTGGAGTGTTCTAAAACAACTCTTTAAAAAAATATGCTCTAGTAGTTTGCAACATGCACACGTGAGCGGAATAGACCGATCATTTTCAACTGAATGTTTATCTCCAGATATGCAAACCGGCACGACCCTCGCTGATAACCAATCTAATGGTACTTTGCATTTTTCTAAACTAGCACTGAAGATAATAAAGAGATGTTGAGAAACCCACTCCGCGTAGCACTTTAAAAAGGCATTGGGTATTTCATTATTATTATTATTATTATTATTACAGAACACGCTCTGGAGAAGCATCCCTATTGTTCATTGCAGGGGGAAACGAAGCCTGATATTATGGTTATATTGCTTGTGATTTTACGGAGTACGTGTTTTTCAATCGACCGCCATGCCACGTGCCGGCGTCGTTTTGTATTGCTCTTTTCAACTGAGATTCCTGTAACATCCGGAGCCCTAGTTCACTGTACTACTAAATTAAATAAAAAAATAAGAAATACATTGTTTTCAATAATGTTTGATGTGACGATACGTGGCGATACGGCATGCATTTTCCCCCTTAATTAATGATTTCAGGTGCGCTTGGAAAATAAAGCAAACGTTGTGCAAAGGTTAGTATTTTTTTTTTTTTTACGTACTTAGAATTAAGAGAAAGCAGGTGTTTCAAATTCATTTCAGTGTGGGGACCAGGTAGGCCACCCCCAAAAGGCTGAGGGCCAACGGAAGGCCGGTGAAAGATGTGTTGTCCCGTCCCCTGCCTTTATGTATAAAACTATTTCTAAACTTACATTATTATCAACGCGCTCACCAGCTGATATTTCACCCTAAGTTCAGACGCAGCAGACGCTACGAGCTGAAGGCACCAGTCAAACAGCGTCTAAGGGGTGTTCGATCGTCATGTTTCTGAGCGTGTTCTATCATCGCTGAACCGAGTATAAACAGAAAATACCTATAGTCGGTACTATCATCGCACAGAAAAGGGTTAAGAGTTTAGGGCGAGGGAAAGGAAGGCTGGGGAGGAGGAAGCAGGAGGAATGTTTGAGCGAGGAGGGTGTTTCCTCCTCTCCTCTCCAGAAACCCATCAGCTTGTCCTCTCAACCTTCCTTTCCCTCGCCCATGAACTCTGGGGGGGGTGAATCGAAATTTGGATTTTAAAAAAACAATGCAGGAGATGTAGGCGGGACGCTACAATCCCTACAACACTACTCATAAGGCGGTATCTCAAATGGACGGCCGTATTTTTGGAAAAAGAAGTCGAGATTGAACCAGGCCGACGAGGCGCGTGGCGACAAGATATCTCGTTTCCTCCTCTCTTCGCTTCGACCCCTCAAGGCGGCGAGGCGGAGAAGACGCGAGGCCGTTCCCTCTCCTTCTCGGAGAAACATGACGTCAACGTTCCTGCCAAATGCGCCTCCTTTTCTTGAAAAATACGGTCATCCGTTCGAGATATCGCTGTATGAGTGATGTTTTGGTGTTTGTAGCATCCCATTGCACGCTTTTGCCGCGTGTTTTGGGGAATCCAGATTTCGGTTCAGCATCCCTTTAACCTGTCACCGGCCATAGTGACTTGCTTCTTTTGACGCTGCTTGAGCCCGCAGCGGCGGCTGCGTCTGAGCAAGTCGTCTGTTTCTCCCGCAGAAGTTACGGTGACGTCAAAACGACGCCGAGCTCTGATTGGCTCTGATTGAAAGGATAGTGTATAAACCTCGATGCTCGATGCCTTGAGGTCTACCCACTATTGTTTTTCAATCAGCCAATAAGAGCTCGGTGTTCCGCCATCATCGCAACCCCTGTGCATGAAGCAGACAAACTTGCGCTCCGCATAGAGAAGGGACCTTTTGCTCTTTGAGTTTTGTAAACTCACAGAATTGCCCGTGATATCTTTAGCTCCAATTTGGTTAAAAAAATATCTTGGGCCCTTACCCGATGTGATAACGGAAATCGCTCGGCACCGCCGACTTGTTAGCATTTTTAATAATCTTCATTCAACAGTTCTTGCTCTCCTAATGATTGTTGATAGCAGCAGTCTGAGAAAGTACTTATAATTTCAATGGCGATATTTTCTGAAGACAGGAATCCTGAGCTCGTTTCTTTATCTTTGGCAGTTGCTCCCGCTGAACGAGAGTTCGTGCACCCGATGGCTCGCGCTTGCAGCCTATGTACATGTAGACAAGAAATTACACAGGTGACTAACTTAATAAACAGATGGGAAGCAAAAATTAAAACGAAGCACGAGGCAAATGAAAACAGAAGAGAATAAACTGTATGAATACGTTTATTAAGAGACAGACAAAGCGCTGTGTCTGTGTCATCCTTCATCCGGTATCTCGTCCTTTATGAACAAAACGTTAGGGCGCAAACAAGCTGGTGAAGGTTTTAACATATTGGACAAAACCCCGAAACTGGAAGGAAAAAGAACAACACAACACAAAGTCTCAAACACAGCTGAAATTTATTGGACAGAATATCGTGGTTTTATGGGGCACATATGCCCGGAAAACCCCAAAAAAAAATGAAAAAGGGAGAGGATGAACTTCTTTTTCCCGAACACACAAGAGAGGGAAGACATTGACCAATAGCCTCACCGGTACTGTTCTAACTCAAACAAAAGGGGGGAGGGGGAGCTCTCTTAACCCACCTCGGTGAGGTCCTGATAACATCACAAAAGAAAGGGCTGCAAGATGGTGACCCATTAGAGGAAAGATCGAACATGGATAAAAGCGAACAACCCCCGACATTCGTCATACCCGAAACAAAGGGCAGGAGTGAAACTTAAACCCGAACAAACAACATCCTACACAGATATAAAGGTGACCTCCAAACAATCAAATTTGTAGAAATCTTTTCAACTCCCTGTCTAATAATAGTGAGGGACTCTTTTACTAAGCTTTTCGTAAAATACTCCCTCCCTATTATTAGCCACGGAAATGCAGTAAATAGGCCGTCTTTTAATTTGGACTCGGAGTTGAAAAGATTTATACAAATTTGATTGTTTAGAGGTCACCTTTATATCTGTGTAGGATGTTGTTTGTTCGGGTTGAAGTTTCACTCCTGCCTTTGTTTCGGGTGTGACGAATGTCGGGGGTTCGCTTTTATCCATGTTCGATCTTTCCTCTAATGGGTCACCATCTTGCAGCCCTTTCTTTTGTGATGTTATCAGGACCTCACCGAGGAGGGTTAAGAGATCTTCCCCCTCCCCCCTTTTGTTTCGGTTAGAATAGTACCGGTGAGGCTATTGGTCAATGTCCTCCCTCTCTAGTATGTTCGGGAAAAAAGTTCATCCTCTCCCTTTTTCATTCTTTTTGGTTTTCCGGGCACCTATGCCCCATAAAACCACGATATTCTGTCCAATAAATTTCAGCTGTGTTTGAGACTTCGTGTTGTGTT